>NC_071093.1:40657202-40982202 GCF_027358695.1 Spea bombifrons
AAGTGGTAAAGGCTAATACAGAGGCTAATAATTTAAACAAGCATGGGATAGGCATATGGCTCCTGAATCTAAGACGAGATTAAGGTCTAAATCTCTACACCAGGAACAATTGGCAGACTGAATGGTTCTCATCTGCCTTCATATTCTATGGTAACATACGTATAGATTTGTATATTTTTATATTAAACACAATGAGACCTTTTTTGCCAATTAATAATCAACCACTATTCATGCAGATATATGTAAATTCATTCATCATGCAGGCGGATGCCCTCCTTAACTTTATAAAGGATGGAAAGTAGTGAGGATGCCACCACTGGTTTTCAAATTCATCTGAAAAAGAGACCTCCGAGATCCTGAAAGCTTATGTAGCTTTACAGCTTATATTCTATGATGGCCCAATAAATGGTATTGACTTCAATCCCGTTGTACAGCGCTGCAGAATATGATGGCGCTATATAAAACAATAAATAATAACTGAAGCTTCTTATGTGTTGTCAGGATTGAGGCACTGGAGACATGGCTCGTCTAGGCCAACCCAGGCGGGGGTCACTGGGGTATTACCCACTTACAGCGTATATAGGTGATAAAGGATGGGGCTTACATACCATACCCCGGGCGTAATAATAATAATATTCTAGTACTGGCATCAGGGCTGCCTCGGGATATATAGCCATAGCAGCCCACTTTACCTTCCACGTTTTCAGGCCCTGTGCGTTGTACGGACAATCAATTAAATGCGGGGTCCGGGATAAAGCCCTGCGGACCACCATATAATACCCCAACTATCCACGGAGACATAGCCCCCTGTGTAACATTGTAGCCGCAGGACATTGCACAATACACTGGTATCGTCGAGGTAGCTTAACGTCCCTTTCTGAGGATTTCTTTTATTAGCGGAAAGTTAATCAGTGATGTCATATTTTGGTTGTTTAATCGTCTTATTGGCCAGACTGAGGAACTGAAGCTTAAAAAATGAATTGCCCAAAACTAAGCAACTATGATTTTATCAGCCATATTTTCTTTATGGTTTGATATAAGTTTCCATAGGCCTGTGTAGGTGCTGGAGCGGTTTGTGGATACTGCGCCTTTAACGCGATAAAGTATCTTAACACTCAGCAATAATGGAGAGGAGGTTACTTCCTCCATATTGGAACATTCCATTTTCCGCTTGGGGGGAGGTATCTACGTTTATGCATTTGCGTACGCGCTTTCATCCAAATAAAAAGTCAATAGGTTGGTTAAATGCCCAGTTTTTATGACTAACAATAGAAGTGAGGGTTTGCTCCACTGGTAGGTATACAAATGTATATGAGGCACAGGTAATTGTCAGTAGCATCCCCCCCGAGAAGAGTTGGTTCGCTCCTTTTCCGCCAGGCGCCGGGTACTGTGCACATGGCCTGTTAGTGCCGCCAAGCCTCGGCTTTAATTAATTTTCAGGCTGTTAGAAGCTCTGGCTACCGGTAAGCATCAAAAGGCACAACCCAGAGAGACCTTAACCCGCGAGAGACACGGCCCGATCGCAGTCACGGAATGCAGGAAACCGATAACGTGGTAGACGGAGGCGGCTTGGACATGGAAGAGGAGGCCACAGAGGAAGAGCTCTCCTTCAGCGATCCCGAGGACTTCGTGGACGATATCAGCGATGAAGGTGGGGTTGGGAAGCCGGTGCAAGGGACCTAGAGCTCCCCTGCCAGCTGTTCTCGGGGGAACCTGGCTGGGGCCCGGGGGAATTGCAGTCCAGCAGGAGAGTTTGGGTTAGGATCGTGATGGGAAGGACCCGGGCCTCCCGGTAGTGTGTACTGCAGCCCCCGCTTACCGCTGATTACTGGAGAAATGAATGCCAACGGAGCCTGTTAATGAATGAATGAATTTTAGAGTCACTAAAGACCATAAGTTTCTGCTATAGATCGGTTAATACACAGCGATCTATGGGGGGAGAAGACAAAGGAACGATGTGCGAGCAAAGGACAGAGAGGCTTTAATATGCAAACACGATAAAATTAAAGAGACACCCCAGCCATCATAGTCACTTTAGTAGGTGCATGATCCCTTTACATTTATAGGGTGTCCCCTTTTGCAAATGCATGTTGAGGGGTTCTGTGTCCTCCCTGTATGCATTTCCCCCTATTGCCCGATGCAAGGTACCGGCTGCGCAGGAGATGTGTTTCGCCAAACACTTTCTGGAAGTTTTTTTTATTGGAAGAATTCATATTTAAGTACTTTGATGCACGTTCATCTTTATCGGGGTCGTCGGGGACATTAAACATCACTTTAAGCAGCTTGCAGTATATTCATAGCGCAGAATCTGATCCGATGAAATATTAAACATCATGCCGACAGAGAGGGGTAATTCTTGGTAAACGGCCCCCACCACCATAAAAAATAAATAGGGGGTATCGTGTTAAATCAGAACTCAAACGGTCCCATAAATTAAAATGTTTGGATGGACGGACGGGGTAGCAAGCTTCTCTTGTCTGTGGAAATGATTGGCAGGTGAGATGATGCATCGATAAGGTTTGCGGTGCACTCAGTGCTGTACACCTATCTTTACATCGTGCTTGGAAGACCATAACCTGGACAGGACTGAACCAGAGTCTTCCGGCCCTTTGCTGAATAAAACGTGGTAGTTGGGTACTTTGGAGGGAGGATCCAGAGCTCTGGGAATTGCTCCTCTCGTTATCGGCTCAGTTCCCGCATGGAATTTCTCCAAGGGATATTCATCATTGATCTCCTCGCCCTACCACCATGGAGGATGAGATGTCTTTAGACAGCTTTAGGTTGTGTTGCTTAAGGGTGCAGCTTGAGGGCTCTGATTTTGGAAGTTTTGTCTGTAGCGGATCAGTCATTTGAAGCATCTTCTGAAGATGCCCTCTAACAAGAATAGCTGAGGACCATCGAGGTGAGGATGAAAGATGCGAGGAGAATCTAAGAGAGTTCAGACCTGAGATAGGCAGAAGTGCTTGAAATAAAGTTTAGTTGTTAGTAAAGCGGCATCATCGTTGGATTGTTAATGCAGGGTACTTTATGGGTCTTCTGCTGAAGAGTTGTCCCAAGGATAAGCGTAGAGAGACATGCCATCATGTTGGTCACAGAAGAAAACAACTCCAAGTTGGTAAAGTTTTGGGTGGAAGCCACTGGGATTGGTCATGTGACAATGTAATCTATATTCACCAATCACAATACGTTCTGAAAGTCCCATCGGGTTTCGTGCAGATATCTTGACAACCCGCACCTGCTGGGGGTGGAGGCCACTGATCTAGAACCTAGAACAGGCAGACACTCGGTTGAACAAGTTCGTTCACGTGGAGAGAAATGTTGTAACTAGAAAAAAAAAATCCATTTTCTCCCCCCAGAGCTGCTTGGAGATATCTTGGCAGACCGTCCTCAAGAAGCCGATGGCATAGACTCTGTGGTTGTGGTGGATAACGTGCCGCAGGTTGGACCCGACCGACTGGAGAAACTCAAGAACGTTATCAATAAGATCTTTTCTAAGTTTGGAAAAATTACAAATGAATTCTATCCAAATACAGAAGGGACTACTAAAGGGTATGTACTAAACTTTCTGCTGTGTGACTCTGAAGCCAAAGGTGTCCTAATGACGAGAGGGGCTTGAACACAAATTCATTGAGATTATCTCGAGACTAAATCACATTACTCTCCCCTCCTCTTTCTAGGTATATATTTCTTGAGTACGCGTTACCATCTCAGGCGCAGGAAGCCGTGAAAGGTGCCGATGGCTACAAGTTAGACAAGCAGCACACGTTCCGCGTCAACCTCTTCACCGATTTTGATAAGTGAGTACATTCTGCTGGCGTGGCAATCGAGCGTAATCGCACGAGGGATGTGCTCGTAATATTGATCTACCGTTCCGTTTTGCTTGCAGGTACATGGTGATCTGTGATGAATGGGATGTCCCGGAGAAGCAGCCGTTTAAAGACTTTGTAAGTGTACCAAACTTTTATTTTAGAGAGAGGGCGATAGGACCACCCGTAGAGATGGCTTCAGAAAACCAGTAATGATGGTTCTGTTAAAAACCTCTAACGGGATCCTTACTCGAGCTGTTCTTCTTGTGTTTGTCAGGGGAACCTACGATCGTGGCTTGAGGATCCGGACTGCAGAGACCAGTTCAGCGTTATTTACGAATCGGGAGATCGCACCACCATCTTCTGGACTGATGTCAAGGAGCCCGTTCCCGTCGAGGAGAGAGCTGTAAGTGAACGTCATCAGAATCACTGGTGTTTAATTAAACCGTGTGATTCCATATTGTTTCTGTTGTGGAAGGATGAACATGTATACGGCCTCCATGCTGTTCATTAAGAAAGCTTTCAAACGGGAATATCATGTAATTCACCTGTTTCCTAAAGATTTGGGTAGCAAATTATGTGCTACATCTTAAGTTTATTTATTTTTCTGTTAATGTCACTTTTAGCGTTGGACTGAGACATATGTTCGTTGGTCTCCACGAGGTACTTACCTGGCCACGTTTCACCAGAGGGGTATTGCTCTCTGGGGAGGAGAAAAGTTCAAGCAAATCCAGAGATTCAGCCACCAGGGGGTACAACTCATTGACTTCTCTCCATGTGAAAGGTGTGTGCCGCGTGTTAATGGGCGTCTGTACATTGTTGCTTGCCTCTTGCTTGTAAATGCACTGTTTTCCACCAGAGGGCACACTACCTTGTGTGTTTGTCTTTCCATTCCATGTTCAGCGGCTTTTCTGTTCTCCTGATCTTTCTAAGTCTCGAGGACCTTTCATATCTATCTTCTTGTCCTGTAGGTACCTGGTTACGTTTAGCCCCCTCATGGACACCAAAGATGACCCCCAAGCCATTATTATCTGGGACACCCTTACAGGACAGAAGAAGAGAGGTTTCCACTGTGAGAGCTCCGCTCACTGGCCTATATTCAAGTATGTAATATCATTTCAACAAACGGTACTACGCTAAAGTAAAACTTTCTTGCTGTTTGATCTCACACGCCAACGGGTTAACCTGCATTTCTTTGTTCCAGATGGAGCCATGATGGCAAATTCTTTGCCAGAATGACTACAGATACACTTAGTATTTATGAAACACCAGTGAGTATTAAGTGTTGCATCAATGAGTTGACTTCTGTGACATTAACAACCTAAAAAACCCATTCATGTGTTCGTATGCAAACGTTGCACAAGGAATGTAAGATGCTGATGTTCTCGGTTTGCTTCTCTGACCCATAACAAGATTAACGTCCTAACAAAGCTTTTTTTTTTTTTTTTTTTTTTTTTTAATCTTCTAGTCTATGGGTCTGTTGGATAAAAAGAGTTTGAAGATCAGCGGTATAAAGTAAGTTGTGGTTTTTTTTATATTTTTTTATGCATCCCCTCTAAATAAATGTGTGTATATTTATATTTTGTTGCCTGTGTCTTATTTTCTAAGGGACTTCTCTTGGTCTCCCGGTGGTAACATCATAGCATTCTGGGTACCTGAAGACAAAGACATCCCAGCCAGGGTGACTTTAATGCAGCTGCCATCCAGACAAGAGATCAGGGTTAGGAATCTGTTTAACGTGGTGGACTGCAAGCTCCACTGGCAGAAGAACGGCGACTACCTGTGTGTCAAGGTCGACAGGACACCAAAAGGAACGCAGGTGAAAATCTACTGCAGCGATGATTTTGGGATGCGGTTACGATTTAATTAATTGTTTGTCGCAAAAACTTGGCTAACTCATTTTCTTTACACCAGGGTGTAGTAACTAACTTTGAGATCTTCAGAATGAGAGAAAAGCAGGTCCCAGTTGATGTGGTGGAAATGAAAGGCAAGTGTCTTGATGGCGACCTCTGTGACAATTATTTTTAGCTTGTGACTTGGTGTGGTTGTAGTTCCCACCAACGGAGTATTTTTGTGTTATCAAGTTCTTCACTATACAGGTTATTGAGGCTAAAGTACCTGCTCTTTCTTCGGATGAATAGTCTTCATTTATTTTGATAGATGGTATCATCGCCTTTGCTTGGGAGCCGAACGGAAGCAAGTTTGCCGTGCTGCACGGTGAAGTCCCCAGAATATCCGTTTCTTTCTACCATGTCAAAAACAACGGGAAGATTGAGTTGATAAGTATGTTCAGAATCCTGTTTGGTGTTGTCTACAATCACCTTGTATGTTTCTAAAATAATTGTACCTTTTTTTTTTTTTTCCTCAACCAGAAACGTATGACAAGCAGCAGGCCAACACAATCTTCTGGAGTCCACAAGGGCAGTTCTTGGTCCTGGCTGGTCTGAGAAGGTGAGTTTTTGGTTCCTGCTGCTTTTAAGAACCTGAATAAGAGTTTACAATATACAAACTCTAAGCGTGAAGCCCATAAAACACCAACTTTGTTACTAAATCAAAGTCTCCATGTTTTCCAGCATGAATGGAGCTTTGGCCTTTGTTGACACATCAGATTGCACAATAATGAACATTGCCGAGCATTACACAGCCTCCGATGTGGAGTGGGATCCGACAGGCCGCTATGTAGTCACCTCTGTATCCTGGTGGAGCCACAAAGTAAGTGTTTCAGGAAAGGCTGTCAAGATTTGTCTTGAGTTGTAAAAAATTACGTGTACATCTGTAGGTAGAAGTATCTTTGGAGAAAACATTTCCTATTGTTTAACATGAAACCCTCTCTCCAGGTGGATAATGCGTATTGGTTGTGGACATTCCAAGGCCGTCTTCTTCAGAAGAACAGCAAAGACAGGTTTTGCCAACTTCTCTGGAGGCCAAGACCACCAACTCTGCTCAGCCAGGATGAAATAAAGGTAGGTGGTATTGGTTGGTTATACCGCATGTGTCTAGTTAACTGGTGCATTGTCATCTCTTCCCCATGCGGATGGCGATAACTACAATTCCTTGTCTGTTACAGCAAATTAAAAAGGACCTGAAGAAATACTCCAAGATCTTTGAACAGAAGGATCGTTTAAGTCAGTCCAAGGCCTCAAAGGTAAATTAGTATTTCATGGACTGAAAAACGGCAAAGAACAGCTTTTCTCTGCAGATTGTAATCGTCTTTAATTACTCGTTTTCAAGGAACTTGTTGATCGTAGAAGAACTATGATGGAAGAGTACAGAAGCTATCGAGAAATGGCGCAGAAGCTCTACCAAGAACAGAAATCCGCTCGTCTGGAGCTCAGAGGAGGTAAATCTGCCCTGTGGTCGTCAAAGTGGAAATTTTATGAGGAAAAAAAGCTTGGATTTGATCACTAAATAGGAGCCTGTTTTAAATATTTCTACTGCTCGTGTGAAGCTGACCGTTCCTGTGTGATGCTTTTCATGCATTAAAGCTGCTTAACAAATGTATTTGTTAATTCTAATTATTGTATCCTTGCTAGGTGTGGACACGGATGAGCTGGACAGCAACATAGATGACTGGGAGGAAGAGACAATTGAGTTCTTTGTAACTGAAGAAATATTCCCTCTGGAGGAGTAGTCCGCTACAACAGGTTGTTAATTGGGTTTATATATATATATTTAGTCCGATACGTTATTAATTTAAAGTTCTGGTAATCTGGGAAGAAGCTGCAGGGCTTTAAATGTGTACATTAGACCCTGAAGGTTTAATAGGAATAAGATGTCAGTAGCGAAAGACCAACCTGGAGGTATCTACCAGATGAAAGTGATTATTAAAAGACTCGCACAGACGGATCTTTATTTCATTTCAGGGGAACGTCTGTAGAAAAGTCAACGAGGGCTTTCTATAGAAATGTTGTAGATTTGTGCTTTATTTGCCCTAGCATGACGAGTGTTTTTAATATGCGAATAATTTCTAACATTTACTTTGGTTTTTTTTTTTCATGTTTTCAGCACCATCCTATCAAGAAGTGACATCTTTTATACCAGGTCTCCAAGGTTCTGTTTTACTCCTTCACCCGCGACCTTGAATGGACAATACACGTCTCCTTTTTAAAGTTGTGCCTTTTTTTAATCTTCGTTGGAAGATTTTTCCCAAAGGGCACGGCTTTTTAACATAATACTCTCTTTCGAAATACCGTCAGTGAAATAAGAACCATGAGATCTACGCTGTCGCTGGTAATCGATCGGCCAGTCCGCTACATCTTAAATTGCCCTTCACAAGCTCGATGCACGTCGGTTCGGCTTACGAGGGGCTTTTTCTGCTTCCACGCAGAATGGATAGTCAACTGTTCTGACTGGCGAACACTTGGTAAAAAGAGAAATATTGTTAACGCGCATTTCGGTGTCCTGATCCAGCACTACAGTGGACTGTATCCTCCTCCATTCAGATTGCGACTTTGTGGGATTAAGATGGAATTTAAAGTAAACATATATTTAAAAAAAAAAAGTGTCTTTCTTTCCTTAGTAACAGTTTTAAGGTATTAAAAAAAATGTGTTAAAATATTTATAATCAAGAGGGGCAAAAGTTGGAGATATAGGGTTGGTAAGGAGAAGGTCTTGGTCTTCAGAGGTCTAACCTTGGCCTTCTCCATAATGGTGGTAATTCAAAAGGGGGGCCGAGGCAATCGTTTTACTAAAAATCTATTTAGAATGGGGTAATGTTACTTTGTATCCACTGAAAGGAGCATTTTTAGGTTGTTTTTTTTGAAGGGGGGGGGCACCCGGTAAGTATCTTTGGTGGTGGAAGTTCAGGAAAGACGGCCCGTAATGAAGTACAATTGCTGCTGTTTCTGACAGTCAAGTATCCACGAGAGGGAGCCGCTTGTGATATCTGCAGTGACGTCGGTAATGGTTTTCTCCCTACCTACACTATTGTACTTGTATATACATACATAGGCACACGCACACACATTGTTCATGTCGCTGCCATTCAAAAGTTTGGGGGCATTTGTCCCTTGTTTTTAAAAGAAAAGCAAATTTTGTCCATTAAAATAACATGAAATGGATCAGAAATACAGTGCGGACTTTAATGTTGCGAACGACTTGTAGCTAAAAACGGCTTTTTTTTTTTTTTTTTTTATGGAATATCTTCATTTCATTAAATGAAGCCCCTTTATACCTCCCATCACCACTGTGCTTCTACGCCACGTATATGCTGATAAAAGGTTAGGTTTTAAAAGGCCAATGGATCCTCAGAAACCCCTTTTGCAATTATGTTACAGCTAGAAAAGTGACCCCAAACATATGCGAAAATGTCCGTCTGGATTTTCTTAAATCAAATAGTTTTATCGGGTGTGAAAGAGATTGGGGGAAGGAGCTGAGCTAAAGCCGATTCACACGGAGGACAGGTGGGTAACCTGGAGGACTCAGTCAAAGCTCTGAAGTCCATTAATTAGACGTAAAAATACTTGCTTTATCCTTCTATAATCGCATAGCCTGTTCGGAATATCAATCGAGGCCGTCGTAAACGCATCACAGAAGATGACTCCGGGGTTTCTATGTGACCGATATTTTACAGACTAAAAGAAAAAAAAAAACGATTCCGCTTCATTTCTTATTTTATTTTTATAGAGAATGTTTCTTGACATCTCCTGCGAATGCCTCCATCGGTTCCTTAAAACTACTCTTCCTAGAAGGTCGTGCAGCTGGTACTTTCTGAGCTTCAGTTACCATGGCAACTACACCGGTGTCATGACAATGATGGCCTCTATAGGGAATAACAAAAAAAACATTGGTTTTCCTCTAGTAATTATGTTAAGCAATAGAGATAAAAACATAGATATAGATCAGCACATGGACGTACCTGGGAACCTTCTAAATGAACTGCCCCTGACACTCATGATATATTAACCCTTTAACAGCCCAGTGGGAATGTTCTATGTAGTGAGTTGCCAAATGGTTCTAATACTTGTCGTCATGGAAACTTTGACTTGTCATTATGTAAAGATACACCTGAGGCACCTCCATTCAAGTACGGATATCATCCATTGCATACTGGTAGCAAAGGCATCAAATATGGGTATTATAGATGCATGATCACAGCAGTGTAAGGAGGCAGTGACCCTGATAATCTGCCCCTTTACCCTGAGATTAGGGCAAAAACCCTGAGACTCGGGGTCCAACCCTTCAGAGTTCCCAGGTATGCCCATGAAACTTATTATTAACTCGGCGGGACGGGTATTGCGCATGTGCTACAGCCAACTTTCAAT
The DNA here is from genome assembly GCF_027358695.1 of Spea bombifrons. Taxonomy (NCBI): domain Eukaryota; kingdom Metazoa; phylum Chordata; class Amphibia; order Anura; family Pelobatidae; genus Spea; species Spea bombifrons. The sequence goes on from NC_071093.1 coordinate 40,667,272, forward strand.
AATATGGGTGGAGGGTGACATCTCCACCGCTTTCTGTCCCATCACAGCTTTCCAATGGCCACCCTAATTATTAAGAGAGCCGAGAACCCTACCCGACAAGCAAATCAATAATAATATTTTTTTTTTTTCTCATTTCGCTTTTGATTCATGGGAAATTAAGGCAAATTTCCAGTCCATTATATACATGTTTTGTCCCTTATGCATGCAGTGCTAAAAAGGCAAAAATGTATCGATTTTTGGTCATTGCTATATAGTTTCACTTTTTTTTTTTATTTTTTTTTTTTAGTTCTTCGGCAAACTTTTAACAGGAAATACACAATTGTTATACTTTTAGGGAGGGGTAAAGCAAATGGAAAGAAACATAAAAAAATATAATAAATATTTTCCATATTCTATCTATTTACATAATAAAAAAAGGGTCATAAAGAGAAATTATTTGCTCTCAGTATTTTATTTTGCTACATTTTTAATTCTCGTTTAAGGGAAATATGGAAACAAATCCCCGTTGACACCAGTGATCACACGCTCATCGTATATCCCAGCCCTTTCTTATCTTCCCATACAGAGTTGGCTTTCTCTGAGCTGATGTAATTATTTCAAGGGAATTCAAACCAACAGGGAATTTTTTGTCGCAATCGCTGTTGTATTTCCAGGTGATTTGTCGTCCCGTCCTATATGTCAGCGCAACTGAAATTTCCAGCTATTTTAACCCAATAACTACGACGTTGAACTTGGCCCGGACTTGAAAAACATGAACGACCATAGCGGGAAGTATCGTTTCCACCAGTTCACCGTAAGTACCTGGAATCATTAACGTATATCAAGCTACGATAAGCTTGTCATTCGCTAAGGCTTCAGGGACTTAATTAGTGACTTTTTTCAAGTAACGTAACATTTGTTGATGAAGAAGGTAGTTTCCCTAGCAATGTCATGCAAAATGATTACGTTGTTGGATATCTCTTAAAACAATTCAATTGAAGGGGTGCCGAGCTGATGGGGAGCATGTCTGAGGTTGGTTCTAGTGACTACGTTTCGTTAGGGTACCGTAGGACACAACTCATTCATGGGGCTGCAGCATGTGTCATATAGATATGAGATCCTAAAACACATCCAGGACTGGACTGACGATGACGAGGTGGCCCTGGCACTTTAAGGCCAGCGGCCATCTAATGACATAAATATGTGTGGCTGCTACGTCTTTATGCTCATGAAGGGTGCAGCCGGGAAGATCCAGCCGCATGCTGCAGCCCCTAGAAGGGCCGATTGGGTGGGTGTGTGGCTCTCTCGGCCCAAGGCCCACTAGGCAATTGCTCCATGTGCCAGATGGCCAGTCCAGGCCTGAACACATCACAAGCCTATCGTCCAAACTGGCCAGAAACATTTCTAGGAGATTCAACGTCTCAAACCATGTTTTAACAGTAATGTTCTGTAGGTCGCTCTACGTGTTCGGCCGATGAATGAGACCGAAATAGACAAGGACGCCACCATCATAGCACGAAAAGTTGGAGAGCAGGTAAGAAATATATAGTGGAAAGCCTCTGAATATTCCAGTGAATGTGTTACAGCTACAATAATATTTACTAATAGAACATTCTAAATTCTGTAGCAACGGAAGCGGAGATCAAAACTACAGCGATATAGTAAAATACCAGAGAACGGGTGTGGATTCAAAATGGATCACATATGTTACAAGAAAATGTACGCATCTAATAACAGTATAGATGGGATGTGGGTGAAGAAACCGTAGGAAGAAAGGGCTGTTGGCTCTACTCAAGGCCAAAATCACCATAAGCTGCTACCTAGACAACCACTCTTGCCCCATACCCTTTCCATTTTCCGTTTGCTTGGGCTCTCTGCACTTCTGTAGGTCTCTCATGGTGCCTTTTTATAGCACATACAGTTCTCAGTATAATGTTCCTCTCATTCTTCTACAGATGGTCGTGCTAATGGACCCAACAGAAGGTCCCGATGATGTTCTTCGCACCAATAGATCACGAGAAAAGACCTTTATATTTGACACGGTCTTCGATATGGAAGCAACGCAGGTGAAGTTTCCCGTTTCTTGATGGTGCAAATAAATACTAAACTGAAATATTTGAAAATGCCCTAATAGTATATAAAACAGTCAAAACTGACAAAACTGAGAATTGGCTCCTACGGCTGTGACTGCAAAGCTGTCAGCAGTGAGTCTTGACTTTAACCCACTGAGACCATGTACCTTGTGGTTTATGGTGAACGTCCAGTTTTTAGTCATGTCCTGATTATTCTAAGATAGATCCTGATGATGTCAAAACCCCACCAGGGGTTTGTCCATAGGCTTTAACCTAAGATAAGTGATCAGAATCCAGAAGGATAGGCTCCCTTGAAACAGCATATGTAATCAAACTGCCTTTGACTAAGTTGATGTAGGATAGAGATGTCCTTAGTTCCTAAACTCTAATTTTATTGTGAAATTGTTTCAAATAAGTTTTATTTTTTAGGAAGAGGTGTATAAATCAACAATCAAAGACCTGATTGAAGGAGTGATTTCTGGCTACAATGCTACTGTGTTTGCATATGGCTCAACAGGTACTGGTCTATTTTGTATGTTAATTTGGCGATGAGTATGCAAGAATAGGACTTGTGGTGGACCTTTAAGTAAATGCCTATAGCCCTCAATTTATTCCACATGGCCTGTATATAAACCATGCATATAAAACTACCCCGGTTTGGAACCAAAGTTCTAATCAATGTTAACATAGTTAGCGACGCCACCAAGGCCACTTCCTTGGGGACACCATGCTGAAGTGCTCCTGAAATGTTGGATTTGCTTGGTTTTATTCTACTTTATTCTTTTTTCAGATGTGATCTGTATTTCAACATCCAATAAGCCTCTATTGTCTACAGTTTTAGAATATATTCACATGAATTAAAGTGGGAGTATTTTAAAAGGGAAAACTCAATATTGTAAAAAAAAATATTTTTAACACCTTTTATCATTTCTTCTTAAACAATTTCCTTCTTATCTTTGCCTTCTGATTCTCTTCAGGTACCGGTAAAACATACACTATGCTCGGGATGGACTGTGACCCTGGGATATACATCCGAACACTGAATGACCTCTTCAAAGCCATTGAAGGCACTAGTGACAGTATGGATTATACCGTGTCCATGTCCTATCTGGAGGTGAACCTCTTTATGGAATTTTTATATATCTTGCTCAGATCCCTGCCTTTTGATTGTTTTTTTTTTTAAACTATGTATACAGGTGCAACTGGTTTGGAAATCCAGTCAAGGTCAGCCTGCTGTCTAGTTCCTTGATGTTTTGCTGACCAATTTTCATAAAAATACTCTGTTTATACGAATAGCTTTGTGCCTCTCTCTTCAAACTTGCAGATCTACAATGATATAATACGTGACCTCTTAAACCCTTCTTCGGGAGTTCTGGAACTCCGAGAAGATGCCAAAGGTGTTATACAGATTGCGGGAATAACAGAGTTTTCTACCAGCAATGCTAATGAGGTATATGCCACATAATCTGATTGGGGTTATTACTCTACCTCTTACATTTAAGATTTGTCTGGAAGCCTAAATGGATACAATTGTGGAGAGTTGGACGGTGAGATCCACCTATGTAAAAACAAAGAGGACATATCATTTTTTAATCAGACATTCTGTACTTTATTGGATTCCTGGGGTCTTATATAGTTAAAGTCACTTTCTCTCACCCAGAAGTTAAAAAAATTAACCTTTCTTGTTATAATGTTCTAAGGCATCCTGCCCATTTGCGCTGTTGTCAAGGCTCTGAGTTTAAGCAAACAAATGAACCATATCTCTGTCCCACAACTTAGTAAACAGGGCATATTCAACCCATGTAGACCTTGCATCATCCATCGTCTACCTCTTTCTCTTACTGGTTATCCTTATAACTAGGTGCTCTTTAAATGTAATCCAGCCCATTAAATGTTTCAACAGTTTAATGTGGTCTTGAGACTAAAGTCTTTCTACACTTATTGCGAAAGGGTTTTTTTTTGGTAGATAATGCAGTTGTTGAGAAAAGGAAACAAGCAACGCACTCAGGAGCCAACAGCTGCCAACAAGACATCTTCCCGGTCTCATGCAGTTCTCCAGGTCACCGTGAGACAGAAAAGCAGAGCGAAGAACACAAACGAAGAAGTTCGAATAGGCAAACTGTTCATGATAGACCTCGCAGGCTCCGAAAGAGCATCCCAGGTATAACTCTATCAGAATTATAGCACACAAGAGGAAACAGTGTATCGCTATGAGTATTCGCCAAGCTATACATTCTTAAGAACATTTTGGTGAAACAATGTAATTGAGGCAATGGTTGTAAATGGCTGATGACCGATTCATTCTCTTTTGCCTCTGTCAGTGTCAACGTCTCTGCTTGTATTAGGAGTTATAACTGGAGCAGGACTCATCATCCCATATAACCATAACTTCCTCTAATTCTCTTGTAGAGGTCATAAATGCAATTGGTATTGACGGTTCCATACACTGCAGTCATACATTAGATCTGTAATTCCCCATGGCCTTTGACTGGCCCCAACAATATAGTTATCATGATTGAAGACCACTGAACGTCTGTAGAGCTTCTGATCCTTAAAGAAACAATAGAATCATAATGCTTTCTCCGTCTCCAACCAGGTCACTCAGAACCACGAGAAGAGAATGAAAGAAGGAGCTCACATTAACCGCTCCCTTTTGGCCTTGGGAAACTGCATCACAGCCCTAAGTGAAAAAGGGAGTGGGCGAAATCATCACGTCAACTTCCGAGACAGCAAACTCACGCGGTTATTAAAAGTATGTCACATCGTATCATCTGTCCAGGCTTCCCATTGTGTACATCCCACAGAACAATGTTTATGGGTCCCATAAGAGTTCAATATGGTTAAATGTCACCCGTTTTCCTAATCCATACCCCACACCTGTCTAATTCTTAGAGGTCATGCCATTTATAGGTCCAGCCTTGAAAAACAGTTAACAAGTTAAAGGAGAGATTTCTTATGGCCCAAACACTTACATTGTATGTAATGGCCACTTGCCCCAATAAAAGGTGTTGCCTTCTATTCAAGACTCCATTGCGTATCTGATGAGACTATAAAATAAAATATAAAATGAGACTATAAAATATGTAAGATTTGCAAGAGGAGCTAAAGGTGAAACATTTCATTTAACCAATTAAACTAATTTCTCAAGCAAGAAGAGTTGGCTCTTTAATGCATACTTGAATTGGAAGCGTTATGTACATAGGTCCAGTGACCTTTGTTCCAGGGATAAAATGGTGGGATGAAGCGTTCTATTTCACCTTAACACATCTGAAATTCGCTATGGATAAACTCCAGATAGGCAGATGTTACACCACTCATGCAAATCGAGAACAAAACATGTTAATCTCTGTTCTGGTTATTGACTCTATCTCGCTACAAATCCCAGCGCTATTATTTTGGTACTTAACTCCACTTAAGAAAATGAAGTGTTCACTTAGCTGTGCTGCGCTCAGGACCAAAGCCTAGAATCCTAGAATGGCTTGTCAATTAAAACCACAGCGGTTTTGTAATTGAAAGTACGTTGAAATAGGTCTCTCAATGTTTGTGCTCCGAGCGCTGATGGGATGAAACATAACCAAGACCTTTTGTTTCACAGGACGCATTAGGTGGGAACAGTAGAACGGTCATGATTGCGCACATAAGCCCGGCTAGTACTTCATTTGAGGAATCTCGCACGACCCTCATCTACGCATACAGAGCAAAGAACATTAAAACAAGGGTGAGATCATTAATACAGAAACATAGAAAAATAGAATTTACCAGCAGATAATACCCATTCAACCCATCCAGTCTTAGTATTTTTCCTGACTCGGACCCTAATCAGTTCTCGGACCTATATATAAATAATACCCTAAATCTTAAAAGTGATGCCCCTTATAGGTCCAACACAGAAAAGCAGTTGAAGAGTTGAAGGAGAGCCCTCTGAGGTCCCTAAAACCTCAACGGCCTAATGCCACAGGCCAGGAACCCACAGCCAAGGGTCCTCACAGCAAAGCCTCCTTCTCTCAATACCCCAACGAAGGCAGCATGTGCCCTCTATATGCCTTAGGCTCTTCCCAGACCCACCGTGACCCCCAGACCAAAACCAAATCCAGAACCTTTATGAATAGAGAAGGAACTATTTTACCTCTTTCAGATAAAAACTGAAAACGGTTTTACTGGATTGACCAAAACCAATCCAGACCAAAACCAATCCAGACCAAAACCAATCCAGACCAAAACCAATCCAGACCAAAACCAATCCAGAACCATTATGAATAGGGAAGGAACTATTTTACCTCTTTAAAAGAAAACTGAAAATGGCTTTACTGGATTGACCACTAATCCAAATAAACAGATTAAGTTTTAATTAATGAAAAAAATGTCTTTCCAATGGTTTGTTTGTCCCCATAAGGTAAAAAGAAATCTACAGAATGTCTCCTACCACATAGCTCAGTACAACAGCATCATTGCCGAACTCCACAAGGAAATTGAGCGTCTGAAAGAGACAGTGAAGCAGCACGAAAAAGAACAGAAACCAAACGGTGCCGACAGTGAAAATGTGCAAGGTATTTTTTAAACCCATTATACAAAAAGAAAAACACGTGGTTGGCCTTGGCTGTCAATGGCTTGCAGACAAGTAATCTCTATAGTTCCGCACATGGATCATTTTCTGTGCTTCTGCTTTAAATGTCACGGAGAGATGGAGGTCTTGGGGTAGGTCTTGCTTCCATTTGTCATCAACGAAGAGAAAGAAACTGAACGAAAACCATTCAGATGGAACCGGTGCCTTAATAAGCCATAGGCATTATTTCTTCCTTCATTTACAGATTCAGTGACAATGTATCTTTTCTGCCTTCCATAGAGGAATCTGAGCAGATCTGTTGCTCATTCCAGTCCAATGAGATGAACAACCTCCGACATCAGCTCGTCAGTGCGTTTGAAGATCAGATGGAGATGAGACGCAGCCTCATGCAGCTGGAAAACTCCAACATAGAACTGCATATTGATACCTCCAGACACCTCGTTACTATTGCAGAGTAAGTTCCAAAGAAACTCAAGAATTATACTTTTCTTTAAACAAATAATACATTTTGTCATCAGGAAAATGGAGGAGAGACGGGGGATATGGTGGAAAATATTAAAATAGACATATGAGCCAAAATTTACAAGGGGGGAGTATATATATATTGACTTAACAAGAAGTCATGAGAAGCTTAGAGGTGCAGTGTAAGGAATTACTTTCCTCTGCCACAGCTGGGAACAGGATAAAGCCCGACGTGCTTCCAAACTTCAAGAGAAGTTCAGGAACAAGGTGGCTGATGACATGGACACAGAAGAAGAGGAGGAAGAAGCTGATTCTCCCGAACCCCATGAAGTCATGGTGGCCAGAGAAGAAATTAACATGCTCCTTGCGGAACAGAGGAAAACTGCCGCCCTTAAGGTTGGTCTGAGCTTCCATGTACTAAGCACTAGGATGATTTTCTGATAAGTATTCTGAAAGGTATTGGGCTATGTTCTAGATAAAATAGTATTACAATGCAGATTATATGACCTCAGTTATTGCTAAGGCTATCCGTTATGAGGTCAGGATTTATGCGTTTTTCCCATACAGGCTGACCTGGAAAAGCGGTTAGCAGAGACAAAACTCAAAGCGTCTCAACTGGAGCAGCTACTTCCGAAGCAGATCACTAGCGGGGATCAGCAAGAGGTTCTGAAGTTGCTTTGCAGAGTTCACGAGCTAGAAGTCGGGAACACTGAGTTGCAGGCCAAGTCCTTGTGCAAGGAGAACCTCCTCTATCAGAAGGACTTTGTGATCCTGCGTTACCAACAGCACCGCGCTCTGTGTGAAGAAATCATTCAATGCCAACGGGCGCTGATAGAAGGTGCATGGGGTGATAAAAGCTGGGTGGGTGAAAATAATATTGAAAGGCCTAGCATCACCTGAAATATTCTTTATATGATGAAATGCATTGTTCTATTATTCTGTTACAGACAATAAGCTTCATGTTCCAGATAGTGTAGAAAAGCTTTACCGGGTGTACTCCAAGGAACTTGAGGAAGGAACTTTAAATCGGCTACAGCAGCTTCATTCTGTCTTATCAAGTACACTTGGGGTATGTGCATTTATAATGATCCAGTGTCGTACAGAAATAATATACTAAATGTGTTTTCATTTGAGTGAACTAGGCGGAAGGAGAAGCTGGGTCTGAAATATTTTTGTAACCACTACCACCGAACCTTAGCCCACCACCACCCCTGGAGGGGTTGTCTTGAGGCAGGTATTCCTAGTACTACTAGAAGGGTCCACAGCCATTAACTTCAAACTACAGACCTCACTTTATGTGCATCCTATTGTCTACACGTTGATAGGGATTCAGGTACTGGGTTATGACATGAAAACCTGGTGCCTGCACTCTCCTTACGGCGAATCTCCACGTGCATCCTTCATCCAATCCCCAACTTTATAATTTATTGCTATTTTTATGCAAAACAGGGACAGACTGGGCCAACAAATGCCTTAAGTGTTTCGGGTAGCTGTCAAGTGGAGGTTTACCTTCTAACAAGTAACTTGTATGCCAAGCCACGCGAAGCAGAAGAAAATAGATTTGAGTAGTTGTTGGAGGCTCTGCTCTTCCTTCTCCAATGCTAGACGACTACGTACCCGTTGGCTTTTCTAAAAAGCTGATTTATAATTTTAAATCTGATGGTTTAGTCTCCTGAAAATATATGTTTTCCCATCCCTTCTATATCTAGAACTTCTGCTTACGCAGCAATCAGAGAAGGTTCCATAAACCATTAACATAGACCTTAATATCCGCGTCGGTCAGTATAGCTGCTCTCAACTCTTTTGAAAACGTGTATCATGCAGATTCGATGTAATATCTGTTTTCTCCGAGGGGAAAAAAAAAAACATTACATACACGGTGTTCTAGCTAACCTATTACAACAACAAATTGCATGTCATTTTCCCAGTGGAGTAAAAGCCAAGCAAACGACATCACAGAGGGAGCCTTTTACAACGGTGACAACTGGCGACAGAAAATTGTTTGCATATAGTATATTCACTCCAATTACATGTTCTGCAGTCAGCTTTTTCAACACAGCAAATATGAAATAGGTAATTATTTTCAAAAAGTAGTCAAGTTCATCAATATCAGGAAAGAGGGGTTTTTTTTGTATCTGGGGAAAAAGCAAAAATAATCTTAAAAAATGATTCTCTATGCCTAAAGTGATCACTATTACCTGTACTTAATTTAATTGCCATTGTCTGGCTTTGATGGGAAAATATGCAACTTTTTTTTTACTCATAGATACACTTTGTCTGTCTGTTTGTCTAATTCCTTTTTTGAGGTCATTAGAAGAGTAGGGTGTTTGAGAAGCTCAGCATCAGCAAAGGAATGAAATAACAAGCACAATAACATAACACATAATCAGCTTTTTGGATGTATGTATTTTTAATATCCTGTAATGTGTATTCATGTGATACTTTGTAGAATGGACCCACGGAAAACAAGAAGGACCTCCATGGGCTTGGAAAGTCGTGTGTCCACTTAGATATTGAGCAACTTCAAAAAGTGGTATCCGACGGTAGGAAACATGTTCATTCCCGAGCAAAAGTTGATCTTCCACCGATTGTGTGTGAATCAGGCAGGTAATCATTCGCTAAAAAAGTTGGAATTGTAGTCTTACGTATAATGAAAAAACAATTCTTTCCATCTGAAGGCCTGTGAACCAGATGCGACCTTCAAAGGGTTTTGTGAGTCTCCAACCGCGCATACTTCAAGCCTATATTTTGTACTTTATAGTATCATTAGCTAAATAGCGATAAGCTCCTGCAGATGATACTTCTCAGTAGTATACAGTATTACAGAGTTTCTGTAATTCTCTTTTCTGTCTAATTTTTTAAAGTGATAAATAAAAAAATAAACATTATACGAAAGACAGTTCTGGTACATTAATGTATTATAACCATACCTGGGAACTCTCTGGGTTTCTCCCGGAGACTCCGGGTGAAGCACCGCTCAACTGTTAATATTTCTTACCACAGCGACAGTAAAACACCCAAATCTACTCCCAATTTGATTCAAACACGGGAGAATTCCAGCCTGACTCCTACCATCTTCCATCCAGCAAGAACACCAATACGGCAGGTCAGTGAAGCATTTGTGTGTAAACTGCATGCTTTGTACATCATTGTTTTAGAAAACTATTGTTCCATAACTTAAATAATTGATTCTTAACAGAACCCAAACACGCAAAACTTGATTTTGCGCAATCATCTGCATACAGAGAGGAGAGGCTCCCTATCATTCCCTCCGTTGGTTGCTGAACCTGATGAAATAGCTATTGGAACCAAGAGCATTTCTCTAGTAGCAGCTAGAAGACGCTCAAGGGTTCTTGGTCAGGAGTCCTCGTTCTTCCAAGAACATACAAGCAGCCTTAAACCACTGCATGCTCTGGAGCCAAAGGATGTTCAGTCTAAATGTTTTCATAGCCCCTTAAGGAAAAAAAATGAGAGACAGTCCTTAGAACTTCCAACAAGAAATGACTTTAAGAAGGATCTTTTTCCACTCAAATCAAAAAAAGGGCTAATGAGCGAGAAAATTATTGAAAGAAAGTATCACAACCAAAGGTCTCGTTCATTTGAAGCCATCCGTGCAGAGGTAACAATTTCTCTTGCATGTATCATCCTTTGATGGTGATTTCCACCTACTCTGTGGACTGTAACACTCTGATAAATTGATATACTATGTGAGATGATTAGCTCTTCATTATGATTTCATAACCAACAATTTGTTTCAGCTCCCGAAGGTGAAGCCTCAAAGCCTACACAAGCATAACAACATCACTCATCCCATTGCAACTTCCATTGGATTTAGGTTGAAGACTTTTGTGAGGCCCAGCAACATCAGCCATATTCCCAGCACCATTCCAGTGGTGGTCCTTAAGGAAATAGGTATACACTTAGCATTTTTAACCAAAAGTGTATGCCATACAAGTCTTCAGGAAGCCACTCATCTTGGCGAACAGAGCGAAGGGTAGTGGGAAGCAAGTCTCATTGGAAGAAAATGTTCTAAATATTATCTTCAACCATTACTATCTCTAAATCCCACCACTTGTGATGGTCCATAATTCCACATCCTCTGGACCTCTCTATAGGGTCCCTTAATCAAAGGACTTTCAGGAATTCACTAAAAGCAGCTATTGTTCAACCAACAAAACCGCTTTAGTTCCTAATTTTTTTACCCGCTTTACAACCTCACCCAATACTCCATCCTTTTGTCTGTGCAGTATCTCATTACGCTTAACTCTTCTTTTTTGGGGCACTTTGCTAACAGTTTAATATAATATCACCTAGTGGTGTGGTGTAAAGAATGCATTATGCAGTGTAGGGTGGAATTTTGCCATTCTTTATGAAAATCTCTTTTGATTTTTGCAGATCAAAGTAAAGGCGGATTGCAGATTCCCAAGGCCAGTCAGTCACCGCCAAGCACGGTTCATCTCAACAACGTGGTCCACAGCAAGGTCAAACCCTACGCAGGAGATTTAAAGGTCAATCATACAAATATCTATCACTCATAACATAGGGGCACAATAGATGCATTGAAAAATATAATTTTCTATTTTTTGGGGGGGGGGGTGGATTCAGAATGAGCAGTAGAATGAGGGTTATGATAGTTGATGGGATAGGCACATTGCTCCTGAATCTAAGATGAGACCAACGACTGATTAAGATCTAAGTCTTTGCAGCAAGATTTGGTTAAATTAAAGGTCTGGTAGGCATTGTTAAAAAGCTTGTAAAATTTGACATAGAAGTGGAAACCCTGCTGCCTATTAGACGTCATTGGTGTTTTATAGTTGAGTAAACGTTTGTTAAGTAGCATGAAGTCTGATGAATTATACATTGATGTTGGAAAGATAACCACTTGCTGCAGATTGAATTAGAAACATGCTTTTGTCTGTAAATGCCTGGAGGGACGTTCTCTATTCACTACCGTTTGTGCCCATATGCCAGCTGTTTATTGTGCTCCACTCACAATTATTTTACCAATTTATTAGGGTGTTGGGACGCTTGCCAAGTATTTGTGGGACTTTGATATAGGATATAAATTAAGTCTTAAAGGTGCCGTTCCACCTATGCTACAGAATTCTATACATTTTGTATCGTTTGCCTTGTTTACTTGTAAAACTTATTCAGAAATATGATAAGTAAAAACTCTTGGAACATGTTTTGAGACTTTAAGTTTGTAACTGTGGTTTATGTTACTTTTCTGTTTAGGTCCCAGGGAGGTTGTAATGAGCCAGGCAAATACAACTTTCTCCAACAATATTTAAATGCGTTCCCAAAGAGACATTCAAGATCAACAGAAACCAGAAAGCGGGAACAGAAAATAAGCAGGATAGCTTTGTGAAGATTGACAAGACAAAGATTTGAAGGTCATAGACCGGACAACCCCAGTACACGCCAAACCACCACTTTACCTCCTGGGAACATTGTTCGTAGTATACATTTTGAGGATCTGGACACGCAAAATAAAATGTCAACTCTTAAGCTAACTGTCCTATTGACTTGCATGGAGAGAAGCAATGATATGCAACCTAGCCCCCCAGGTGGATACAATAGACTGTATGCCATCAACTGTGGACCTTGTGCATTGCAAGTTTAAAGGTTAACCGATAACCCATGATTTTTTGTAGAGCTTCATAACTAAGTAGCGTAGTTAGCAGTCTTTAAACCGGTGTACATAGCTGATAAGATAGCGAGTTATACAAAGAGGCCCTTTTTAAAAATGAAGTGTTATCTTGTGACGAGCAGGAAGTGTTGTCGCTGAAACTAGGTGACTGAAAATAGGTGTCCTCGGAATTGTTTCCGCCTGTCGAAAGGGGACAGTCAAATCTGAAATCAGAGCCAACGGGACCGGTCTTTGCGTAAGATGACCGAGGCTACTACACACCATTAATCTGATAACTGTAATACTTTCTGCAGGTGCCGTGAGCCTCAGAGTCCCAATACTGTCTGCACTGTTCTACTTCTGCTCCCTGCAGAAACTTTCACATCTCAAGTTCCCTAGAGCAGTCATGCCATTGTGTCACGCGTGCCATGATGTCACATGACACAATATTTCAAGAAGTAGATTCGTTGTGAGGTCAGGGAGTGGATATTTCCCACTATTTTCACAGGCATCAGTGTTCCCATGGTAGGTTTTGAATAAAGAAAGACTACTGGTGAATACCCCACTGGGGCAACAATGGGAAAGTTGTTACATGATATAATGCAATATCCAGTCCTCATTATCACTATGAGCCGGGTTGGCACAACTCTCAATAGTTTCTTTACACGCCGTGTATCATTTAAGAGTGGAGCGCCGGCATATGACATCATATGCCCGGTATTAAAGACAGTGCCGGGGGGCACATGCGTTTATATAAGGCTGTATTGAAGTGGTTGTTATTGCTATCTCTCTGCATTCCTGGATGAATATTTGTGTAAGTAACTCCACTGTGCACGTCAAAGTACATAGCAATGGAGTTAATTGTGGTAAAGCAGCCCTAAGCAGATTTCAGACACATCTGCAATCACTTTAAGTCAAAAGTTTGTAAAACCTGTATTTTTGCATCCTGTACATTTTTATTCTATTACTCCTTTTTAAGGCTAACGCACAAGAGGTTTCTTCGAGACTCCAACCCATAGGGTGCTGGTAAGAGTTGTTCTGTTTGGTAAATATTCCATCGGCGCTCAGATGGTCAAGTGTAAGAGTAACCTAAACAAAGAGCTTTTTTACATGGCTCCAGTCGCTGTGAGACGGACGCCCTCTCTTAAATGAGGAACATTCAGAGAGGGCAGAATAACATGGGTGTGGAAAATCTGACATAGTTGACTGTCCCTGTTAAAATCCAGCTCACGCTAACCAAACCGATGTGTAATTCCCAAGGCCAGAGAAACAGACGCTTGCTGAAAAACAGAGGATCACTGCTTAGGAATGTGCTGCTTTTACTACACACTTATTTCATGTAAACGCACGCCGAAGCCCCAACGGGAAACAGAAGATATTGAAAGGGAGGGAAGGAAGGGACCACGTATCCGCTTGTGGGAGCATGGCCTCAGAAGATGAAGACCGAGGACCTGCTATCCACTGTGGCCTTCATGGAGAGTAGAAAAGGAAAATGTCCGTGATAGAGTGAATCCAATAGATAAATAAAGGTTCCAACGTCAGGCAGATTTATTGAGACAAAGAACAATGTTTTGACCTCACAATGAGGTCTTTTTCAAGTTCTAGATATAGACCTGCTAGACTGGTCCTCCATGGTGCTCATCATGTGCTTTTGTGATTTGCAGGTTGATAAGTGCAGTTCATGCTGACCATTTGGAGCCTACTTTTTTGGTTGTCTCCATCACTTAAATACGTCCCAGCCAATGGCTGGTGGTAGAGAGAATAAAAAAAATCTGAATACAGCACACTAGAGTTACACGTTTCACTTGCACTTTTTAGTTGTTTTGTTCACAATGACAGTGAGAAGCATGGGTCGCTCTGGGCTTCACCAGGAATGGGGGCAAACTTTGTGTACTCCTTCAGCTGTTTGGCTGGGGTGAACTGAGTATCTGTGAGAGAGGGAATGCTTGGTTATCTGGCTTTACAGCAGGGTATGCAACAAGCCCAATGGACTATCATAGAGCCTCTGGTTAGATCCACCAGAAAAGGTCTTCTCCTTGGATACCTGGCAGTCTTAGACAAGCTACCCTCCTGAACGCAGAAAATCTCCACTCTGTTTTGCTAAAAAGACAGATAACGGCCCTTCTTGCTGCATTTCCTAATGTTCCTGACATTTAAGGAGGCCACACAGAAAGCTATTAAAGGTTACACAAAAACCCCAGTCTTCGTATCTCTGCTCCCTGTGTCAAAAATCCCTTTAAGGGATTCCACGTCCTACGCTTCACATTCTTAAAAACACCTATGGAGTCCCTGATATTAAGAGATGTCCGATCTCGGTGAAGAACCCATCGGGTCCTCAATCACCTCACTTCTTAAAAGTAAAGGAATACGAGGAGACAAGAACGCACTCTCTTCTCCCCTTACTCTCTTCTCCATACTATCCCGTGTCTCTCCATCCCTCACTGCATCTTCCTCAGAGACAGATGACTCCAGTCTGATGCTGGAAGGCAGAGGGCTGAAATCCCATCGGTATGGGAACCCCGCTATGGAATCTGCGGGCGCTATATAAATATATGTAATGTAATATAACCCCCCGACTAAGATATCCTGCACAGACCACACTTTATCTGACACAGAAGACCGAGAAGCGATAATATAAAACATCTCATATATGATACATTACCTCTGCAATACTTGCGATATTAGGACTTGGGCACTACGTGTATAACTCTGTGTAAAAGTTAACATTATTTTTTACAATAAATGAGAAAATCTCCCTCAAGAACTGCAAAACTTATATGTAATATATATGTAACATGTAATATGAAAGAATTACATACATCAACATATATATATATATATACATATATATATATATATATATATATATATATATATATATATGTATATGTTGATGTATGTAATTATTTTTTTGTGGAATATGCATGCAGTTTATTACGAATATTTCCCTCCTTAAAGCTGTAACACCCCCAAATCCCACAATACTGCCCTCATCAAAGATGGCGCCGCCGGTTGTCCCCTCCCTAGCCCCGCCTCTCCGGACCGTGGCTGGGCGGGGCGGCTGTGGAGGGACAGCTGGCAGACCGAGTGGCCGCATCAACTGGATCTATGTCGGTGAGGAGGAGGGAGGCATCCGCAAATCGCCATGCAGACTGTGTCGCGATAGGAGTCTAGCCTCGCCTGCTATAACGGTACTGTGGGCTTCGTTACTGGGGAGGGGGATTCTTTTGCTGTCGCGATTATATCACACGAAGAAGGGGCCTATAGCCCCCTCCTGTCTTAACATACCCTGTGCACAATGTGTCTGCTCACGGCATAAACTTCTTCCAGCGCTCAAACTGTTAAAATAAAATTAAAAAAAAAAATAAAGGAAAAAAGAAAGATTTTAATTCTTGGTGAGAAATAAATGGTTTATTATGTGAGATAAATGCCTTCTGGGCTCTATAATATATAATATATAGAATGTTATATATATAGACACAGAGTCAGTCTCTGCGGAGTGATTTATATTTATATATAAAAGACACTCTGTAATAAATGCGAATTATGGAAACTGACCGAATTTGTCCAATATAATAATTTATTTCTCACCATTTTTTACACACATATATATATATATTTAGTCACGCTATGTATTATTCGTTTTGACATGCTGTAGTGATAATTTATAAGTACAGATCTTGCCCGCCAGTTAACGTCCCCCCACGTTTGCTTCCAGTTAAAACCTAAGCAGCTCCGGAGACCTGCAACTCTCATCACGCCCAGCCAGCCGGTTCTCGTGTTGGGAGTTGCCTGTGCACGCCGGTATATTATCGGGAACGGTCAGCCGCTTGCGTTAAAGCCATAGGCTAGGGTATGACTTTCATGATGTAAAGCCAACGGTGGCCGGCTAAGCGTTGTCAGAGTTGTGATCCAAAGGAATTGCCCGGCCTTTGCGAGTCACCCAAGACTTCCTGTTTTGTTAGAAAAACCTGTTGGGGGGATTAACCTCTTAAATGCAAGGAGGGGATTATTTCTACCCCCGCTGCACACACGGGGTTAAGGGGCCACGTTTTGCATTATTATTCTTATCTCACCCTCTCTTAGCAACATACATGATGTGGAGGTGTTTACACGCGTGTGGACTGTCTCTGGTATTGGCTGATGCTGTTCACCTCCCTTATTTTCTGTGTCCTTATTTTTAAAGATTAAACCCCCAAATAAATCTCCCATCTGGAATGTCCCCTCTCTCTCTCCGTAGAATATCCGTTCGTTATTCTGCGGATGTATCTGCCGTCTGTCCGGTTGCCCCGGGGCTATAGTTTCCACGGTGCAACAATGTATCTGGCTTGGAGGCGAAAAGAGTTGTGATGGAAACATTTAAATACTTAAAGGGGTTAATAAAGTACCGGAGGAGAAGCGTTACAACAAGAGACCGGAATCTAAAACGAGAGGGTCAGAGGCTTAGATGTAACAGAAGGAAGGTTTCATTCATTAAGAGGGTGGTACATGAATGGAACAGCCTCCCAGCAGAAGTGGTAGATGCTGATTTTGCAGGGGAGTGCTTTCCTGCCGCTGATTGGCTGCCACAAACATTGAAGTGCCCTGTTACGTAGAAGCTGCGGCAGCGACATAGAGCTGGAAATCGCTCGGTATCGGCACCCGCGAGCAAAACACTCGGAATCCTGCCTTAAAGTACAACTTTCCCGGTGTTACCCCCCAGTCCCTGCACTTTGTGCCCGGAGAGCAAATATTTACTGCCCTAAAAGCAGCGATACAGAACCAGTATGGTTATGGATACAGACTTAACCCTTTTGGTGCTTTCCACAGCAAATCTTTGTAGCCCAGCGGGTCGAGTTCCTTGTATTAGATGAGAGCCGTGTGATGATTGCGCAACTTGCGCGCTAATCTCTCTCGCGGGTGCTCTCTGTAACGGGCCGGTGCCGTGTGTCAGAGAACACGTGATGCTTCCCCTTTAAATACCTACATGTGTTTTTGATAATACCGAGCCGTTTCTGTTTTATCTGCAGTGCAGACGTGTAACATGTAACGTGTAACATGATCGTTCCACACCCATGATACCAAACCGTTGCGGGAGCTCACGGGACTCCTGCTGTCAGTCCGTGTTGGACGTGGAACATGCTACATGGCTGCACGCTACAGTCCGATAATCTAGATTCTAAACTCTTTTTGGCAGGACCCTCGCCTTTTGTTTCTGTAACTACCTGTTTTGTCCTGTGTGTACGTCGTACAGCGCTGTGGAATATGATGGCGCTATATGAATCAGTAAATAATAATAAATGATGTTATATGTCAATAAGCAACGGGCCAGATATTACCCTGAAGAATATATATGGAAGTACTTTAATGTGAATTCCTTATGTGTAATTTATTTTTTAAAATCCTTTATTGACCATTATTTTATTTTTAGCAAACAGTCCCCCCCCCGTCACTATGGAGTTTTAATCTGAACGGAGTTAAAAGTCCGCATAAAAAGGAGATTGCTAAAGCAGGTCCCAGGAATTACCCCAGGTAGGGATTTCCAATTTGTGCCTATTGTACTTTGCCCCGAAGGCGTGTAACAGGTTGTGCTGGCACTGACGGGGTTAAACACGCCTTTACCGATCCTCCTTAATCATATGCCGCTTTACTTCCATTTAATCTCCGTTCGCATATCGTATATAACGCGTTGTAACAGACAGCCTTTTTAGATGTTATATTTGGTGATTTCGGTGCAACGTTTGAAAAGTCGCTATATCATCCACGTATGTATTAGATGGCCCTGTTATGTGTATGCACTGAAAGTAGTTTATTCTTCTTTCCTCTTTCTCACCCTTCTTTCCTCTTTCTCACCCTTCTTTCCTCTTTCTCACCCTTCTTTCCTCTTTCTCACCCTTCTCTCCTCTTTCTCACCCTTCTCTCCTCTTTCTCACCCTTCTCTCCTCTTTCTCACCCTTCTCTCCTCTTTCTCACCCTTCTCTCCTCTCTCACCCTTCTCTCCTCTTTCTCACCCTTCTCTCCTCTTTCTCACCCATCTTTCCTCTTTCTCACCCTTCTTTCTTCTTTCTTCTTCTGACCCTTCTTTCTTCTCCTCACTCTTCTTTCTTCTTTTTCTTCTTCTCCGACACTCCCAACTATGTCATTGAGAATGGTTATTATTATTTGGTTATATAAATCCGTTCGTATGAATCATTGTGGAGGATCCCGGGATGATGCATTTTATGAATCCTATATAAGTAGTTCTATAATATCTGAGGAGGTATCTAGATTGCCCTAAAGAAAAAGCCTTTCAACTAAAATGTCTTTCATCAACGGGTCCAAGATCTGGTTTTATGGAAGGACAACGAGCCCAACGCTTTAGTGATCGTGGGGGAAGTCTTCAGACACGGAATCCGCAGATAAAGAAAGATGCTTCCTTTAAGACCTCGCCGGTTCCGTCACAACTTCCTGTTTTTTATTATCGACACAAATATAACCCTTTTCGCTTCTTAGTAAACGACATTCCCTGCAGATGCGAAACCCCCCGCCCCTTTTCTCGAGCTTTCGAAAGGGTTAAACAGTCGACCACATTCGGCCCGTGCGAGCGTACAGTAGTGTTTTTTATGGTAACTATGTGCACCATACACCATCCCCAGCTCTGAGAGGGTTAAACATTCACTTCCTGGCAGTGTATTTACAGGAAGGATTTCAATATGTACTTTATAAGGATTTCTTACACTTGTTGTAGGAACTTGTTGCCTAAACAATGCTCAATATATGTACATATATGTAAAAAAAAATACATAAAATACATTATATATATATATATATATATATATATATATATATATATATATTGTGTATGTGTATCAGGTCTAGGCCTGTCTGTACACAAACATTTTTGGTGCTCGGTGGCCGTTTCTGAATGAACGTTATTTGCCCCCAGGCTTTATGATGACACCCCTCCTTTATATCACCCCTCGCTGTGTTTGAGACTTTTCCGTACGTTATAAGCCTCCCCCTTACGTTTCTTCCGCTTGCAGCTATTGAACCAGCTTTGCTATTAAGGACATGGAATCTTCCTGATATATAATTACACGTTAACCCTCGGATTTCTGGCACGACAGATGGCTCTCCAGGAACTTTTTGGATAACTGCCAACTGTCCCAGATTACCAGGGAGATATATTGGATATATTCTATGGGCCATGAGCATCATCGGAATGAGAGAGCTGACTTTAAAATTTCGGTGTCAGGACCAACGGTGCAAGCCCTCAGTGCTCCTGGGTTTATCCTTAAGAACTACAAAAACCTCTCCATAATGTCAGAAATAATGGAATTTAACCCTAGAGGGGATCTCATATCTGGAAATGTAACATGCTGAGAGAATTTAAGAACTTCCATATGTTGGGGACATCTGTAAAGAAGAGCATTCAGCGTTGGTGACCTCCTGGGACCAGCGGTGGTCGTACACAAGGTTTAAAGGGGCATTCCGCCCGTTATATGCACTTTAATGCATATGAGAGATGTGTGATCCCTTTTGTAAATGTATGTGGAGATTCTGCATTGTCCCTTGAACTGCAAATAACCTCATTGTTCCATATAACATGGGTGTGATTCGTTTTGGATTGGTGAAGAGTTTGGTGATTTGGGTGGCTTTGCAACCTTCATACCTAAAGATATACACAACCCCCCACCGGGTCAAAATGCATTTAGGAGAGGGGTATTCTAAGCTAGAACACTGCGTTCCGCCCATGGGAGAAGGATCCAGAGGCGGTCTTCTAACTCTTCCAAACGTTATCAACCCAAAAGGTTGTTTGTTTTCCCTATTTTTAAAATACTTGACCCCAACACGCACTTTATCAGCGGTGGCCGCGGAGTTATTGGCCAAAGAACAAAAGTTTCTGGGCTTTGCTCGGTTTATTCTAAATTTGCGTCCAGCCGCCTCTGGCCAAAACTTACATTAATTAGTTGCTGTAATCTTTGGCTGCACAATACAGCACAAATGGCCTAGTTACTCCCGCTATCACTTATTTTATCATTCATTTATTATCGTCTGTTTGAATTAGGCTCGGCAGAGGAATGAGTTATTTCCCAAGTGAGTCGTTGCTTTGCTAAGGAATCCTATTTTCTCATGTTTTAACTAGTTTTATATATTTGTTTTGTAAGGATATCAAACGAGTGTTGGGTTGTATAACTGCCCCGAGGTTGTATAACTGCGCAAATCTGTGGGATTCCTCTCTTATCTCGCTATTTACGAAGGGTTGTGATCCAGTTTCAAAAGGAACTCTTGTCCTAACTTAGCTGTAGTTGAGAGATAGAAGAATGGGGAGGAATAAGCCTGCAGATCCTGAGAACAGGATGTAAGGTGTGCTTTCCAAACATATATGTTGTTATCTTAAGTGGTACAGACTTTGTTCCATTTAGTGCATGGAACGGTAACGTGTGAGACTTGGAAAGAAGACTTTGATATACTTGGGAGTGGAGTTGTAAGCAGGTAAAAGACAGACTCTTGTGGAAGAGAATGAAAAACATGAATGAAATGTTGAAAAACAGAACTTTAAATGTTAACTGCATTCTTATTCTTTGTCCATTATTCAGGCTAGCCTTCGAAGAGAGAAGATGGAGCATCGGAATCGGTGTGTGAGGTTGAAGTGAACAGAGTATAATCAGAACATCCAAGCCATGATGACCAGGTCACGGCTCTTCTGTTTGTTGACGGCCCTGGGTTCTGCATTTATGATACTTTTCATCATTGTCTATTGGGACAATGTTGGGACAGCAAACTTTAATCTACACACTTCCTTCTCCAAGTCTCTTCCTCCGCAGTCGGTTGAAGGACGCCCAACGGTTGCCCCAACCGCGGAGAACAATGTTGCCTCAGATGTTGATGAGTTCTTAGATAGTTTTCTTAATTTTGGAACTACAGTCGGTGAGCTCCAGGGCACGAAAACAGGGAAGCTGCCAATACGGGGTTCAAGCAGCTTTGAAGAGAACGTTAGAGGCTATGACTGGTCCACCAAAGGTAAACTGGAAGAGGCCATCCTAGAGCAGGAAATAATACAACAGGAAAGAAAATTAAATTTGCGCAAGTTCTGCGAAAACTCTAGTTTTGTTTTTCCGACTAAGGAACGTTCTTTTGATGACATCCCCAATCGTGAATTGGATCACCTCATTGTGGATGACAGACACGGGGTTATTTACTGCTACGTTCCAAAAGTCGCCTGCACTAACTGGAAGCGGGTTATGATTGTGTTGAGCGAAAGCCTCCTAGATAGAAAGGGGGTCCCGTACCAAGATCCTCTACAGATCCCCCGTGAAGATGTTCACAACTCAAGTAGTCACTTGACCTTCAATAAGTTTTGGCGCCGCTACGGAAAGTTTTCCAGGCACATGATGAAAATCAAGTTGAAGAAGTACACCAAATTCCTCTTTGTCCGCGACCCCTTCGTACGTCTTATTTCGGCGTTCCGCAGCAAGTTTGAGTTGGAAAACGAGGACTTCTACCGGAGCTTCGCGGCGCCCATATTGAAACAATATTTCAACCAAACGAACGTACCCACTAACGTGGTGGACGCGTTCTCTTCTGGAACGAAGCTGTCGTTTTCTCAGTTCATTCAATACCTTTTGGATGAGAAGACCGAAGAACAGAAGCCATTCAACGAGCACTGGCGGCAGATATACCGTCTATGTCACCCTTGCCAAATCGACTATGATTTTGTAGGCAAATTGGAAACTCTAGACGAAGACGCAGCTTTACTTTTAAGACAATTAAACATAGATTCGCTCTTTCAGTTCCCTCCCAGCTACAAGAACAAGACTGCAAGTAGCTGGGAAGAGGATTGGTTTTCCAAAATCCCCCTATCTTGGCGGCAGAAACTCTACAAGTTATACGAGGCCGACTTTGTGCTCTTTGGCTACAATAAACCCGACAACTTACTGTAAAAGCTTAAAAAAAAAAAAAGAATTCCTTCCAGTACCAAAAATTAACAACATTCTGTTGCCTTTCATCAAAATTTCCTACGATAATACAATTTTATACGTGTTAATTCTCTGATTTGCATTTTATGTGAAAGCAGGGATTATATGGGGAACAGAAAAAAAAAATGAATTATTCCGAAAGCTGTAATTACAAGAATTTCAAACTCCTTTTTAAAATTTCTACCGTTTTTTGGTTTCTTTTTCAGAAAAAAAAAAAAGAAAATGTAAACAAAACGTCTTCGGTTACGCCTTCTCAGAAAGGAATTATCTAAAATGCTTTTTACCATTATTTTCTAAATTAATATATTATTTAAACTATTTAATGCAAAGCGCGAACAGAACAGTTGAGTAAAGACTTAACTGTAAAAATCCAGAGTCTTATGTTGTTTCACTTTGTGGTCTTGATGTAAAATGGTTTGTGTGTCCATCTTTGTGTTAACATAGTATATGGCAGGGGTGTCCAACCTGCGGCCCTCCAGCTGCTGCAGGACTACATCTCCCACAATGCTCTTTCAGCTAAGGGGCTGGCTGAGGAGTATGGGAGATGTAGTCCTGCAGCAGCTGGAGGGCCGCAGGTTGGGACACCCCTGGTATATGGTTACAAGCAAAAAAAACAACAACCCATAAACCTCTTTATATAGACCTTGGTTTACACAATCTTGTTTTTTTCAGAAGAATTATTTAAATATAAAATACATAAATTAGTTTAGCTCATTTAAAGTTATATTTCAATTTCAGTTTAATGTTAAAATTGTTATATTTTTTTTTCTTCTTTTTTGACATGTGAAGTTTGGGGTAATTACATAAAAATACTGCTGGTTTAGTACTTCCAAAAACATTGGAGCTGAAATACAGATTTTTAACGTTTGTTGAACCTACTTTTGTTTTGTAGTAAATTTTCTTGACCATTCTAGGCCCAACCTTCGATTTCTCCCTTTACTCAAATGTGTTCATTTTTTTTCTCAAGAAGCATGTGAGAAAAAGAAAGAATAAGGTCAGAGTGAAAAATGAGGCAATGTTTTGGATTAGCTTGTGGAAAAAATATTGAAGGAATTGTGCGAGAGAATTATAACTCCTCAAAAAAAAACCTAAAATCTTTCATCGAAGCCAAAGTCAACACAACGTAAGCCAAAAAATTGAATTCTGTGCAGCTGGAAAGTATCAGGAAGATTATATAAGGGAAATCTGTTGTTAAAGAAATGCCAAGGAATAAAATAAAATAAATAAAAAAAAAGAATAAATTTATTTAGATATAGTTGTATTATCTAATGTTAGACAGTAAAATAAGACTTATTATAAAAAAAAAATTAGTTATGAAGCCAATATCAGATTTTAATAAAAAAATAAGCTTCATTGAGCATTATATACATACTACTGGAACTGCATTATTAATATATAATGGAAATCATGTTTTTATTATTAATAATAATTCCCTTGTTTACCTAAATCCAAGAATCTCAATGTAACAATTTAATTCATCTTCATGATATTTTAACTATTACTTCCCACTGCACTTCCCACATATGTAATGATTATAAATGAAGCTTTCATTATGTCTTTCTGAAGCTCCATGATATATATAGATATATATATATATATATATATATATATATATATATATATAATATACACACACACACACCGTATATTGTACAAAAAAAGCTATTTATACCTTACATTAGTTTAATGAGATTTCACGTTCAGGGAGGTTAGAAAGGTGCTGTTCCACCTACTCCGGTAAATGTAACACTTTTATAATTAAATGCCGTGTTCAAAAAATAATTCCTAGTGCTTTTGGATGCCCAACCCTTCCTAGAAATAACTCCTTTAATCATTTTACATTTTTTCTCATTACTGATTTTTAACACTTATTGTTTGATGCAAAAGGAGGCATTGATAGATTGTTGCCTAAAAACCTTTTTTTTTTTTTTTTTATGTAATTAAACTTTCAGAGGAGTTAATAAAATTCTAGATCTGTATACAGACTATTCATTCTCTGTCACCCTCATTGATGATTGAAGCCTTGAGGCGATGGAGGACCTTAACAAATATTAGATTGATCTGTTATAAGATTAGATCACTAAATCCGCCCCAAGCTTCCCATTTTATATTCTGTATTATATATATATATATATTATATATATATATATATTTTTTTATATATAGGATTTTGGGCTTAGGTGTCACATGCTTTGGCTTAGGTCAATACAATACAATCCAATTTTAATTTAAAACAAAATGAGATGAATGTAGTTATTTTGTACAATAATTTCTGTATAATTATTTTTAATGATTTTTTTTTTTATTAACTACTGCAGAAAATTAGAAATCACTAGCCTGAGTCACACGGTATTGAAATCTCTTACTATAAAAATCTCAGTTAATAGAATCCAGCCATAAAATAAAATATTAAATAGAAAAAAACAAATATGATACTTTTGCTCCCCGAAAAAGCCCAAAAAGTATATACTTAGAAGCAAAATTATAATGGCCAACATTCTATTTAATCAAGTGGCCATCAGGTGGAACCTTTAAAATCACCGAGACCTTAGGCTCGAGTTACCCGTATCTTATCTACTTGGATATGTCTTTAGGTTTAGAGGAAGATAAGAATGTTATTTCTGGTTATACATTTTTATCTTAAACATTTTGTTTACATTTTGTTTGTGCGGTGTATCCAGGTGGGTGCGTGTAGATATGCGGCGTGCTGCTTTCATTTTAGGAATCGGAAGGTGATGTTCTGGCGACAGTAGCTTAGTTTTGCTCTGGGCGATTTAACCCTTCAGAATGTGTCTTGTGAGAAAAAACCCTACTGAATGACCCCTTGTTTCTGCTTCAATAACGGCAGCTCTGAAGTACACAGTCAACAGAGGAATGCATGGAAAAGTACCGCCGGGTTATATGACTAGTAGCCAGACACGGCCGTCAACGTATCGTTTCTTTAACTGTTGTATTCAAGTCTGTCTGTCTGTCTGTCTGTGGTCGTGGACCAAAAACCCTTCCAGTGTTCGTCTGACACCATCCGATTCTGCCCCCCGGCTACCTAGCATGTACTTAACGTACAAAGCGGCCACTGTCCTTTCACTCGGGCAGCTCCAGGTCAGCTGATCTAGAGTATCCAATCAGGAGCCCCAGAAGGTGGAGTCTCAGCAGCCCTACCTTTTAAATACCAGGAGTTCCACATGTTTTATTTTTACTTCAATGAAAGACTTTCTCCCTCAACTTCTAATATATTCTCAAACTGTTTCAGACCTGGTGCTACCCCGCTGGGGGCAAATCATTCGAATGTGTGCTTTAGAAAACAATTAGAACACCCAAAGTTCCTTAAATCATTGCTATTAAATTTGAGGACGTGTCGCATCGAGCTACATACGGTGAGAGATTGCAATCCGATTGAGTCCGAGGATCCAGAATTCTCACTATTCTTTGTAGCAAATATTTCATTCAAAACATGTGTTTGGACTCCGTGCTAGAAACCTTTCTAAACTCTGGATATTATATCCGCTTTCAGTGGAAGCAGAAATATTTCTTTCGTGCTTTTTTATTTCATTCTTCTTGATGCGTGTGCTTAAAGTTAGTTTGATATTTTAGAAAAGACTGTAACCGTAACGTGGGAACGCGTAGAATGAGCGTGAGTTCCTCAAAGGTAATGAGTCTGCATATAATCGATATAAGATATATATATATATATATATATATATATATATATATATATATGGCTAAGGATCCACAGAGAAGGGTGCGAGATACAGAGGCAAATATCACAGCAACTACATCATTCATGTTGTTTCTCAACAAGTAAATTGCCAAGATTCTGCATTTTAACCCCTTAATGACAAAGCCTGTACATGTACGGGCTCAAAATTCATTGTTTTCAACGGGTTTAGGGACCACCCATTGTCCTTAAGGGGTGAATGACCAGAAAACGCTTGGATTCTTCTCTGTACGGTCTAATTATTACTTCATGAACACCAAGAACTCCGGGGTTCTTACATGCCATCTTGGACAATGCGTGGTCAATCTTCTACGTCCTTGGTCATCAACAGTCATGACTTAGTGTGGAGCTTCAGATGACCGATGCATATATTTTGACCCCAAGTATACATTTTTTTTTTTGTATACGTTGCTAAAAGAAGGCTGTACCTTTAAACACCTTTTAGGTTGAGTGATTTGGAAGTAAACCTGTCTTAGCAAGGAGCTGAAATAAATCAGCCCTGAGCCGGAGAGAACACGGGTTGTCATTTGCAGCCGAGCGATCGCTTCCCCGTTTTTATTTGGTTCTTTTGAAGCATTTTATAACATGTCATCAAAATAGAAAATCGAAAGAAGGCAACATGGACATTTTTCCTAAAAGTACAATAAATCCTGACAGCCCAATTTCCTCAACTGCTGTTTCATCGTATTACCCATTAATTATGATGGCCGATGAGAGCTCTTTGGGGGGGGTAAACTTATTAAAATTACAGCTAGTGATTAAACGGCTATGAACACACAGTGTGTTGGATCATTACGATCGTTTCTATAAAGTGACATAAATGAGGAGCAACTCTCGATTCAAGTTTTTTATTAGTTTTTTTTTCTTTAGTCTACTTTGGAAAAATCTAATTCTTTGGTACAATACAGAGCTATGATTATTACTTAAACCATGTAAACAAAAGACGTGTTCAACTACTAATAGATAAACCATAAATGACAATCACAGGAAAATAGAGGGAACTGTATCTTTAGAAACCTGTAGACATTATTTCCTCACGTTTTTTTTAGCCATACTACAGAAGGTAACAGGCCCTCTGTAACAGGCTAAAACATTAAGATTTTTGGTTTATCTTAAAATCTGGTTATTCTTATTTAGAATTCATCGAAATACTCTAGAAGTTGTGTTATTACGGGTGTTGCAGGGCTAACACTTTTTTTTTTTTTTTTTAATACATCATTCATCATTACGTTATCTTAAACACTCTTATAGATATGGATTCCTAGCCATCAGCACAATGCCCTCGTTTTGAAGGTGTCTGATGACGTGTTTTGGGGATATCCTTACCTGCGTGTGTATTGCAGGTTACTTACTTTTTGACTTGTTACAATACATGTATTCGACCACCAGGGGGCACTCTAAACCCACACTGTGCCCAGAATGCGATAGCACGACTCCTTCGGAGATTGGTTTTTAATCAGCGATAATAACGATGTGGTTGAACCGTATCAGCTATGATACTGCCGCTGCGCCTGGTCTGGACTGAGCGTGAGCCAGTACTGCTCTCGCCTTCTGTGACAACATATTGCATCTCTCTGGCAGGAATCTTTCACAGGCAAATCCCTTATGGTGACATTTCTCTTTCGAAAGCTTTTTATGACCTCCCGCCGTAGAACAGAAAATGAGCCTGTAATTAGAGAGACAGGCGTGCAGGGTCATGACATCATAACTTGATGCTCGCCGTGTTCCACAGCGTGGTCAACAAGATAACAGATGTGACTATGTGTTAGTTGAATTCTTCTCTATCTATATAAGTAACAGCACAGAATACATACATCCTCAGCTTAACCATGGATGTGCAGGCGTACGTTTATGTACAGTCACAAAACACAATGACAAAAGTTCAAGGACTGATGAGATGAGGAGAGTGAGGATTAATCCACCGCCTTAAGATGGTTGATGATGGAGCGGTCCTCCACAAACTGTCCTGCATCCGTCTCGTACGGTGACCTGTTCCCAGCTCAGGATCTGGCAGTTACTGGGAAACCACAAAGCATCCTTAACCCAACGCTTAGGCACCACACGTCTATGGCACCACGTTGCCCCTATGTGCATGGATATGTTGCACCTGCTTCATTGCAAGCGCTGGAATTGCTACAATGGTGGAGGATATGGGTTGACCTCCAGGTACCTGTGTCCTCTTGCAGACTTCAGACAAAGAAGATCTGGTCCTACCTTGGTTTGGCCAGGGAGGGTGGGAAAGAAGCAGCTACATATCCATTCAGGGAGGGTGGCCCTAGAAGATTGGTGACCCGGAGTTCCTCTGTGGCCTAATGAAGTAATGTGTGATATACTCAGTCACGTGAGTTTGTTGGTTTTCTCATGCTAAGGACATTTTCTTTGTGTTTGTGTTGCTGGCTACTTGTGTGGGTGGCTTTTGTCTAAGATGCTGATTCCTCTTCTATAACGGTGACAGCGAGCTAAAGTTTGGGACTCATTTTTCAGGGGCCCTAAGATTTCGGGGTAGAGGAGCAATAACGTTCAAAAACGTAAGGTTTATCCATTACTCTATATGTTAAACCAATCCTTGTTAGTAAATACACCACAGGGCAACTTTTACTGATCACGCAATTTGCTAGAACTTATAATAAGCAGATGAAAAACACCAAACGCTCTCAAACTGTGCAGCCAGTCTATATATTATGCTATATCATCGACCTGTGCTTCGATACAAGGCTTAAACCTAGTAGAAAAGCTGATCCCCCGAATCGGCTCTCATCCTGATCATATCACTTCTTCACGGCCAATGGTTCTGTGCCCTTACAAAGCTGAAACCTTTTGTGCCTGCGCAGGTCGAACAGATGGACTGCAGATTGCTGATTAATATATATTAAATTGTATTCTCACGTAACCTTGCCAGGGATTCAGTAGCACAGAAGTAGCTGGATCAAACAACAAGGCCATTGTTATCCTGGTAATTCCTTCCGTTCGTACCATTGTTTAGCACCGACACTAAATCTACGTAAACAACACTTAAAGACACTAATAATAATCCAGTCTATAGGTCCATTTTAACCTCGTAAATGCTGCTAGGTAACCCTACATGACCCTCACGCTAAGAAAAATATCTTGCAGACAGCATAAAAGAGGAACATGGATGGCGAATGGACATTTACTGGTTACACACAAGAAAAAAACTCCCGACCGACATGGAAATCTACAATGGAGAGCTTGGCAACAAGACGTGAGCGGGGTGGGGGTTAGCTAACAGAAGTCCATTTTGTCCTCCATGAACTAAAAAAGTCCCACCATATTCTAAAGCACATATCAAATCTGTGATAAACTAGAACAATCAATGGTTGTTGGTGAAGGTCTTGGGATTCTATTACTTACCACCATGGAGTGTCCACCATAGTGACTGAATCATTAATATCATATTTCATTAAACTTATTGCTGTTTCTTATTTGAAGCTTTGTGTACCAAGCAGTACTAACAGAAATATTGGCGTATATAATAATGTTACCATGACTTTTTTTCTGAGGTCTTCATCTGCTCTCCTGGCCGTAGCTCCATCAGATGCCTACGGTTGGCACCAGCTGTCTCCTGCTCTTTTCATCGCTTCGGTCGTGAAAGCTAGCCTGGGTCCTGCAGCTGTTTTTGGCCTTCTTGCCGTCTGCCAACTTTCAGAATTTCAGAGCGAGGACAGCTGGAACCAAACGGGAAAACGGATGCTGAATTTTGATGGCAAATACGGGACAATGAAACTGCTCATTTATCTCTCTCCTGAAAAGCAATTACTGCTCTCCATTGCATCTTATCTTAGTAATTATTTCAAATATTTTCAATTGTTTCTCATACTGTTTCCTCTAGAAAATGAAGTAGCACCTAATAACTAATTAATTACTGATTGTCTTCCCATCCCAAGTTTACTTTTTTAGCAGCTCACCATTCCTCTACATAGTATTTTCGGATATTCTTTACTTAGTAAAGGAGATTGGCCGCTGTGACAACAGAAAGAAGCCATAGTTTGTGCTTTTTGATTGTTGATCAATGTAACATTTTTTGTAGGAGAAAGAGTCTTGACGTGGCACAACTAGCATTACATGACCAACCACCTGTCCGGAAGTTCTCTTCCTTCTTCTCCCCAGCCTTATGAAGACTGCCTGAACCCCTCAACAACAATCAGTAACTCAACAATGAGGGGAGATGACTTAATGTGGAGGAACAGCCATGCAGAACCTGAGTTAAGATGGCAGTTCCAATGGTATAACCATAAATTACATATGTATAGTATACTGGACTGCTTTAGGGGTGGAATTGTTCTGATTATTGTATGCGAAATCTTAGAGGCTACCTTTTTATAAACTTCCAACATCCATGATCTCCGCACCATCTCTTTCTGTGACAGTTTACCTTGTTCTAGTCATCTGTATTTCAAATTATAGGGAGCTCTCTGTTGAGTATCGACGATTACGATTCTAAAGGGTATTAGTCAGTAGCTTCATTAGTCTTTGGTTCGCTTCACAAGACGGAGACGTCACGTTGAGTATTCGGGGCTGCATATTGCATGGTTTGGCTCACTGCCTCTTCGCAGTAGCCTAGATTGCTTTCTTGTTAATTACCTAATTATTACCTTTGGGACCAGATTTAGTGAGGTTTCTAGGAAAACTGATATATATATATCATTAGCAATAATATACATTGCGAGGAAGACCAGTGGCAACGAAATTAAGGTGATGACTCGGAACAAAACTATGCGGTTGGAGGTCACATGCTCTAAATATTATGCTATCTTTCTGTCTTGCTATAATTATATTGATACACCATGGCTGGTGGCGTCCATCAGGGACCTCCATATCTTTTCCCAGTACGGATACATTGGAACCCAACTTCCAATGCCCACTTTATTGACTAGATCACCAAATAAATGGAGGGGTGGGTATGCTATCTGGCCCTGTCACTGTAGAACCCCTGAACCATTTGTTGTTAGGCCATTCATTAATACTGGAAATGGACATCCATCAACTACATCTTAACCCCGAAAAAATGTGAAAACCTAACTATAGACATAATTACATTTTATTCATTACTCTAATGGAACACAATAATACACTTTTATGAACGCCGTACAAAAATAGCTCAAAACATATCAGAGCTTCATTAACTGTAAATTAGATTCTCTCATTACAAGCAGAGCCATTCATTAGGTGGTAATTTAAGTGGCCAATTAAGCTCCATCCCATAAAGGCTGTAGACATTTTATTTTCTTACTTATGAAAGCTACATGTTTAAAAAAATAATCGTCTTGACATGTGAAGCAGTTTTTAACGGTAGAAAACATAGATGTTCCTTACCACCTGCAGAATGGAGCAGCAGAAGTGGTGGAGTTTAATGAGACGAGACCAACGACTGATTCCACCAAGAAGCAGTCCAGAACCAGAAACTTCTTCTGTGCAAGAGAACCATCAACCCATCATGTATGTTTGGACCCGCATAGGCCTAGAAGGATACTAACAGACCTCGCTAACAAGGCCTATGCGGGTCCAAACATACATGATGGGTTGATGGTTCTCTTGCACAGAAGAAGTTTCTGGTTAATTTTTTCTGGGCTAATTTTTGCTCTTTGTGTGGGGCCCAAGACACCCATGAAGGGTGAAATACCATACAAAACAAGACTGAGATGAACTCTCCTAGAATGGACAGTCGCTTTATAGTCTGTCCTATGCAGCGTCCTCGCTCTGGAGCTTCTCAAGTTTTAGCTCTCTTGTGTAATTACAGAGGAACAATCTCCATTGACATATCAGTCTGATCCTGTCACAAGGCACTCCTTGGGTCAGGTTGGTATCCGTCCAGGCAAAAGAGTGTTCATCTTATATTTACCTTGGCATTTCACTCTTCCAGGATGTCTTGGAGCCCACCCCAAGTGAAAGGTGAGTCCAGATGTGGACAACCTCGCTTTTATACCTAGATGGTTATCACCTGGACTCCACTTATAAAGTCCACGTAGGTAGAAACGTATACAAGGGGATGTTGGTTTCCTCATGCAGATGAAATGTTATATTTAGCATTGGTCACTGTGGCAGGGCATGGTGGCACTCAAAGTGTAGCGGGCATTGGCTGATGTCGCTGTGACCCTCGGGGCTGCGGGGCAATGATCAAGCTTCCCCTAAGTTAAATTGGATTGTGTGAAGCCTAGTGGGACCTAGCGGTGGAGGCCCTGGATGGTGTCAGCCCACACCTACCTCATGTAGAATTGAGAAGAACACTGCGTGTATCATACGCCATTCTTGACACTGCTCAGTGTATCCCCTCCTTCGGCGACTCACGCTGGCATATAAATCTCATAAACACAAATTCCGGATTTTAATGTGAAGAAGAATCAGAAGATTAAATCTTCCTTTGCTAAGATGAATTGCGTGTTCTGAAGCTGCACATCATCAATACCAGGTTATGAATATTTTAAGTGACAGGCATTTGAAGCGGAAACTTCCATTCATACATACTAAACAGGGGCAGAGTGCCACCTTCATGAATTAGAACAAAAACATTTTCGCTGGACCATAGAAACTCTCTGTATCTGGACGTCTGGGTCCTGCAGCTGAGACATTGACTGGGGGGGGGGGACCGGACTTCCATAACAGCTTTTAAAGGGACATCATCCATCATGATATTGTTTTCAATATCCAGCAAGACCTTTTCCATTACTTGCTCCATAAGAATTAATAAAGTTTCATTCCGGTAGGAATGTTCTCGGTAAACGCTGCATCACAAAGATCCATCTTCATGGTCATAAGAACGCATTTACCCATAATCATATGGGGGGGAGTTCAAGCCCCCCTCCTCCCTGTCCCCCCGTCCTTATACGACATTAGTTTGGAAATAAAGCTCTTGCGGGGGTCCCAAGGGAACGAGATCACGGGTTAGAGCTCACTGTTTGCATTATGATGGGTTGGAGAGTCCGTCTAAGGGTTATGAATGGGTTTGTTCTCCAGCACACATCTCGCGTGTTGATGACCGGAGTAGATTCGGCTGAGAGTACTTAATTCCCACCTCTGAGCACAAAGACCCCGCAAACTAGATAAATACCGATCACATGACCAATCCGGCTCATTGTTTAACTTTCACAACATAAAAGCAACAAGAAGAATAAAATAATTGATCTTAGGCTTTTTGTAATTGGGACCTGATGGTCCAACATTTCAAATGGCCATAAAGGGACTTCATTGTTTCAGGGGGTGTGGTTAGAGGTGTGGCTGGGGCGGGGCTTGATCAAGACTTTTTATATACCTTGTAGTCTATATCTTATTAGCACATTTTAACTTAGAAACCCATCATCTGCTGTAAAACCCCATGATGCGCCCAACAGGGGAGGAAAAAGGGGTTTGAGTCGCAAAGAGACAATGTCCTTCTTAAACAGTCAGATCTCCGGACTAAATGTACTTGTATCCATAGACGGTTAGAATATCCAGGGAAAATCTGTTTATTTGTTTATTTTGTTTTTTTTGATTTTTTTTTATTCCTTTATTAACCATTTAAGTCTTTTTTATGAATCACCTGATGAGAGCACCGTTTACTCATCCTTTACAATCAGGCATTAAATCTGAATATCATGCAATCAGTAAAATTCAATGAAATTGATACTAATCCTGTAAAATCAACATTTAGGAAAATCATAATAAAGAAAGATTATCATAATTCTGTTCCTTCGATTTAAGCCTTAAGTGTCTTAACTTAAAATATTAATAGGTGTTTAAGATTTCTACGCAAGATGACTGTTTCTAAAGATTCAACAACAAAGGGGACTGGCTGCCAGAAATAATGATAGTTATTAGCGTTATTTACAAAGACGATCGAGGGGAGTTTAAATACAATGTAGCGGGGAGGAATAAAACAATGTAACAGTTGCAATTACACAAAACACCAGCCACAAAAGCCAAATTTCCGAGCATTGTAGCCAGATGCCTGTCTTTGTTGGCACTGGATCGATGTACTCAATGCAGAAACATAGAATGTGCCGGCCCATGAGACCCATTCGGCCCGTCTAGTTTGCCAGTTTTTTCCTAATGTAAAGACCTTAATCAGTCGTTGGTCTCGTCTTAGATTCAGAAGCCGTGTGCCTATCGCATGCATATTTAAATTCCCTCACTGTATTAACCTCTACCACTTCTGATGGGAGGCTGTTCCACTTATCTACCACACTGAGTAAAGTAATGTACATTATTCAAGGGCCAAGAGAGTGCAGAAGAGTGCAACTTAATGGGGATACTAGTAGTCGAATAAAAACACTTAATCCAATCTACTAAAGCCCCCCGACGTCTTATCATACTGTTACATAAAACTAGGTTTATGTCCATGCCGACCTACATTACTGTATATAGTGCTGGGGGATATATTACTGTATACAGCGCTGGGGGTTATTATTACTGTATACAGCGCTGGGGGGTTATTACTGTATACAGCTGGGGTGGGTTTATTACTGTATACAGTGCTGGGGGTTATATTACTGTATACAGCGCTGGGGTGGGGTTATTACTGTATACAGCACTGGGGGATATTACTGTATACAGCGCTGGGGTGGGGTTATTACTGTATACAGCACTGGGGGATATTACTGTATACAGCGCTGGGGTGGGGTTATTACTGTATACAGCACTGGGGGATATTACTGTATACAGCGCTGGGGTGGGGTTATTACTGTATACAGCGCTGGGGGTTATTTCTGTATCATTAAATTCCACAGCAGAGACATAACATATCATTTAGTCACATCCCGTCCTATCTAATTAGCAGAACGTTCAGTCTTCGCATCTGTATGCAATGCGTGTTCATGTAACATGTATATGAAGTGTCATTATAGTCGTTGACATAGATCACCTTACATCCCCATTACATTAAACATAGAGCTTTCAATTCATCGAAGGAATCTAATGAGGTTCACAAGTTCACTGATTCCTAAATTCATGAAAATGTTCATTATTACCCCATCAAATATGTAATCAAACATCCATTAATATTAATATCAATAGATCATTAATATTTAACTGTTAATACAATCTGTTTCCAAAACCAGACCGCATCCAGGCTAGGTAGAACTTTCCAATGCCATCAGTTGCATCACCTGTAATAAAACCAGTAATTTAACTATGATGTAATAGCGAGAATGTAGATAGATTGACGATTATAAAATCAGCATTGATCATACCCTAATCTTGAGGCTGAAACCCCCCTGAGGTCCAGGAATTCTATAATTGGAATGTAATTGCACTCCCTTGTGCGACATGGACCATGTATCATCCTGAAAATGTGCTGTTTTTGTGTCACTGGAGATGAGTGGCGATGTCCATCCGTTGTGTAGGACATATGGGATGACTTTCAGGAATTAAAAATACTTAGAACATGCCCAGACGATATATGTTATCAACACCCACCATAGGCAAATATTGACAAAGAGGAGATCTGAAGTCTACTTGTAGATTGGGATTCCATTAAAGGTTGAGGACAGTTGTTCTCGATACGAATCATTGCCCAGATGCAGTAGCCTTTTGGCACAAAGCACCACAATTCCTAAATCATGGTCCAGTAGATTATCTCTGAGTTGTATAGATTGAGTTATACTTTGGCTAGGCTTAAGGAGGCACCTCCTGCAACTTTGTAGTCCATGTAGCCTTTGAAGTCCTTCAACACTGGCTAGATCCTGGGGTCATCTACAATTATGTAAAGAACAAAGATATTTCACCTTAAACCATTTTTCCAGATTTAACACAGGTTTGAGGTCTTAACGAAAACTATGGATGCAAATATGGAGAAGAAACAGGTTTGTGACCTTGCACTGATCTTATCCGAGAGATTTATGGCTCATTGGCAATTCAAGTTCGCAAAAGCGAGGCTGTCAGCTGTGGAAGTTCAGAAACTAGATTTCATTGCTAGACGTAACCATTAACAGCAAGTGAGGCCATATAATAAATAGAATGTAATGTTTAATCTTCATGCACTAATGCACTACATGACAGAACCTTTCTCTTAATTAGAAAGCTCTTTAGCTGCTACCAATGACCTACTCGTTGGTTGAAAGCAGAGTCAACCTGAGATGGTGCAGAGAAAAGATCTTATTATAATTTCATTAAACCAACACGTTTGTTAAACATTTACTTGTAATCATTGTACTTTGTTTTCATTATTCAGCTTATGTCTGGTTGAGGAGCAGTAGAGGACACATGAAGACCAAAACCAAGCTGGCTTACACTTCTCTACTTCAGGGTTTTGTACAGACATGAGGAGTTTCCTTAAGGACAGAGGTGGGCTGGCAACAAATTCAGCAAAGTGTCCCAATAAGACATTTGGGCTAAATACAGTAAATAGAGAACACATTTAATGTATCCACAATACCCGTCCAAAACAGTAGTCGGCCAGTGTCCACCACAAAGAGTTCCAGTGTCCGCCTCTTGGAACACCGGGAAATTGATAATTTAGGTGTTCTCTTTTATGGCACTCCTCCCTCACTGAGGATAAGAGCTGAGAAGTAATGTCATTTCTGGGACGCGGTGTCACTTTAGGAGATACAGGCTCCGAGGAGCATGTAGGAAGTAAGTAGTGGCTGTGCTTTGGGGGGGGAGTTGGATCAGTTATACTTGGGAGACCGCTGTGGACCTGAATGTATTGCTGCACAGCTATTGAGGATCTGACCTTTTGAGAGTCCTCCCTTTAAGACAACATTAATTAAATGCTTATATATCAGCCGGAGCCAGAGAGGTATGCTTGGAGGTGCGCAACTTAACAAGGTCATGCTGTTCACCCCGAGTTCACTAAGGCTTGTGGCAAATATAACAATGCAAAAAAAGTTAAAAAAAAGGATAAAAAACAAAAATAACATGCAAGACGAACGTGTCTCGCATCTCAGTTGGCTTTTTTTACTCCACTACGTTCATAGCTCAGAACTGCAACTTCTGGACATGTGTACTTTCATAGGCAAACTGGCTTTAAATCCTGGAGACCCACAGGGTTCCATCAGAGTGATGACTTCTCTGTGACCTGTGACATGGACAGTGTACTCAGGTCCTCCAACGTCTACTCTGAAGCTTTAAGTTCCAGGGGTTTCCTTCACCGCAGCCCATTTACAACTTGTTTCAGACGCTTCATTTTGGATGATATACCGTGCGTCACGGCATGCTGTACCGTTTAGCAAATACTTCCAATTCATAAATGTAATACGTAAAGTTGGAAGAGGGACACATTTGCTGTGATATGAACACTCCTGCCAGCAGACTCAATACATCTAGAAAGATTAATTACCCTTAAATGCGCTGATTCAGAACACAATAAATTCGGGACACTTACCTTGAGTAGTAAGGTCCTGGCTGTGACTCAGTTTTTGGTTATATCCATTGGCTTAGAATAAAATTGATTTGACATAACTTCTAGATTATTACGATTGCTATACCCGTCGGATGAAAAAAAAAACAAAACAAAACAAAAAAAGCGTATTTGGACAGGATCCACAAAATTGGGGAAAATTCTAAGCATTTTAATGGAGGACAAGGGGTTAAGAAGAATCCATCGGCCCAGGGTTACAAAGTAGGCAGATGAAAGAAGAAGGAGCTGAATTAAATGCCACGTTAAGAGCAAAGAGGGTCCGACACCTTCTGTACTGGCACTAAAACACAGCAAGGAAATATCCTCACGGAAGGAAGATTTTTGCTGTGTTTTTGACATCTATTTTAATACAAGGTACATTTTTGCATTTGTGCTGATATTGAATATATTTCTAAAAGACATTTGTGACTGTTTTGTAATAAATCATTTTTATTCCGCGTGTCAAAATTATGGAAATTTATATCAAATGCGTAATAAAAACAGGCTGGAGAAATATTCACAAAAATGCTTTTTTTCTTTTTTTTTTTTTTTTACCCTTTGGTGCACAAATTTCCTGAACCAAATGTTAAATTCATTACAATAATGTGAAAGTGGAGAAGAATGAATTGGGATGGGCTTAAAATATTTTTTTTGGCTGTTTTTTTGCCACTTTCACCCAAAGCGAGGCAATTGGCACTGATATGGAATCAATAATAGTAATAATAATGGGATTCTAGATAAACATGTTAATTTCAAATAAATAATAATTGCAAACATTAAAAATGGTAACTCTATGATATTATGTTATAATACCTTATTTATAGCTTTTGTTACAGGATTACATAAATCCTTGGAAGCTGAGATATAAGGTAACATTATGAAGCTGAAACCAGAATCGGATGAGAATTCAGGGTTTCTTCTCTCGTTTCATGAAATCAGGAGACAGACCCACTCACCCCATCCAGTCTCAACCCTTAATCAGTCGTTGGTCTCATCTTAGATTCAGGAGCCATATGCCTGTCCCATTCCATCACTGTGCTAACATCTACCACTTCTGCTGTTCCATTGTGCTGATGGTTGGGAGGTAGCTCAAGATTCATCTGGAGATGGACAAAGGAAGAACAATTATTTCTCAAGAAGGATGAAGTCTTCATTTTTAGCTCAATTCATCTGAAGCTGTGGATTTTCCCATAATTGTTCTCATTATCCCGTAATGAATTCTCTTGGGCTAACATGGCTTTTTTTTAGGACGTTTATGAGTCTCTTTATGCATAGGGTTGCCACCTCAGCTTTTTTTCTGGACACATATGGCTTTCACATATTGCTAAGCTGACCACAGCATATGATGTCCTCTCCATCAGTATAGTGAGTGCGCATTCTGCCAGACAGAAATCAATTGATTAATTATGGTCGGGATCTCATTAAACCATCAGGACAATTAATGGATTTCCCATCTGTGAGCATATGTGTGCTGTATACTGCTGGTCAGCAGCATGTGATCATTATATGTGACCTTTAAGTAGACAGAGTCCATGTTTATTGACTTGTTTCTAATGGGTGATGGTTATTTTTCTTCTTAGATTCCAAAAGAAAGAGTTCAACCAATGCAAGGGGGTTGAAGGCTTCATCTACGCATTAGAAAGAGCCAGCCCTGCATTCCTGTGATGTCTTCAAATTCATCTTAATTGTGGCTTATGTATCGCCAAGTCATGCCTTCTTGCTGAAGAAATGCGTTGGGGTTGGGTCTTCATAATACGTAGGTAGGGTGTTGGAATGATATCATTCAGCACACTTAAAAAAGTTCACTGTTTAGTGAATAAACCCCAAAGAACCTTAACCTAAACGTAGAGGAAAGGAATACAGAAATGGGTATAATATCCTGTGCTATTTCTGCAATAGATCTTTAATCTTCTGCATATTAACATGCAGCTAATTAACTTAAAGAGAGAGACAGGTACATCTGTACTATTGAATTAATCATCACCTTATGTTCCAATGAAGTAACAGAAACCTAATACGGCCTCCGCCACCACATGGATAGCAGGAATTATGAAATCGCACAGTAAAAAGATTAATGATAATTGATTTCCTAATCGGGTCTAAGTATGGGTTTTAGCTGTCTGCAGCTTGGATAAGCCTCAGGACGCCATGAATTTTGTGCTTAGGTTATATTTTTAATAACTTTCTCACCTTATCTATGTTTAATGAAATTAGTTCATTGGGAAGCTAAGACTTCATTCATCCGTTATATGTTTTTCATTTGAATCCAGCTGGGGGTTCAATTAGCCCTTTTATTACTGGCAGGGGCATCACTAGAAACCACAGGGCCCCCCATCATCACCAAGCAACATGTGACATAGTGCAACCTGTGCCCCCAAAACAGCAAGTCAGTGCCACCCTAACCCCCAAACAACCTGCCTGGGCCATCTTTGCCTCTTGTCACCCCTTTAACATATACTCTGACACACATATGTAAACACACCTACACAAATGTGCACATGCTAACACACATACACATCCTTGTACATACTCACTCTAACACACTTGTACACACTCATTCTAACACACACTTCCTCTCACACAACTTATATATACACATCCATCCTCAAATACAAATACACACACATCCATGCACACACTTACTCACCCATGCTAACACACACGCCATCTCACACCACTTACACATACATGCTCACCCACACTTACACATGTACATCTACTCAGACACTTACACATACACACCGATGCTAACACACAAACACTTACAAATCCATGCTCGAACATTCAAACGATTTCACATACAGATTCATGTTAAAACACCCCTATACATAGACATTCATGCTCACACACACGTATACATGCCAGTAAAGTCTCGGCAACAAAACTGAG
The DNA here is from genome assembly GCF_027358695.1 of Spea bombifrons. Taxonomy (NCBI): domain Eukaryota; kingdom Metazoa; phylum Chordata; class Amphibia; order Anura; family Pelobatidae; genus Spea; species Spea bombifrons. The sequence goes on from NC_071093.1 coordinate 40,707,849, forward strand.
CTCACTGTATTGTTTTTTTGTTTTTTAATTAATTTTATTTTTAATTTTTGTTTATATTTCCCCTTTTGTGGGAAGAGGGAGAAATGTTTTTTCTCATTTTCTTTCCTCCAATCTCCCCTGCACTGATCACAGTGGAGCTCCTTGCCCTCTTGGGCCTAGAGGGATACCTGCTGAACTCCACTGATGAAGCTTATGAAGGTAGAAAAATATGTCTGGAGTTGTTGATTACTTTGTACAGAGAAGATCTATGTTGCGTTTCAGCAGTCCCAAGCATAATCTATTATATCAAAAGGGAGACAGGAGAGACCTCTTCTTCTCCCACCCATTGAGGTCCTCAAAAATGGCCCATAATTCAAGCTCTCACGCAACTGTGGCCTTACTGAACCCCGGAGTTGTTTTAAGATCTCGATCAATTCAGCCGTTCCAGAGTAGAGTTGAGTCGAGCATAATTTCAGTAAATGGAAACGTGACTTGTACAGTAAGTAATAGTTGCAATAGAAACATTGTGCCCTGGCCCTGGCCTACCATTCTTAATAGGAATTCTATCCCCGACCCCAACCCTGTGTGGCACTCGGCACTTAATTTACCAAATAAAAAGAAAAGAAAAAAATCCCAATCCTGCCGGAATGGAAACAATTAACCCTTATAATAAAGAGTTCAACTTTAATCTTCTCAGAGGCTTTATTTCTTTCTATAATAAATTACATTCAACGTTTTTTTTCCTGAGACCACTTATATAATATGCATTTAATGAATAATCCCCTGTATGTAAATCGTTGCCACAATGCGACGAAACCGAAGAGTTTCCCCGTTTTTATTACCAGGCCTTGCTAATCTCTGTCAGACAAACAAATGACATCGTATATTTTTCGAAGTGCTACACTGTTGTACTGTCTGGATATTGACAATGAAGAATTTTAACCCCTTAATGACAAAGCCCGTACATGTACAGGCTCAAAATGCATTGTTTTCGATGGGTTTAGGGACCGCCCATTGTCCTTAAGGGGTTAATAACCAGAATCCCATACGGCTTAGGCTCCCTTGTACTCCCCTGATTCCTTTCAGGTTCGGAATAAAGACGCAGAGAGAGAAACGATTCAATTTGTTTCCAAAGCACTTGCCTCGGTTTAACCCATATAATTCCACTTTTTACTTTTTGATTTCATTTTTTTATGTAACCGTATAGCCGATCATTACTCAAAAAAGCTACATTTTTCGATTTTTTTTTAAAGCTTTTGTTATATTGCGTTTTATGAGCTCTGGTTTCTGCATTTAAATATTACAATTTAAGGTCGTGACTCGCGGAATGAGGCGATATAAAATACCAGATACGGTTCAATAATTCGGAATGAGAATATTTTTCATGTATTTTATGCAGTTCTGTTAATGTAACTGAGCTTATTCGCATTTTTTTTTCCTTCATAAAGTAAAGGTTTGGTGTATATATATATATATATATATATATATATGCTTCATTGATTCTGAATGATTCTGAAACTGTATTCATAGAAAAAAAATGTTTTTCATCATATTCCAAGATGCCTGCAGTAGCGTATTCTGCCCTAGGTCCAGGGGGGGAGGCAGTCCCTCCGCCACAAAACTGGGGGGCAGATCACCTTCTTGGATAATCACCCCCGTTGGGTCATCGGGGGCAATGCCAAAGGTAACTACACCTCTGGCTGCCTACGATCGACAAACTTTGCATTAATTTGCGCTAAAGAATGCATTTAATCGTTTGGAAGGTCTCTAAAGAATCACATGTCAAGCTATTTTTGCCAAGTTTCATATTTTTAATAAATCCAGCTAAAATTGGAGCAGAGAATATGCCAGATTTGCATTTTTACTTTCAGAAACTGCAACAAAACAATAATATAAATAAGGAGAAGGACAATATGGCAAAAATAGCTAGACAAGGGTAGTTGTGGGTCTGTCTTTACTATGGGGCAAAAGGGGGGAAACTGCCCAGGGCCCCAACCCCTTTAAGGAGCCCCGGATGTCTCTTCTGTCGGTTGATTATCTGTCTTAGTTATATGGATGGAGAGAGGAGAAATAGTCTCGACCGACTACATACAAGATAGATTGTAAGCTTTGTAGCACAGAGACTTCACAGTCTGCTCTATACATCATGCTATGTGTTATAGAAGAGCACCCAAGAAAAGATATGCCCAGGGCTCCATAACCGTAGAGATGGGGACATCTTTGTTGTTCCGGCAGTGACATTTAACCCTTTGATTGTCCGAGCACTACACTTTGAAACGCATTGAACTCCTTGGTCTTTTCAGAGGTTTTTAAAGCGAAATGGAAAAACAGGTAAACTCATTAAACTGTCAGTTTCTGCCAGATAATGGGCATCAGAGAAAGCTGTCAAAAGAGAGAGACAAGATAAACGCGCTATTTATTGGGGACACTCTCGCGCACCGTGCTTCCTGAAAATGTCCTTATTTTTTTTGATTTATCAAGCCTTCATAAGCGTTGTGGCTTGTTATTGATATTTCCGTCATGGCCCGTAGCAGTCTCATATTTCTCTAGTCCGTTGCGTTCCCTAACACGATTCTCGGCCCTATTTTTTTCATTCTAAAAACAACAAAACACAGACAGGCTGAAGAAAGGCAAGAAAGCTGTGAAAATAGGGCCCTTATTATTTTTTTTTTCCATTTTGTCTCCTGTCTGGTTTTGTAAAAAGAATTAACAATTCATGAAGACTAAAAACAATAAGATGACTTTTTTTTAATAAAACAAACTTGGATTCGTCGGATGTTTGCTTGTGAGCAGAAGTGGGTGAAAACATTTGTATCTATTCTAAAAATGGCAGAAAATGTGCTTAAAGCTAGTGGATAATATTTGAAAATTTCACTTTTTGGCCAGCTCTATTTACAAAGAATTATTGTTCGGGGGAATTCTCAATATCCGATTGTTTTATTGTCCAGATCAGCCTGTTGATCTCTGGTCCAGCTCGTTCAGCTCTGTCCACACCTCACATGCTACACTTGGCTCCATGGCTTCTTAAGTGCCCCCTAACTCACTGATGGCCTTCCCGCTCCAACATCTCCTGGCATCCATTTAATCAAATAGGGAGAAAACGTCAAGAGAGGCCCAATAATTGATTTACCTTGGGTGCTGCGCAAGATGTGATGTCAGTAGGCCTGTTGGGGACATCAAAGATTTCCAATTGTGCAGTGGAACATTCAGGAGCTTGAGTACCCAAGAGGGTCGATCTGCCCCCTGGTTTTGTAGCTGGGTGACTGATGCCCCTAGGCCCCGATGCGTCACTGGAGAGGACAGTAATAAAAATTATTAAGATGGACCAGGGGACCTAAAAAAGATGCCTAAACATTTTGGTTTGTGTTGTTTATTTTGTTGCGCAATTTAATCAAACTAAGGCAGTGTGCTTCCATATTATAATTTCACAAAGACCCCCAGTTACCCAACTAATAGATCCCACCATACCCACATAATCCATTATTACAGGCCTTTGAGCATTCATCGCCCTATTCTGCTGTCAGGGCCTTTGGCCAAGACCTCCGAACACAGCTGGTCTATGTCGGCTGGCTTTAAGCTCATCATAGGATAACAAATGGAAAGGAAGGTTTGGCAGCAAAGCAATGATGCCCAACACGCACACTACAACCTATAACAGAAGATTAACTAAATGTAACAAAAATATGACAAAAACGCATACACAATGCACAGTGTTACATTGTGATATTTTCTCATGGGATTTAAAGTTTGTGTGTTAGAACCATAGATAAGCCTTAGAATATAAATGAGGTGCTATAATTATCTCTCAAGCGCAGGGTCTCGAGGACGTGAAATTATATGTTTGCTTATATTATACTTTCTTATACGGTGCGTAATTAACTTTTTGATCTCATTAGCTAGGAGTAGGATGGGAGCAGCTCTGTCAGTATTAAGCTATTGTGGGAGATCGGATGGCGGTTGTTAAACGTTATTATACACTTTTTCGGCTGATAATAAATTATTTCCTGATCTATGCCGCAATTCTAGGGTTATTGTGACTCCGTGTCAGTAATGTTATTTATTTTACTGATTCCTATGCTTATTGTTTGCTTGATTGGTGTACCCGGCAAATGGAGCATTCACAAGACTAAATGGAGTCAATAAGTGATTAATTGGAGTACCGGTAGAAAGGCCAGCGAAAATATCTGAATTAATTACTCGAGTGGATTATGCATGAAAGAGCAGATAGAATTATATCACATCTGGTAAATGTCTAGTCTTATGTAGGTATTAAAAACAAACTTTTGTTATCACGGCTACATTTATTAACATTTTGTTTTGTCAATCGGTGTAATTATTTTAGAGATATTTGTTTAACGTCTACCTCAAGGAAATGGTGGCAGCCTGCGGCAGAACCAGCACGATCTAATCCATTTTCTCTCCGGAAGGTCCTTCCCTTCTCTGTATACACCCTTACAAAGGCTGCCCGAGCCAATCAACAACAATCAGAAACCGGGAGAGATACCTGAGTGTGAAGGAAGAACATGAAGTATCCCTGATTATACATCTTAGGGAAGTACAAATTACTTACTTTAATCAGTAAAATATGTTACATAATTTACTAAAATATAGGTTTTCAACTTTTAAGCTTTGAGGTCTCAGTGTACATGGGGACAGGGCTGGACCGAGGATGACTGAGTGGTCCTGGCACTTTTAGGCCATTGGGTACTAAATGGCGTATCCTGTTGGATATGTGCGATCACATGCTATTCCTATATACTGCCATACCTTGCTGCCTTGTGTATCTACCCAACAACCACTGCATTGGATCTGCCACTCCAGGAGCAGTAATGGTGGAAGTATGGCGCTATGGGCTAGATGGCAGGTGCAGCCTGTAGACAGAGAAAGGTGGAGAATTTTCTGGAGAAGGAGATAACTGTTTGCTTGCTCATTATAAGGTTTATTCAAAAACACAGATACAAGTGGAAAATAGTAACCTTGCAGTATGATCCTTTTTTTCAAAGCCCAAGATGTTGTGCTTCCAGTTGACGATGTATAAGAAGACGCCAGTGCAGGTGCCGCAGCGGATCAGTGGATTCCCAGTTCTCCTATTGGGGATATGCAGCATCGTCCTTCCCTCCGTGGCTAAACCCAGAAGGATTAGTCGGATCTTCTTGGCTCCTCTGCGAAGAGAGGAACCACAGATGTCTTAAAAACTTAAGGTGAACCAATTCAGTTGCTCTTTAATACAATTTTAAAACTGATAACCCAACGGAGACAGTGCTTGTCTGAACCCAGCAAGTTGGACCTTGCAGAAGAACTATCCAAGGGGTTAAAGGAGAACTTGGGGAAACTTCTAAGGGATTATCTTTTCAGGAACATTATTATTCCTTTTAGAGAAAAAACCCCACAGAGACTCTGTCTAAAGCTCAAAAGACAATCCAAGAATTTCACAATTACCCTGCTCTTTTTAAAGTGCTGTTTTGTTAAAGATTTCCATTTCATACGAACACCAGTTCAACTTTTTAAAAGCCACCGCTCGGCTCGAGACTCTGTCACGTCTCCTATTATCACTGCTCTACCAGAGACTTGTGTTACAAAGGATCAACTATATCATCAAGCCTGCTTTGCCCAGCAAGTTTTGGCAACAAGCAATTGATCTGTCAGTTGGTGCTGGGAGTCAATTGATTGCGAACGAGTAACTGGGACCGCTGAGCTTTTGCCGGGAACAATGTCGCCCTGGTGCGTAGGGCGTAGTTATCGGGGAAAACGCAGGGGATGGAATAATTACTCTGAAAACATTTTTTGTTTTTCAGCTATTCCTTGTTCGCTAGATTCTAAAAGATATAACAAAAGAGGAGCATGCGTTAGCTGTGTATAGATTTTTGCCGCTTGACAAACTTAAAAAATTGTAACCTTTTACCAGCAGTGACGCCGTCAGAGATTAAATCGCTTTAAAGTACCCATTTATGTCAGTCGCATGAAGGGCTTAGGGTACAGAAATGTCTTATTCTAACTTTAATCATTTTAGGGACTTTAAGTATGCAAGAATGTACTTTTAATATACAGCCATGTGCAGAAATTGAAGTTTTTTGGGGGGTCGTAGTTAAAATCCAGCCCTGGCTGCTCGTCCTTCCATCTTGCGCACGATGATGGTTTTTAGAAACGCAGAAGCAATTTCAGGCGGCTCATTTCTCGGTTAAGTGATAATCACTTAGCATGTTGCAAGCTAATGTATGTTATTTATCAACGGCACATATAATACATTTTAATGGATGTAGCTTAACATGCAAAGGGAGCTACTCAATTGTCAGATGCGGCTTAAAAACAGTATTGCCTAATACTCTCAAATTATGATGATTTCAAATTAAATTAAGCTATATATATATGTGTGTGTGTGTGTGCTTTTTTAGATTTTGTTTTGTTACTCAATGCAAATCGTATGGCCTATGGTAATCCCTAATCTTCCAGAAGAACACACTCCAAAGGAATGTATAAGGTCTTTCCACCATCCTTCCTCACAACCAAGGATGGAACAAACCTTCTTCTCTGAAGAGAGCAACCAACTGAAACATTCAAGGTGATACATCACCCAAAAAGCCCCACATGCTAAAGGGCCATTTTAGCCCCAGGACAACACATCCATTTTTTTTGTTTGGAGCCTGAGGGGCGTGCTCCTAGGTGCCGCAACTGCGCACAAGACAGCAGAAGCCAGACTACAATACTGAGTTCCCTCACAAAGAGCCCATGGGAGGGTCAGATCTTGAGTCTCACCCCAAAGAGTGAGACTCCTTGCTGGCCTTCGTGAAGAGCAGAAAGGGCTGAGAAGGCTCCCAATCCTCCCCCAGCAAAGTCCAGACTTCACTAGTAGACTTCTAACTCCAAGTGTGCAAGGAAGTCCATCCATACTCTAACTGTTACACTTGGAGTGACCCCAAAGAGACCCCCCCCCACACTTAAGGATGAAAAAGTATAAAAAATGCATACAAATTGATCAATTACTTCTTTGTCTTTTTTGTTGTATATAATGATGGTGATATTATGCTAGCCCTCTGTATTTAGTAGTTTGTTCAGATCCTGGAGATCAATGTTGACAATATTTGAATATTCCCAAAACTGCAGACTTCTATATGGCGTCCCAGTACGCAGGCAACAGCCCCCTTTCTGATTGATTGATTGTTTAACAAATGTGTAAACAGAAGATGCCCAGAATGCCCAAATAGAAACAAGAACGGTGTGTTTTTACAACACATAAATACGCTCTGATCATTAATATTGCATTATATTTTAATAATTTATGCTTTAAATAACACCCCCACCACTACTAGTGTCTCTGTCAATCCTCCCGACTTTCTAGGCACTGGAATCCTAGTCTATTTCCACTCAAAAATCTCCCCAAAGCCCCTAGGTGTCCAATCATTTATGAATCTACCGCATAAAGAGATTTCCTTGCAGTGATATCCCTGACTCCTTTGGGCAGGGGTGCTTAAAACATGATTAGACAGTCATTTTTAAGAGAAGACAGGTTGAATGATCCATGGAAGATAATTTTAACTTCAAATCCCCCCTTATTGCAATTAGACGTTATATGCTTCAGTTGCAGGTTATTTTAAAAGTAATAAGATACGAGAACCACACTCCAGGTCACCGGAATGAAAGCGGATGAATAATGTCCCCCCGTCACCCCCCCGCACATTCTTTTACAAATGAATTCCTTCCTATCTTCTCTAAAGATAATGGCGGACACCACAAAATAGGATCTGTAGAATACTTTCTATATGATCCTTAAATATTGAGAAGCATTTTGGCAGCCGAGCCAAGCGTATCCACATATACATTATAAATGAGACCAGGACGGATTAAGATCTGATTCCTTACATCGGGGAAACATGGGCTGCATGTTTCTTATCTGTTGTCAAATTGTATGTTTCTATAACTAAAGTAGCCAATTATCGCATCAACATAAAATGCAGTACAAAGAAGCAAAAGTAATCATGACACAACAAAAATAAATAAATGCATCCAGGGGTGTAAAAAAGTGGTTCTGTGGTTAGCATTCCACCACAGACATTTGATAGAAGTTCTGGGGCTGAAGAATAACCCCCTCCACCATATTATCAATAAACAAACATAACCAATTACCAAAACCAAACTATGTTTTGGGTGTGTTTACAAGCAACCCAAAACAAAACAAAAAAAAAAAAAAAAAAAAAAAAAAACACACCCAAAACTTTAGCAAGATTCGCCCTCACACTTGGGGAGAATGCTAAGGGGGGGGGGGGTAAGCAAAAAAAAAATAACCGCACCAGAATAAAATTCTCTGTGATAAATTGCCAATGGTCTTGAGAGTCAGCTCACTTTCACTGTTATAGATTAGTCCCACCTACATGGAAAGTTTAGCATAATGCAAATTTATTCTGCACAAGGGAACCAACAACCACCAATGTTCCTTCAAAACTTCAAGGGCATCATCAATGAATAGTTTTTGATATTCCTTTAGTCATATTAAGCAAAGATGCCTCTGTTTGGGCTCAAATTTACATTTTAAGAGATTCCCAGTCTCTCCCTAAGTGTAGAGGCATCTATACTCATGGACCGCCTTGCTCATGGTATCTGCAAGATTCTCAACTTTGTTTTACTGGTAGGATGTCTGAGGGTGAAGGTCTAAATCTGTACCAATATTACTGACCTTTGTATTCCTGCTAAAACCGGGTGATGTCTGTTTTATCATAAGCAGTTTTGTATAATAAACTTAAATACAAAAAAGAAGGTCTAAATGGTTTTTGCCTTTGTGTCCCACTGCTATAAGCTCCGCTAATAAAAAAAAAAAAGGTTTTTTTACCTTAAAGGGCAAAGCAAACAAAAGACTTGTGCCAGAGTCTGTCGGTTCCTTTTTTACAGAAGGTTATGGTTGCAGACACCTGGATATATATTTCCCATTACAGATGGTGGGCTCCTGCTCTGGATAACATACTTCCAGCAGGTGACAGTGGATGCTAAGTGCTGTGTAATATCTGGTTCCCTTGCTTGGATTTATGTTTAAATCATCCAGTACCTGGATAAGGAGTACAGGGTGCTAACAGCGAGAGACCCAGAGCTCTCTCTTCCTCCTACCTGTCTGACCAATGTTATTGGTTCTGATGGCAGAATTGTGTAAATTGGTGTGGTTTTCTGTTATAACTAATCTGCATATGATTTGCATATTGCATTTTACTGCATGGTATGATACACGCTGGTCATAACTCTTTTGGCTAGGCGTGCGGTGCATACTAGGGAATAAAAATTCTCACACCAGTCAAAAGGCTGGGGCTTCCTTGGGGAGCACTTTATATATAGGTTTTATATAGAAGGGAGATAATTCTAAGGCAAGAAGCTGGTGCTTGTTTTGCCAGCTTGAGCTTTGTATTTTAGTTTTCCTAAAGTAAGACAGCGCCTCACTTTTAGACCTAATATCTACAAAACAATCTCATACATATTTGAATCTATGGGTAGTTATGTTAGCAGCTGTTAATATGACCGTTTAATATAAGTTTTATTTGGTCTGAGGATTCATTTTTCCCTAATGCTACATGCCACACGCATCTTCTCATGCCTTGAAGCAGTCTGCATGTCTCCCACACCGCTTAGATATCGATCGCTCTCGTTTCAGATCCTCGGTGACAACCGATTCCTGCGGTACATCTTTATACCAGCGTTACCAGGGTGTCTGACGGATAATTATGCCTGTCTAACTATGTGTTATCTAGAATGTTTTGATGATAGAAACAATAATTAACTTACAGGATAAAAATAATATGTAATTTTCAGTAATGGACTGTCTTCAAAAAAGTACATTGCCATAACAACCTAACACGGAATTCCTTTGTTTCTTTGTTTTATGAGAATATTAAGACACCAGAATAATTGAGGCTTCATTACCCTGACAAAAATGTGTGTTTCTGCAGATACAGATTTCATTCATTTGATTCTGTAGTTAGAATCGAATGATACGTGTAACAGAATGAAGACAGCAATGTTACAGAATATCTATATCTATCTATTATTTTATGTATATATATATATATATATATATATTATACACATTATGCTCTCTTTAGATCAATAGTGGGCAAGAGCTTTTTTTTTGTCCATCATCCAAAAAGTCATAGACTATTATGTTACCCCCTAAGCTCAAAAAAGCCCAAGAAAAAAAAAAAAGAAAAAAAAAAAAGATTGGTGACTATTCTGAAAGATTATAAATAAAAAATCTAAACTAAAAACTGCATCCAAGTTTATTTTAAAATATTTATTTGGTATTAAAAATATACGGCAGTCCATGTGAAACAGGCTAAAAATACTGTTGATCCGCTGCATGTCTTTTTGCTTTAAAATAAAAACGTGTAGACTCACTACCCAAAATGCCGTTTGCATGCATTGTATTTACTAGCATAAATCTGCATGGCATTTGTGGGGTTAAAATGCTTTCCCAGAAGGATGGCACTAACAGGAGTTATTTATATGTTTCGGTGATTGTGACCTTATAGATGTATAATGCATAATTCTGAAGCTTTGGGCACATTATTTTAACCCTATTATTCCCTGCTACCTACAGTTGTTATAAAACTTGCACTGGGGATTTAAAAGTTACAGAATGATAGCCAATAAGGGAGGGAAGGAAGGTGCATGATGGGAAATAATACATTTTCAATGCAAATATATTAATAAATATTTTAAAAACAAACGCACCATTCTAAAAATGTTATCAATGCCCATACACAAAATTGATCAATGAGACCTTTTTAATTAAGAATTAAGAGCATGTGTCCCCTGGGTGTTATCCTTAAAATCTAATGTGTCTACGGCATCAAGGAGTGTCCAAAAAGCTGCTGGTTCCCCTGTGTTCTCTAGCACATTAAGCAAAAATAAACCTTAGCAGGTCCGTCACTTTATTATTTCGCCTTCATCACATAAACAGTGCGGAAGCAGTTAAGGCTTTCTAAAGCAACAACCAATCGGGGTCTGCTATTGTGTCACATGACACGATCAGCTCCTGAACAATGATCGACAACAACGAGTTCAAAATTCTTATATAATTATTTCTCAAAAGGTTTTAAGCATTCAGCCGCACTGGGAATGGGGATTCTGATGCTGCGTTCGGTTATTAAAGTGTTAAATTCGGCAGAGTAGGTGGAACAGCGCCTTTAAATATTACCTTTGGAAATCTCACCCCATTCTCTTTTACGCATCCCTGACTCTTAGACGATTTTTCCTCTAACACTTGTTTGAGATTATGCAGAGCGAAGTCTGAAACAATGACTCATCTGTTATTAAGGGATACAAAGTTACAGATCGCAATGTCGTCAACGCATCAAGAAGGGCGGAAAGGCCCTCTTGAGCTATCGCGGGTAATATATGTGATGGGTTTTAGTCTGAGGCTTGATCTTAGGGGAATCAACACAATTAAGTCAGCAGGCAAGACAAGCAGACTATTAACAATATGCTGTCATCTGGCGAGATGTCTCACTCCACCTGTCACCACTCATTTTTCTTTGCGATCGCAAGCAAATTATTGGTATCTGAGCGCAGGCTTTAATTCGTTGACAGCCAGTTTTGCCATAAATTCTGGCCGATTGTTAATTTTTCCGTCAGCAGCGGTAATAACAGCTGCCACCCTCCCTTTTGTGATGAGAAGAAGTGGCAGATCTAGGATAGTAGCTTCTGTATATGGATACAATTAACAAAGTCTGGCCCATTATACTATAAATACGTTATACTGGAAGGGAAAATAAAGGACCACTCACGCAGGGCAAAAGGAGCTGTTGCCCCTGGTGGGTTTGGGCAAGCTGACAGCAATGCCCATGCATTATAAGCGTGGGGAGGGACCGCTTACCCTGGGGCCAAGAGCCCCCGTTATGGCTCTGCTTCAAGCAACAGTGGTTAGTAACACAGGGTGTTGATCCGACCTCTGGTGCTGTAGGAGTAGAATTCATTGTTAAACATTTTCCATTTTAGAGGCAGTAGAAACATTCTTAAACACTCATCTACAGACAACAGACAATTGTTGACCTTATTTGCATGCGCCTACCCAGAATCCCTTGTGGTTGTGGCAGCACCATGAGATTTCTGTAGGGAAAAACAAGCCTCCTCGCTTGTCTGGTGTCTGTAGATGAGTGTTTAATAACGCTTCTACTACCCCCTTAATTTTAGTGGAAGGGTTTTCCATCACCTTTACCCGCCATAACTTATGGAATGCCATTTTAGGGGTGAAAGCCACACATTGTACTTCAACAAGCAGTGACACACAAATAACAGGTGTGTCGCTGTATACGTTTACTTATCACCTGTGCCTCAGTCACAGTTCCTTCTGTCTAACCTGGAGGAACAGGTCTGTTGCCTACCCAAGCTTTAGACGTCTGAATTACGTAGCACCGTCCCCTTGAGATTTAAGCTCTTCTACAAATTGGGTCTGTGTGGACCTCAGACAAATAAGGGATTACAGTAGGGTGAAAAAACCACAAAGCCACAGAAAAGTCAGAGTCAGAAGGCCACTGAAATGACCAATATACAAGCAAGAAATCGGTGCACACCCAGCAAATACTATTTGAAAGCATACATATTTAGGATCTCTTCACACTATATGTCATATATGGCTTGGCCCACCGTTATGTATAAAACATGAATGTTAACAATAGGGGATTACTGGGGAGGAATGATCATGCAGAACAGCAGGTTAAAGCGGCTGTTCCCCTGGTGTAGACACAAGACAGATGTTGTAATCCCTAAACTACATTACGTTACGTCATTACGGATTTCGTGTACGGAACTGTGAAATTGGACAATTGGGTTCATGTTTCCGTACAGTATTAGGAGAACTGTGGAGAGCTGTCAGACTAACGTAATATATTCCGTATATCTCTTTGCGATTGTAATGCTTTTGACTTGAATACTAGATTCAGAAAACTCGCTTGAAGCCGCAAACTGAACACAATGCTTCCATCTTTGTTTTCTCAGCTCTCAGCGTCGTCCTTGAGCGCCAGAATGTATTGGCATTGTTATGGCTGATATCATTACTGCGGCACAGAATGCAAGAAATTGGGTTTCTCATTTAAAATCTAGTTTTCTCATGTAGGACTTCGTGACCAACTGCTCTGCCTGCCCATTATCTTTTAGTTACCTGCCAGGAGGAAAACAGAAAGTGCAGTTTAGAGGATCAAACCGAAGATTGGATTCCGAGTCGGGTAATGCAAGAAAATCAGCGGCGCGTAGCAAGGGGCAAAGCAACGCATACTGTAAATATGACTGGAGCTTGACCGGAGGGCACGTCGGTTGGCTATCTACTTTTATTAATAAATAATTAGGTTATGGGCTCTTTATTTAATTCACCGACTGAGTAGGTGCAGCAATGTTTCAAAGGCCAACAGATCAGTCCCAAAAAATATGTATCATCATGTCTGACCTTTCCAATCTGAAAAGTCTGTGATCGAGAGATGATAGACAGACAGATAGATAGATAGATAGATAGATAGACAGATAGATAGATATAATGGCACACAGACAGATAGAGGAAAAGCAGTAAAATAATTAGTTGTCACTTCTATATGGGTAGTGGCACAACTACTCGGGCTCGCTCTACATCACCTCCCACAGTCGGCAGGTCCTCTTCTCCTGAGTATTAGCGACCTAGTCCTCCTGACTTCGGGTTTCTCTTTATTCCTGGTTTCCCCGCATTGGCTTTGATGATCGGAAGCCTGTTCTGGTTACTTGTACTTCTGATTGCCCGGCTGAGCTACTGCCGTGGAAAGTCCTCGATCCTGGCTATGGCTCATCTTCTGCAATGGGGGTCCAAGTCCTTGATCTGGAGTAAAGTTACACTAGTTATATTACATCATATAGAAATAGCTACATCTTCTCTGAGCCACAACTATGTCCATATGTGGAATATTGTTAAGCAAAAAAGAAATTACAAATTAGACGATCTTTGTACTATCCCACCTGATGAAATTATAGATTTAAAATGTTAACACATTTGCTGCAAGTCTTACCTATAGAAATGGATTCTGCAGGCATTTGACATAATAGCTTTTGCCACGTTTGTAATGAAGAGTGCAAATTGCAATTTTGTTTTTCTTCGTTCGACATGAGCATTCCTGACCTTGTGTAATAATATTTCATGAGCGAGGCCGTTCAGCGTAGATATCTAACATCGAAGTTCCCCATCAGCTTAATGACTTTCAAACTCTGACTTCACTATTGTCACAATGTATCACCGAATGCCACACTGAATAGGTTAATCTTAATGAATAATTTGTTTCGGATGGTGCCATTAGTTCTATTCTTCTTCTTTGCGTGGATAAAAGATGCAAATACTTTGTTCGAAAAGATCTGAACGATTGCTTACAGCTTGGGCCTCCTTAAATAGTTGTAAAATGGAATGTGCTCCTCAACGTTCAAATCCTGCCCTCCATTTGAAGATACTACCAGTGTGTGTCATTGGCTATAACCAGCAGGCAAGGCTCTCTTATGGTCAACATGACCGAGTTGGCCTGCGGGCTCCAGAAATGTATATTTCAGCAATGCCCAATAGAGTTGTGCTGGTGTGTCTTAGGTTAGTTGCCTTGTTGTCTTGTAACTCAACAATGTTTGATAACTGTGATTAGTTCCTTGTCTGAGGCTGTTGAGTGTCTGCTAATTAAAAAATTACCCATCTCCAAAAATGGGTGGAAACCAGCAATTTCAGTTTCGGGGAAATTCTTCCGGGGGAAAACCTTTGTTTGAACCTCTGAGTCAGCATGTCTCTATCACGCACAGGACATCTAAGGATGGAAAATTGCAGTTTCTGCCCATCGTGTTCATCATCACTCAACCAAACCTTACATGAAAGCAGGCAAGAAAAGCCAGCTTTTCAAGGTAGCCATGGATGAAATGTTCAATATTCCACCCAGTTCTACGGCTGATATGTAAAACACTCTCAAATATTTATGTAAGTCATAAACTATTCAAGTTGCTTTTCGTGCAACTAACAAGGGTATATTCGCACCGATGTAAGGTAGGGTGGTTTTTGTAATACAAATCTACAGAATCATCCCGAAAACTTCTGCATGGAACGTCCATGCTATAAAAACAGATACAAACAATATATTTTTTTATTATTTAGCTATAAAAAAAAGGGTTGAGTGAGAAAGTCCAGATGTGGATGGAAGATGGCATGCAAAAATAATACATGGTTGGACCATAATCTACTGAAGTGTTGAGAAAAGTTAAAAGAATGAACAGTTTTTTTTTTATAAATCAAGTCTGATGAATTTGATGCTTTTCCCATTATGCGTTTTCATGCGTTTTGTTCCGTATCAAAGCATTCTCAGTTATAATTAACTGAATTCCAATTATAGTCCTGGGTTACCTTCAAAAGAATTTAAAAAGCTCCAGTATGAGTCACTTGGGAGACACAATAAGGGAAACGTAAAGCAAAATAAGAAAGCATAATTTTCCATGAATTAGCAATGATTGTTTGGAGAAAACAATTAAATTAAGACTTACTCCCTTCAGGCTTCTGTTTGAATTGATCAATCTGTTTACACAGTATACAAAAGGGAGCATCTCTGAACGTGGCTGCTCCATGCGACGTCCATGACAAGCTGACAGAGAAAAGGTTAAACCGCTCATGCCCTGGAGATAAACGTCAACCAAGCTTAAAAGAAATGATCTCAGGATATGGGATGAAATCACGCATTTGCAATGAAACAAATGTGCGAGAGTTACTTTTTCCCCACCGCATTGCCATTTCGGGATATCACATAACGCCATTAAGAAGAAGTTTGGTTGGTAGGTCGCTTTTTACAGGGATAAATGCATATATATAAAAGGATTGCTTTAAGACTAAATATTTTATATATTCCGACGAAATTGTTTTCTTGGTTTGGGGCTTAAGAGCATGCGTCATGTAACTTCTAGTACCATTGTTTATCATGGTTTTATGCGATCAATATAGGCTTGTATTATTCATTCACATAAATTCCCTTCTGCGTAGGTCACAGATCAGGCAGGGTCAATCAGTTGCTAGCTCTTAAAAGCAGCAGTGGTATCAGAACAATGTCATTTCAACAACAAGCTGTTATTTATTTTATAGATGACTTATAGATGACTTCTACCTGACTTCGGGAATTAAAGATGTGCTTTAATCTGAAACATGTCGGGCGATGATAAAACTCTTTATCTTATCATCCTTGTAAATTGACCTGACCTATAGACATCCAAGAACATATTCATATTTAGCTCATGTGCTTCTATTTATACACGGGTCTGTAATCCTCTTACTTATTCCATATCCTGATAATTCTGAGAAACAGTTAACCGTTACAACCTGTTCCAACCCAACAATGCTCGATTATCTCACTCAAAATGTTAACCTCGAGGAAGGATGGTGGGTTGTCTATAGCTATTACTTGCAGCTGTAATAGAGATGGAGATGGTTGAGAACTTTGTCTTCTGTAGGATTCCATTGGGCCCCAGGCGAGGGGTTAAATGTAAACCTTCCCCCATTCAATGAACTTGTACTCATACTGCTCAATGCAGAATGGCTTAATGTTTCCAGGAACCCTACTTATTATGTGGCAAAGTGTGTTATCTCTCTCTATAAAAACTGTATGGAACGTACTGCTAATAATAACCTTTTATTGCAGTCAGTGTTGGTTCTCCTCTGGGTTTGTAACTCTCTATATGCTCTTCAGGTCTTGACTGGCCATATGGCAAGCTGGGCATAGGCCATTCACCTTTACTGCCACAGATTCTGAGCTTTAATGACTACACAGGATGGATACACATGGGTGTTTGTTGAGAAAGTGTAAGAGATGATCTTGTGTATTTCCATTAGTGGCTGCTGGCCTTAAAGTGACAGGGCAGCTTTTCTTCCCCAGACCAGTCCTGGGTCCCCTAATTAAACGCCATTGCTCCAGAAGAATATTCTGCACACAGTGTGCGATCATGTGGCTATTGTTAAATAAACTTTAAATTCAAACACCAGCCTTTGTTCCAGCTGTGTCAATGCTCACAACTCAATATAATATATAACCAGCAATGCAGTCAGACAGCTTGGAAGACTGCCAAACCACCATATATTCTTTATTTATTACACGGAGTATAAGACATTGTTACTTTTGTAACATTAATTCTTTTTTTGTTGTTTTTTAATTTTTTTAAAAAATGACCAGTTCCCTTTCTAGGCTACTTGTGCGGCACGTATTAGACAGGGGAATTTATTCACATCTCCCAAAAATTATAAATAATAGCAAAAATAAAAATATTATTATTTATTATTAGAAATATAATTATATGTTATTATCATTTATATTATTATTTATTGATTTATTTAGCACAAACATTTTCCTCAAATCCATACATGTTATATATATGTATAGAAAATCATTTAAATCTATATATACACTGTATATATACTGTATATACATGTGTGTGCCATGTGTAGTGAATATTAAATGTAACGGACATTATAAGGCAGCTCTTAAAGTCTGCCCTAAAATACAAAATTGCTGTAATTTTATAATTCTAACGATGTAATATTTCATTTTTCATTTCCTGGTGAGTTTCTACAGAATGCCCCATTACTGCTTAATGTTCATCTACCTTTAGGCTTCCATTAGCCTTGACTATTACCGAGCTTTTTTTTTTTCCTCCCATCTAATAAGTGAACTTAACATTTATACAGTTCCATTATTATGGAGCAGCTCTTCTGTTTCATTGAATCAGAACAGTTTAGGTGAAAGAATTTCGGCATTTGGCTATTTTTCTCCTGTTCTTTTGCTGAACATCATGCTTCTGTGAATAAGAACAGATTCTTAAAGGGACCATCCAGGCATCATACACATATGATGAGTGAGTGGTCCCTTTAAATTTACACGGTGCCCCCCCTTACAAGTGCATAGGCACTGATGTTGGATGAGAAAGCCTGGCTTGCTTATATATAAAATATATATATAAAAATATAAAAATATAAAAATATATAAATATATAAATATATAAAGGCTTAGATATAAAGTTATGCCAAGAACTTTCAGAGCTCCAACATTAATTTTCTGGCAACCTATACTTGCAGTATCTGTAAACTATAACATTAATTACTTACTTTTAGGAGAATTAATGACAAAGCCCGTACATGTACGGGCTCAAAATGCATTGTTTTCATTGGGTTTAGGGACCGCCCATTGTCCTTAAGGGGTTAATTCTGAGTTTGTTACAAAGTATTTTGGGGTGAAGCAAACAATACATCATCTAACGCATGAATGTTAAAGGTTGGTCAATAACCCAAAAAAATGCACCATAAAAATCTTGTAATCTCTCAGCGAAATGTAGCTTTTATACCTCAACTTTTTCATATAAAAGCATTGAATTGAAGCCATAATTGGAAATTTCTTTGGCTCCCATTAGATTTAATGTAAGAAAATGTAATCTTCCGTTTTGGCTGCTTCTAACATCTACTCTCTTACAAATCATATCATTTATTTTGTTCAGACGATGATCAAGGTTTTAATTTTGAGCATCGGTTTTATTTTATCCGCTTGGCATTCTGAAAAGGCCAGCATGCTATTTTAATTTCATGAAAACAAATCACACGGCGCTACGGCTTTTAGATAAAATTTTACATTTGTTTAGGGATTTAATATTTTTACTAGCGCAGAAATTACAAATTTTAGATGGTAACAAAATAAATCATTGGATCAGGAATAGTAGCTGCTTTAGAATTTAGAATCAATATTTGATTAAAAAAAACAACTTTAAGGTAGGAAGTGGATAATAATTAACTATATAACAGAAAAGGCACCACGGATCTGATGTTTGTGGGACAAGAGTCCAGGAAAGAAGTAGTACAATCAACATTTGCCCCATACTGGCCACTCCACTTGGCCAGGCCATTGAAACAGCACCAGCCATGTGGGAGTCAGCTAGGGACCCGTGCTATGACATCATTCCCCAACAGACCCAACTACTCCAACCATCTGACACCATGATAGACCAACGGAGTGAGAGTCTACCCATTGGTCTCTTCTTCGGGGAAATTCTTTAAAACCCAGTTTCCCCCGACCTCCTTCTCTAACCTGGTGTTCAGCTTCGAAATTGAGTAGTTAAATTGTACAAAACTTGCTTGCTTGAATAAAAATGTTCTTCATCAGTTTGTTCTGAACCCAAATGTTTTTCCATGATAGGGACACTTCAGCCATCAAATGCATTTGCCTCTTCTCCCTACACCCCAGCTTAATGCTGTGCAGGAGTTCTGTTTGGCCGAACGCTGGCAGTGGCTCGACAAACGTTGCAGATGGAGATATCTTTTGACCCCTGTACGCATGAATGAAAGATGTTTCCATTGATTTCCTGCCACTGGTGGGCTTTAAGCAGTCAATCAGTGGCAAGAATAATCTGATCATGGAGAAGAACCGCTAACGGAGTATTTTAATATGCATTCTTCTATAGTAGGGATCCCAATTCAATTAAACGGCCCCTTTAACAAACAAATATACCAATAAGTCACAATGTCACATAAAGAAACCTTGTTAAAGTTCTGCCCCAAAGCCGCTTCTTTGGGGATGGACTCAAAAGCAAATGGTCTTCCTATGGTTACTCGACTTGTTGTGTGTAGGGGGTAATAGCTACCCGCGCCTTCTGATCTCCTATAAAGTGACATCATAGGGAATGAATGCTCCTTGGATGTCTTCATTCTTCAGAATCTATCAGTTAACGTCAATGCAGCAATCCTAAAATACAATCAGTAACAAAGAATGTTGAAAGTGTTAAATTGTTTAAAAAAAAAATGTTGGTGTTCCCAGTCTTCAGTTGTCACCAATAACATATAATTTAAAATTTGGAATCATTGCTAAGGATCCATAAATCCTCGTGACCCGTTACAGATATAGATACAACGCTTTGCTCGTCTTCATGTCAATAATAACTGAAGCTCCCTGTCCCCTTAGAATAATGGAATTTCACTGACGGCAGAAGTCTATACTTTTATATTTCAACCACAAAAGACAATTAAAGAAGATTACACTAATAAATTATTGACTGCCTAACAAAAGAAATATTTTCCCATTAGTAATATAGTTAATGCACATTGCAATTAACGCTGCCATTCAATTTCTATAGATTTAGTGCAAAGTAAATCTAATTTACTGCTTCTCTTGTTGCCTTTATTTATTATTGAATTTCAACAATTCCGTTCTCCGTTAGTGTTATTGAAAGATGCCGCTTTCCAAGTGCTAAGAATATATCACCAAGATCGCATATCTAAAACCGATAGACATAAAGCATAACAAGTCTCGGTTTAAAGGGACAGCCCCCATGTCAATTAAAATGACTTAAAAATAATAATAAGGTCATTGATGATCTTTCTATTTCTACGAGATTTAAAACAATTTTGGAATGGGGATGACTAAGTAGCCTCGGCTCTTTAAGGCCAGTGACCTGCAAATGATGCGGCCATTGCTTGGATATTACGTTTTCATACTTTCACGGCTGGTGGCCGCACACAGCAGGACCCAATGTGCCATTGACCGGCAACATCGGTAAGTATTTGACTTTATTGGCCAACAGCCCAACGGGCATTTGATGGCCAGATGGCTATTCCGTGCCTGATGCAAATGACATGTATGTTGATGTCATGGACAAAATCCAGAAGGGGGTCAACGCTGAACCTTCCGTGATGTCCGCATTTCCTGCTCAAACACCACACTGTTTAGGGGCATTGCTAATAAAGTCCTGTTAATCTAATGAAGTCTGTACCTACAGGCCTCTATGAGTCAAAGAGTCCTTCTGGGTTATTAAGACTGAGTCATTCTACCGTATCTCACAAACATATATCACAAAGCAGTATGATAAGGAGTCGGGGTGTTTGTCTAGTAGAGTAGGCTTAGATAACAGTGCTTGAACACATATACGTACATGTCGGGTACGCAGCTGTCTGAATTAATGGTAATAAGCACAAAATAGAACTGTTTTTAAAAAAGCAAACTGGGGCCTGAAGAAAATACCCGGCGAGCTGGTGCCAATGGCGGGGGTCACTTACCTTTACTGGAGCTGGCATTAGATCTGGAGCTGTAACGTGCAGTACGATGTACACGGCTGCATGCTGTGTGAGTATGAGAGCGTAGCGTGTGCTCGCTTCTATCCAGCAGGTGGCCGCACGTATGTCATTTATTACCTGTTGGCCGTTAAGTGCCGAAGCCGATTTTAAACCTCATTCAACCCAGTAATTTGCTTTTTATAGCATGTAGACAAGTTACAATTTAGAAGTATTCTGTATTTTGATGTTTAAAGATTGTTGCTATTTTTAAATCCATTTTATATAGAATATAAAATCCTTGCTTTACATTTTCAAGGAAGCGGATAGCAAATATTTGTAATATTTTTTTTTTATATAGAAGTTTGAGCCAATTATAGATGGAAAGGTGAAACTTGGCATTTACCATCAAAAGAGGAACATTTTCTATTTCTTGAAATGTTCTCTTTGTACCTTAGCTGATGATAATTACATACTTATCAGGTTCTGCAGATATGTCTCGGCTTCTTTTCACTAATGTGACCTTTGTATGATTCTCCACGATCAAAACGGTCCATTTCATCCAAACAGATTGACTCTAATTAGGTATATGTATGATGTTAGATTTTTTTTTTAAAAAGCAGGAATTCTAAATTTTCCCATATTAACCTGAATGCCAGAAAATACTATAATAATACTATATAAAATGAAATAGATCTGAAATTAAAAAAAAATATTTCAGCTGGGTCTGAAAAATCCAAATTTTATAAAAGCAACAACTAATATCACAGTTTTGACCAGAAGCCATACGTCTGTCTATCCTCACAGGATATTTTAACATCTACCACTTCCGCTGGAAAGCTGTTCCGCTTATCTACCACCCACTCAGTAAAGGCTAATAATCGCCTTGCTGTTTTAGACAGCAAAGGGGTTAAGGGTTTTTCGTATGCAAATAATATTCATATTTAATTTCAATAAAGCCTACATTTATATATATTTTTGAAACTGATCTCCAAATTAGTGTATCGTGTGTAGTTAGTAAAATAAATTCAAAAATAAAATAAATAGTCAAAAAATAAAATTACTTTATCCACGTGTTTTTTATCAGCATCAGTGGATACTACTGATGCTGATAAAAAACACGTGGATAAAGTAATTTTATTTTTTGACTATTTATTTTATTTTTGGTAAAAAGCCATTTCTAACTCTGTAAGCCTGAAATAAAATACATTAATAAAAGTCACCTATAGAAAACCCCACTGGGGTAAGTTATACTGTATTTACTTAAAAAAAGACTGATACAGCAACATAATTTATTTTGATGTCCACTGGGAGAAACCTGCCCTATAATCCCATCTTTTTGAAATTATTACAACTATTCCAGTGGCATTTGCCCTATCAGCTCTTAACTTTTGGTATTGTCTAGTTGAATGTTTCTTTCTTTATATGCAAAAGTTGAATTGCAATGGCACAAAACCTCCAGAACACCAAACATTAAAGAACACAAGATGCTCACCAAGAAGCCAGCCATGTCATTCCCTGCTCTATGCCCATGTCTAAACATGTATGGCATGTCTGTTCATGTCTAAACATGTATGGCATTTTACCCTTCGGGGGAATTTCTTGGAGTTCAGGTGAGTCCAGACATGGATCTCCTTGCTCACTCGTGAATAGAGAGATAACAACCATACCCTACTGATAAGCCTCGTATGCTTAGGGGATTTTGGTATCTTCATGCAGAGGCAATTTGCCTCTCATTTCCATGCTGCACTGCCCCCTTTGGGTGGGGTTGGACTGATATGTAGATTTTTTCTCTGTAATGGCACAAGAGAGATAAAGTTTTAGATGCTACCAAGAAGGGCCACAGTAAGAAAGGCAGCTGTCTGTTCTTGGTGAGCATCTCATATTCTTTTTGTATGGCATTTCACCCTTTAGGGATCTCTTGGGGTTCACCCCAAGTGTAAAGGTAGTTCTAGACATGGACCTTGTTGCGCTCTCACACTGATAAGAATACCGGTGGCACTTGTTTATCTCATGTGTTGGTTTTGCACTGTGCTGTTCTCGGCCTTTTGGCTAAGATCAAGTGTAGCCTCTCTTGCGGTGGGGAGAGATGACACTGATCCTCTGGCCTCAGGGTTCAGGAAAGCAATGGAACCCGAGGTGAAATTGCCCTGGCAGAAATGCCGGAGTCACCGTGTGTGGTATTGCACGCCACTGCACACGGTGAGCGCATGTTTCCACTGGCAGCCTTCCAGCACTACTTGCCCCCATGTACCATCAGGTCTTGGGGATGAGATTTATTTTTGAATCCGGCAGGCCAGAAATGGCCTGTCCTTAAATTATTTTTCTTTATTTATTTAATCATATTGTTGATCACGAGTGCCTATTAATTTGCTCCCCTTTTGAATTCACGGCTTTTGAAATTCACGGCTTGGCCATCACTATTCTTTGGCACACGATTTTGTCACTTCGTTTTTGGACACTGTTTTCTTTTTAAGAGGCAGTGAAGCCTGGACTTTGCTGGAGGAGGATTGGAGCCTTCTGGCCCTTTCCTCTCTTCAAGAAGGCCAGCAAGGAGTCTCACTCTTCGGGGTGAGACTCAAGATCCGACCCTCCCATGGGGGGGGGGTTGGAATTTGTCCGAGTTCTCCGTGAGGGAACTCGGTATCGTAGTCTGGCTTCTGCTGCCTTGTGCACAGAATGCGGCACCAAAGGAGCACGCACCTCGGGCTTCCAAAAAAAAACAAAAAAAAAAACTGTGCTGTTTGGTGAGATCAGTCTGATATGCCAATAAAAGCTTTGTCCCATACAACAGTATGAGAGAGATAAAATTTAAGATGCTCTTATGCTGAGATACCCTGTGGGACAGGCTAAAAAGCAGCTGCCTGTACTTGGTGGGCATTTCATTCTCTTTTTGTAGCTTGTTTAGCTGTATGGTTTCCAAATTGTTGGCTCATTAGAGACATTAGTCATTTTCCTTATTCTTCTGGCCCAAAAGAAAATATTATCATAGTTTATTGTAATAGAAATAAAATAACTGCAATTTGCCATGACAGGCCGGATGTAGAGGGAGAAGAAGCCGATTAGATGGGAGCTGAATATAGCCGTACATTTTGTACTTATCACCTTCAAAAGGACGTAGCAGATAAGACTTTTGATTGATTATACAATGGAGACGTGCTAGAATTATTACTGACACCGAAAGGAACTCACTAGAGCCCAGAAAACAATCGTGATTACTCGAAGTAATGTACATGCATGTTACTTTGGAAATTCCATTTAAATATTTTTATATATATATATATATATATATATATATATATATGCTAATGGATTTGACTGTCCACATTTAAAAGGCTATGTGCAATATAGAAATGTGAAAATAAATTCCGGTCTACCGATGCCCTCTCAGGAATATAAAATGCTTTTTAAATGCATTCCGGCAAATAAAAAGCAAGTTGGATTTTCCACGTTTGAAGGATGGATTCTAGCCTTGCTTCCATATACCGTTCTCACCAGGGAGGATCGATTAGCAGAGGGGTTCAGGGGTGAAGCAGATTAACCAGACGCACTCATTGAGTTTAAAACCTTCCCTCCCAAGCTTTTATTTATATGTTTTATAGAATAGCTCTGCGAGGCGTTATGACACAAACGGCTTCTCCCCAAGAAGCTCACGAGTGCCGTTCCCATCTAATAGGATTCTCTTAGGAAAGGTTGATTTGAAAATATGTGCCGCGTTATCAGATCAGAAATTTGAAAGCCGCCGTTCAGTTCCCCCGGTGTTATTTTTCACGCGGCGTCTCTGGAAATTTGAAGGTTGTGGGTAAACAATGATATCCCCCAACGGAAACACATAAACACCGCTTCTCTTCTAAACATTTCCATTTATTATATGCACATAAAGAAAATTAACTTCCAATTCTAAGCTTTTATTGCAAAGTTATTACTTTTTTGTTAAAGCGGATCTGCCGCCTTGATCAAATCCTGCATTTTATGGCTCAGTGAGCTCAATAAACGTACATGATTGTATTTACATTAATATAAAGCAATACATGTGTTCTGGAAGCCCACCTTACGTATAAAACAGCCATCTAAACTTCCTTTACTCAGAATCTGCATCGTCTTTCCTCCCCATTCAGCTATCTTTTGATTAGAAGTTGCTGTTTGTTTTTGATTGGTTCAGGCAGCCTTTATGGACATTTTGGGCGGCTCTCATCTTTCCTAAGGAGAACTTTTAAACGAAATTTCTTCAAAATTCAAAAAATAACGATCAAGAAATAATACACCCAGTCTAGGACGGTTTTTGGCGCCACTGTTTTATGGTGGCTCCAACCCATGTCCACACCTAACCTCCACATTGTGTCTTTGTTCCATATATAACTTATGGCTAATCCTGCCCCTACATTTAATTTTAAGACGTAGAGCGCTGTTAGCCATTATGAGTAGAAGACATATTTCTCCCAATATGGCCAACGGTGGCCCAAGAGGGATACTTTTGTTTTAGGGATGGGGTAAGAGGTGTATATATGTTCTGCTATAGAACACTCATAATCAGCAAACATTCAAAGATCCTCAGAGAGAGGAACATTTGGGTTCCAAAGAGGGACTGGACTTCCTAAAGAAGGACACTTGAGAGGTATGCTCTGGTTTTATGTCTGGCATTACAACACCCGATATAAGTCGCAGGGTTCTATGTTCACATAGTTGCAGCAGTGGCTTGTGTTTTATGATGGGCCAACTAGAATGCCCTAGGGCATTGCCAACAATCCTGGTTTCTGCGGGACAGTCCCGATTCCTAGTTGTTTAGCTGTCCTGATCTCCACTGACTGGTCCTGCCCTCCCCGTCTCTTGCCATACACCTCAACATAGGGGTCCTGACTTAAATGTTTGGGGGGTATACCCCAGAGAGGATAGGCATCCCCCATTGTTTGTTAGAATAAACTGCTTGCACAGGGTTAATTGTGGGTAATTATTCCTGCTGCATATCAGATAATGTGATTCATAGTTGTTTACCGTTATTAAACAGAAAAGTCACAAAGACAAATGGATCCAAAAACTAATTCACTGTTTATTTCTTTGGCTCGCTTACAGATCTATTAAAGAAAGGCTATTTTTCTAAGAAATTGGATCTACTTCCCCAAGGCACGGAAAAAAGGGATTCCCACCCCCGACAAAACTGCGAAAGAGAAGTTTAAAGGAATAGTAAACTCCTAAACCTTCTCTAAGAAAACACGGGATGTGCTAGTCATACTAGACGCTTTGATGGATTCTTTCAACCGTTCTAAACAATAGAGACAAACTAACTTCTTCTATATTTCCCTTTTTTCGTTACAAAACACATATTCTTATGGCTCTTATAAACAGCATTCAATAATTATTCAGGGATTATGGGATAATGTTCAAAACCCTCCTTTATATCTCTAGGTTGCAGGGCCTGCCTTGAGCCACACCCCCTCTCCGCCCACTTCCTCTCCTACCACTTGTGGGACCGCCTACTGACATCAGTAGACCCGCCCACTGGTATCTCGAAAAGTGAGAGCTCCTGGGTAGCTGGAGCCTGGATGTTCCCAGACTGCCAATGGGTACTTTTGCTCCAAGTATGTTATGGTTGATATCCCTGCTTGAATGCAGGTTATTTAATTAAGAAGCCAACTGCTATTAGAGCCATCTGGGTAACATACCTGTCTAGACGATGGTAGAAGTCACCTACATGTTGTCCTGTGCCGGGGTATTCCTGATAAAGCCCAGTGTAGTCGCCTTTAGCCAATCCCAACTGTGTAGAAGTGTGTTAGGGGTCCATGAACCATCACGTGCCAATGTCTGGGAGAAGGCAGACTTCCTTCTCTCCTGTTACCTTGTTGCGCATGTTGCATTGATTGAAGGCACCATTCATTTTTACAGCATGGCCGCCGATAGCAAGAGAAGTTCTTTGGTTCTCCAGGAAACACGGTAAGTAGTCAGAGTTTTAAGGGTTTTCTTGACTCAATTAACCCCTCGCAGCTTATCTCAAGCAAGCAGCGCTGACCTGGTTTAGAACAATTGTTTCAACTCGCCACAATGTTTTTTTTTCATATGAAGCTGAACTGCTCGCCGTAGACTCCGCGTGGGTTCTGGGGAGCACTGACTTTACAAAGTTCCCGTTTCCTTACCTTGCGTCTTCTGTTTTAATAAAATGAATTGCTTTTATGTGCCTCTGTAGTTTGCGTGTGTGAGCGTGAACGCGTATGTGTCCATGTTATGTAAAGAAACAGAGGCAGTGGCCCTGCACTAAATTGGATCAATTTCTTCATGAGCCCTGGGCTCTAGCGTGAAAAACACGCTTTCCAAAACACAGTCGCAGACTAAATGACTGAAGCCCTGTCTACAGATCGCTGCTGGTAACAACATAACGGAGGAATTATTATTAATGTGTATTATCCTTTATATTTATTTGTAATCCATCAAAATGCTCCGTAGCTCCGGTCGGGAAGCCAGAACGGCCCTTATAGCACATACATCACATGCCCATGTTCCAGGGGTGGACAGGCGTGTATCTCATTTACAGATGAAGTAACTGATTAATGCGTGACTTTCACTGCTTTAGGGGTTCTTGCGGGAAAAAAACAAACAAAATAACTAATTTGTTTCAGATTTCTTTATGCCAGAATGGGTATAAACTGTCATAACATTGGGCTTGGTATGCGTTCAATATGTACGGCTTGGAGGAGAGAAGAGAGAGAGAGGAGATGTGATGGAAATATTTGAATACTTAAAGAGATTTAACTAAGTACAGGATAATTTTTTTTTTGAAAAGAGGAGAAATGTTAAAACAAGAAGCCATAATCTAAAACTAGGGGGTCGGAGGTTTAGATGGAATGTAAGGAAGCTTTAATTTACTTAGAGGGTGGTAGATAAATGGAACAGCCCCCAGCAGGAGTGGTAGGGGTTAATGCAGTGAGGGTATTTAAGCACCTATGGGATAAATATGTGGTTATCCTGAATCTAAGGGGCAGACGAGATGGGCCAGATAGGTCTTATCTGCCGTCAAATTCTATGTTCTATTCAAAAAAACAGTCAACATATGTTGATTTTCCTTGAAAATCCAGGGCAGGGGTTTCTTTTTCTGTAACCGAGAAGACCTGGTGGTCCTCAAAACAAAAAAGGAACACTGTATCTAATACTGCTTTTAATACAAGGACGGCCGGTTGCCTTTAGTGTCGTCTTCTAAATGCCATTCTGAATGTAATTTACACAGGCAGCTGTCGGGGCAACAGGGACCAAAACCGCCTCGTTGGGAAATGAAACGGGTTCGCTGCCGTATCACAGTGACAATTTTCTGAAGTTCTCCCCTGGAGTCAGATCCCCCCCCCCAATTATCTGACATTAAAATAGCAGCAAGACGTCACATGTACTTACGAGATCTGTAGACATGTTTTTAGGCTATCATTCTAACAAATGTTCCTCGAAAGTCTCAACAAAGTGTAAGCAGTCATCGCCGTGATGGGCGTCAGCTGGCACAGTTACGGACTAAACGACTATTTACGTTCTGGGACAAGGCAAAGGCAGGGACGTTGTTATTGGAGGTCTGTGGGTTTAACGCTCAGGTGTATAGAACGAGGTATTGTCCGTCTAGGGGCAGCCATTTTGGATTTGTCGATAATTGGAGATTGAGTTAGGAATCCTTATCTTTACTTAACATACTCACAGGGAAATGAATATATATATATATATATATATAAATATATATATATATATATATATATCTATATATATATCTGTATTTACCAGATAAGCATCGCCCACCCATCGGTGCAAGTCTTAGACCCAACAGCACCCCAGATGAGAAGCCCCTTTGTTGATCGGCTGTTTCACTTACTCCTGGTACACCAGACCTGAGTTGGCCGGCACGAAGACCAGCCATGCCACTATGGCAGAATCCAATACTTTCTGCGAGCCAAAGAGATAGTCTATTTAGGCTTTTTTTCCCTCAATTTATTTCATAACCTTTGGGATTGACACACAAACTTTGTGAGAGCCTCTTTAAGTGTCAGAAAACTTTAAAAAGTAATGTTCCTAATTGATAAAAAATTGGGTGAGGTTAAAAACTCTCTGTTTTCGTCTTAATATCCAGAATATCAGGAAAAATTTTGTAAGGTTATCCAATGGCCCATATTCAACATCAGGGAAATTTTATATATTAATATTTAATTTATATTAAATGCAGCAAAATGAGAGAGAGAAAACGCTAGGAATCCCGTTAAAGGGACATAAAAAAAAAATTTGAGATGCTGAATATTTGCATTTTTTTAATTACATAATATTAACCACTATTAACCAGTCGTATTATAGCAGCACACACCTGTCCGTATAATTTCACAAAAAAATGGGAAAACATAAAAAAATACTGTAATTCTTTGAGCGAGGCAGAGAAGAGACCATTTGTAATAGAATTACAACATTCAAATCAACCACTAAAGTGGCAATAAAGGCTTCCAGTCTGGTCCATAAATCTATAATGTGACTTTTACATTCATCAGTGGGCTGTGTTGTAAAATGCTTCATCAGTACAAAGCAATTGGAATCTGGATTTTCACGGGACGTAGTGTTTTAACAGCAAAATATTTCTCGATAATGTGTTTTTATGGCACGCTTTGGCTGCTTGGAGAAGTCGCCAGTGAATTTGTCACCTCGTAGCAGTTTCCGCACTGGTCGCCCATGGCCAAAGGGCAGGCGTTTTTCTTTGATCCTTTTGAGTTCTTGTACGAAAGAAGCTTTGGAATGGAAGGAGGAGAACTTTCGGAGAACGAGAAACTGAAAAGGGAAACCATCCTATTGTGATACATGCTCTTCATCTGCTTGGCTGACCGATAGAGATCGCCCACAAAGCAGTAACATATGGGATTAAGGCTGGAGTTCGTCAGCCCAAGCCACTGTGCGAAGGGTCTCAGCTGGAGAATCCATAGCGATGGGGTGGCATCTTTAGAAGGTTGGGGGATTTTGAAGTCTATCCAGATGTCCAACATATACACGGGGAGCCAAGACACAGCAAACAGGGATACCAAAGCCACTACCATTTTTACGATCTTCTTTCTGATTTTCAGCCTTGATACGGGTAAGGATTGGTTTCGGAAGTCGCACTCTTTAAAATTGTTGCTGGAGCTCCAAAGCTTGCGTATGGTGAGGAAACAAATGACCAAGTTGAAGAGCACTGGGAGGCAATAGAGAGAGCAGAACAGGAGGAAGTTATAGGCTTGCTTAAAAATGACATGGGGCCAGATCTCTCTACAAATGGGGAAAGCCAACGGCAGACCAGGAACAATCTGGAGGTTATCTTT
The DNA here is from genome assembly GCF_027358695.1 of Spea bombifrons. Lineage (NCBI taxonomy): Eukaryota > Metazoa > Chordata > Amphibia > Anura > Pelobatidae > Spea > Spea bombifrons. Next base: position 40,738,140 of record NC_071093.1, read on the forward strand.
TTTGTTCATGAATATAAGAGGAGTGCATATGCTGGAGGACAATACCCACACCACCACAATGGCGCAAATTATTTTTTTCTGGGTGAAAAAAGACCTAGCGTTGAGTGGATTGTGTACACTATAATAGCGATTCACACTAATGACCGTCAGGGTTAAGACACTCGCCGATACGGACACGGCTTGGATGAAAGGAACTGCCCTGCATAGGAAATCCCCATATACCCATGCCTTGTAGACCAAATTACCCACGGATATGGGCATACAGACACAAACCACCATGAGGTCACATATGGCCAGGTTGATAAGCAAACTACGGGTGGCACTCAAACTAGACGTTCTACAGGTCCGCTTTCTGCTCAGTACCTTTATAGACATTATATTGCCAATAAGACCCACAACAAAGGATAAGATATACATAGCAGTAAGAGTTATCGTGATTGGTTCTTTGTCAAACAGAAATAGTATTTTCTCAAGTTCTTCCACACTCAGTTCCTGGCTGTCGTTCCCATATAGATGTGCCGACACATTGCCCTTTGAGGTGATGTCTTCTAAAAAGGAATGGTTAGAGTCAAGAATCGGAGTGGAGAAATTCATTGCTTCCTTAAGGCAGCTTCACGGAATAATGATAATTTTAGATCCACGTTTAATTGGGAAATCCTGGCATCGCCCGACGCAATATCATTCCGTCCAAACACTGGGTATTTTATTTGCATGATGCAACTGAAAAAGAGCCAGTTCTGCAAGAGAGAAAAAAGCAATAAATATAGATTAGATCATTAGATTTCCCTCTGACGATCCAGAACATATTTGTTCTCTTTGGACCAATTAAATTACATCTGAAAAAACCCGAGAAATGACATAGTTTGGCTATTTGCATTTACAAAAAAAACCCCTGAATAAGTAAATGTTTACAGCAACCTAGCTGGAAAATAAACTCTTCTGTTACGATGTGAGAGGAGCCAATATCAATAATATTGTTAGCAACAATAATGGACGGAATCACACGTCGACGCGCCAGCGAACCGCGGATACAAACGTAATCATGCCAAATCCATGAAACTAAGAGAAGAGCTAAAATTATCGGCGTGACTAACGAGGAGGTAGGGATCGAGATGGTAGATCGACTCTAAACGGCCCATCTAGTCTGATAATTCTTCTCGCTCCCTAAAAACTGTTACTTTTTATGTGTTTCTCCAAAAATAGATATAGCCAACGCGTTTTCAATTTGCGTAGCCTATCGTATTCTCTCTGGATAGCTATTGTAATTGTCAAGGTTCCCTGTAGACTACTACTCACCCTCTGTGTCTCATGTGTGTGTGTGCGCGTGTGCGCGTGCGTGTGTGTAACACACTTTGTATTGTTATGTGTCTCCTCTCTTCCTTTGTGAGTACAATTTCCTGTCTATCTAGCAACCTTGAAAAAGAGGGAGAGAGAATTGAGGTATCTAAAGTGAATTTTAAGTTGTGTAGATATTTTAATGACAGCAGGTATCATGTGATCAAACTGGAGATTTTAGAACGTATCTTAGAAATTGTTCCTAGTACCGATCTGAACGAAGGAGGTCCATTCCCCAGTTAGATGATGGAGCATCCATCTGAGGTTCTCTGAGCTGTCCTTGGTTTGGTACCAATTCATTTCACTGGTAATTCATCTCAGGAACTCAACCTGAGCTCCAGCGTTGCTGCACAAGATGAGATATGCCCATCCTAACACGGGCTGTGCTGTTAGTGAATACACCGAGGAACCTGTGGACCTTCTGTGGCTTCACAGAGATCTTTAATTATCCACGCAAATGATAAGTAATAATGCTTTCCTATGGGAAACAATCTATTTTCTGGAACAGCCTATGGCTGACGCCGTATATCTGACTTAGAATGTAAAGCAATGTAACTTATAAAATTACAGGTCTCGGTAGGTCCCATTTAACCATTAAACTGCCAAATTACAGTTTCATCAATCCATTCATTAGAACTGTTTGTAATAATATGGGTGTTTTGCAGCGATGCCCTCTTGTCACAGCCAAGTTGCCAAATACAGCAGACATTTTTACAACATAAAGCTACAAGAAACATTAAAAGAATTACTGGCAAGATTTATAGCGAGCCCCCCCTCCCCCACTAAACTTTACTACTGACCCTAAATTCCTTTTATTTTTTGCAGTCTACGTTTGCGTTAACACTTTCTCCGCTGACGTGAGGCATTCTAGTGATTACTTTACAATCAAAGCTCCCCCTTAGCGGATTTAACCCTTTTGTCTATTTCAGACGGAATAGCTGATTTTTTTTCATTAATTCATGTTAAGAAACATAAAAAATGGATTACTATTAATGAGCCCCCATCTTTCGTTTGCACCTAATACAAAGAGGTAGGATGAATGCCAGGGCATACTTGGAATGTTAACCCTTTACAGGAACAGAGGCTGGCATTCATGCTAGCCGATTAATCACACCACTTGATAATGAGTAGTAATGACAATGACTGATTAGCGAAGCTGCAGTCTTTGTATTTCCTATGTCATGAGATGGCCTTGGGCAATTTTTGTTCGCTGCGACTAATACATAATTTAGTATACGTGTGATTTATCTAGTAGTAAGTGCAGGGTCGCACCAACGCAAATAGCTACACAAAACATCAATAGAGAGAATTCTTATTGTTCTTTCCAACCTGTTATCTGTGTCTGACTAAGTGCCTTATTTAACAAAAAAAACCCACTTCCAGTGACATATGAAAAGTACATTGAAAAACGAAACTGTGGACGTATATTTTCTCCATTATACCCCTTTATAAAAAGGTATTTTTTAACTCTTTCCATAGCAGTGGATACGATGTGGCCATCACGTTTTATATTCCATACTGTATAACACAAAACTACCCCATCTGCTGCCCCAACAAGTCACCCGCTTAAGCGGTAGTAAGAAACCAGGCACCCAGATGCCTGAGAAGCCTGCAGTCTGAAGTGCGCTTAGGTAAAATCCACTAGCTCTGCTGTGATCAGAAAACATTCTGAAACTGAATGATGTGTATGTATAGGAGCACTGTGCCTTTTTATTTAGAAACATCTAAAAAACACATATTTTTTAAGAAATTGCTAGTTTTATATATATATATATATATATATATATATATATATATATATTATAATATATATGTATATCTATCTATCTATCTATCTATCTATCTATCTATCTATCTATCTATCTATCTATCTATCTATCTATCTATCTCTCTCTCTCTCTATCTCTCTATCTTTAGAACCTTTTTTGTTTGACTCTTTTTTTTTTAAAGACCAGAGCGTGCCAGTTCTTTTGTGCGAATCTGTTTAGCCATATAATATATGTATTAATTTTTATCAGAACAGAATGCATGCATACAGACAGAGGATTATAGTACAGTGATGATTATGCCTTGTGCATCTTCCCTTTAAATCCACAGCCATTTGATGTTAATCTCCTGGGTATTGTGAGTGCTCTCCGTGGTGCTGAATGGGCAGCTCATGCCAAGAACAGCTCTTACCCATCACCCCTTTAAAATCATCACACACCTTCCAGAATCAGAATAAAATCATACACTCACCTGCCACAGTTTTGGTGGAATAAGGATTGTGTCTCCAGGCACCCTTCACACCATCAGTGCAGCTGGATTCCCAAAATGTAGTACCCCCTTGAAGACAGTACCCCCCAAATTACCCAGCCTGGTCTCTCTCTCTGTGAGATTGTCACATTGAAGCCTTGATATCATGTTGCCATCCTGCTCTGTGACCATGAATGACGATTTCATCTGGCAGTTTCATACTTGCTTCTTGCTGGCTGTTCTGCGCTTGTTCATTCAGAGTTTGCAGTTCTCATTCATTCATCAGCTTCAAATAAGTAAAAAGAGACCACCCATAAAGTGCTGAGAGAAAGCCCCTTCTGTCATTCCTTATGAGCTCTGATGAAGCCAGTCTATAGCCTCAGCCCTGGAGAATATCAGAAGCTGCTGGAATGTGTTCCTTTTGCCTACAGCTTCTGATGTTCTAGGTACCCATGTGAGCTCTAACTCCACCCCAGATTAAAGGTAACATGTCAGAGGCAGCCAGGCTCAGACGGGTTCTAGATGGACTGTATCATGTGGTTCTGGATAAACCTCTACTGTTTAATATTTACCCAATAGCTGATGAGAAGTCGCTTTTTTTTTGTATCAACAAGAACACAAGATCCCCATCAATGAACATTTATTTCCACCAATTGGAACATTGAGGTAGCGGACATTCCGCATATTAATGAGCAAAAGGCAAAACATTCACACCGGCAACAAAAAAAAAGGATCCCTTTTACAGACCCAACCTTAAAAAATATTCATAATCTAAAATCTAAGGGGGGGGGTCAGATGCTTAGATATAATGTGGTGGTAGATATGTGGAACAGCCTCCCAGCAGAAGTGATAGGGGCTAATAAAGTAATGGAATTTAAACAGGTATGGGATAGGCATATGGCTCCTGAATCTAAGAAGAGCCTTTACATCAGGAAAAAAATGTATTGTCAATATACAAAATATATGTTATTTATTATAAATATATTTACACCAAATAACCTGTGTTTATTGATACAACCCTCTATAGGGATTGAAATCATTTAAACTACTGATTGTAAAATAGTTTAGGTGATGAGAAGGTATTTAGTATTGGATTTTAGTAAATTCAAGTAGTTTGTCCTGACAACTAAAAGTTTAACTTTCTTGTTGCCATAACAATAAGCTATTTCTTAGAAAAAGGCAAGATGATTTAATGTCTGCCGTGATCACCGGTAGATGCCTATGGACCCAGTCCCATCAATGTACATTGATATATGTTCTATAAAACTAGTTTTGCGCTTTTGTCCCAAGGAACACGATGAGGTATCTGCAGACCAGCTTAGCCCTTAGAAGACACCGTCTTGGGGTAAATTACACCTTTTAACCAGTCATTTACCAGGAGGGGAAATATCCTTCATCTGAATCATTATAGATCAAGAGGTCACCATCTAAAATGAGAGAATCAGAGGTTTAGTTTTAAGGTAACGGTGCTTTACTTTACAGGGATGGTGGTAGATAAACTGAACAGCCTCCCAGCAGAAGTGGTAGCGGCTAATACAATTCCGCTTCATAGCCTATCCCCGCTTGGGAGCGTCTCATTTTTTAGCTCTCTTGTGCCATTAGCGAGAAAAGACCTCCATCCACCTATAAGTCTGATCCTGCCCCAAGGGCAATCCAGAACTGAAATTCTCTAATAGAACCGGAGCTTTGTAAAAGATTCATACAGCAAGACCTTTAATGTCGCTATTTCCATAATACCCTCTATTTGTATAAAATTACTGTTTTTACCCTTTTTGTTCCATTTTTTTTGTATTTTAAATATTTTTTTTGTGTGATTCACGTGTGTTATTTAAACCTACTTACTTAACACATTAACCCCTGAAGGTTTTTTTTTTGAACCCCTGAAGATCAATGCATAAACCAAGGAGTAAATACACATTGCCGTAAAGGAATCAGATCATTGAGGTTTGGGCTACAAAGCAGCAGAGTTTGTAAGTATTGATTTTCTGGTCTAATTGTTGTGTCGGTGTTAATTTATGACGATATTGAGGTTTTCGGGTGGTGTAACTGCCAGTCTTTGGACGTCTTGTTGACTGAGGGTCTCAAGGTATGATGTCCTACCGTGGAGCGCTTAACCATGAAGACCTGATGACCCGGCAGGAAAACCTTCAAGGATAAACCGGCAAATAATCATAACTGGGAGATTCCCAAATATTCTGTATCAAAGATCCCTGCTCTCTCATCATATTTATTTTACACCGAGATCAGTTTAGAGCTCTTGCAACCACATACTCACAGCCATCACGTTAATCCCTAAGGTGCCCTCCATTGCCTTCCCTGCCCATGTTTTTTTTTAAAAAACCCCAATGTATCCTCTATTTATCCCGATTTACCTCTGTTTAAAAAAAAACAATTTTTTGCTGTTGCTTTTGGCACGCAGGATCCAGTTGATGCGTCGGGTATGTTTGTTTGTAATGGCATGTTTGTTCCAAATGGTGTAAAATTCAATATGAACCAGTCCAGGACTTTGTTTTGTGTGAAACTGTTTGTTTTCAGCCTATTTCTCGTAGGACACACAGATACTGGGTCCATCCTCTGCATTGTAACTGTGGAAAAAACGCCATAAAAAACATGGCTTTTTCATGGCGTTTTTTCTCTCCCATAGACTTCTATTGGAGAAAAAAAGCCAAGATTTCTTGCAAAAAACGCCAGAGTGTGAACATGCTGCAGTTTTGAAAAACTGCCACAGAGCCCAAAAAAGCAGAAAAACGCCAAAGAGGACTGAAAAAACGCCAAACAGAAAAACGCCAAGTGGAAATGGCATTTTGCGATTTCCTATTGAATTACAGCTAACATCTGGCTGCAGCCGTTTTTCACAAAAAAAACGCCAGGTGGCGCTATTGGCGTTTTTATAGGCGTTTTTAGCATAAAAAAACCAAATGGAAACCTAGCTTTATACTGAACACGTCTCCGGGGCATGGGAGCCACATATAGCCACGCCCATACCCCACTCCCCACCCACTTCCACTCCCATATATAATTTCCTGCTAGCCCCGCCCATGTCGGCTGCTAGAGCCCACTGCCAATCAGCTCTCAGCGAAAAGTTCCTGGCGGGACCCTCTGACTAAGGGAGCAGTGCACTGCAGCTTCTCCTAAAGTTCTGCAAATTATTTTTAATATGGTTAAAAACGACTTTAATCCGCATTCTTTGTTGGTGAGGCTGCATGGAACACTCGGGTGTCCCTTTAAAAAGACTGGCGGTGTTCAATCACCCAGCATGTTTCTAGAAACTCATTCCGGCGGCCACGTGGCAGCCATCTTGATACAAATTCGGAACGTTAATGTCGTCTCTCGATTTCCCCGTAATCAGATTCATAAAACCTGATTATGTAAAAACAACTTAAAAATCCGGACGCAAACAGGTAAATGCTGAAAGATAAGACGCAGGTTTGTTTACAATGTTATTTTGTTAAAAATGTTACCAATCGAGGAATATTGCCTGTTAAGTACTCTGAGGGCATTTTAAAGATGTCACTCCCGCCAATTTACTATTATGTGATACCGCTGCCGTTAAATTGCATGCATTTGGGTTGACGATTATTGATTTAGGAAAGAGGTAATTTTAGTTGGCATTACACTGATTGGAATGTATTGATTTCAGGCAAGCATTTGCTCTAACGAGTAATAATACATTTAAAAAGAAATTCGGTGAACAATACAACCAATATTGTACTTACAGCTCCAAATGGGATATTAAACTGATTGTGGCTATTGTCCTACGTTTAAGGTATTAAAGCGTAAAAAAAACTATACTAATTATTTTTTGTTGATATATATATATATATATATACATTTTAAATATACAATATACCTGATAAATATATAGTGAATATATGTTTCTATATATCTATATATCTATATACTGTATCTCTCTCTCTCTCTCTCTATATATATATATATATATATATATACACATACCGGTGTGTGTGTATATATATATATATATATATATATATGTATATATACATTTTAAATATACAATGTACCTAATAAATGAGTCAAACCATTAATAAAAAGATGGACATTTTTATTTGAAAAATATATACCCCACCTTTTTTACCTTTGACATGCCTGAAATTTCATTTTTTTTCGTTCCTTTTCTGTTATTTTTTCGTTCCTTTTCTGCCAGTTTTGATAGACAGCTGACCTAAGTATCATTTCCAGTAAGCCAGGTATACCGATGCCTCTCACCGGCTTGATAGTATCTAACGCTGAGAAGAGTTTCATTTAATTAAAGTGATTGTAAACTGACAGCTTTATCGTCAGAATGACGGTTACATAGCAGCCGTCGGCGGCACAGCGTAGGATCGGCAGAACAGGTAATTATGAGGCGCTAACGGACACACGGGGCATTTGCCTGGCGCGTGAGGTGCCCAGTCATGGCCTGAGGATATTAAATAAATTTCAGTCATATAACTTTACATCTAAATAGCATAACATTATTATTATTATTATTATTATTTTTATTATATTAGTTCCTGTTTCGGCAAACTCTTCACCGGTGATGGTCAGCTGTTGGACAGAAGGAAAATCTTAAGGTATATAAGTGGCCATGTTTAAAGCAGATAAGGGACCTGTTCCTCTTATATTTATAAGATGGATAATGGTTCTGTTCTTCTACATCCCTTGATAGCACGATTGACTTGGCTCAACTCACAGACAAAACTTTCCAGGTTCCATTAAACCCTTTGGTTCTGGTAGCCGGTTGAGTGTTTCTCCAAGCTCCTCAACTACCTTATATTGAGTTATGTGACCCTACATCTTATTATCTGTACGTGCTTAAAATTATTCTAAATATATCAAAAAGTGCTGTTTCCGCCCAGTATATTTGCAGTTGTGTCTCTCTCATGATGACATTTACGTTTTGTAAAATGTGGAAAATATTTAAGCACAACAATGGTGGAAAGAACATTTTACTAATGTTAACCCTGCAGAATATATTTCAGCAGAAGAACGCCGTGTTCTCTAGGACTGACACAGCTTGTGTTTTCCTACGAAGGGGGAGAAGGCATTAAAAAAAGGTAATACGGAACATTATTAATCTGGCATTGGCAGGACATTGATTTCACATGCTCATATGTAAAATGACGTTTGGAAGAGAATCGAGACGCTGCATTACTTATCCAGGAGTTATCCGAAACAAACACATGGCAGATAATTAGAGTTTTCTCACTCTTTTATGTCTTTTTTACAGTTCTTATCTCCGAAAGCGTACATTTCATTTTTCTTGCCTGCAAAAAGCTTTCATTTTAAAGCCAAAAACAGAAAAGAAAAATGATCGTATACTTTGCAGAACGCCGAGACAAAAGGGAAGCATTGGACGATCCGCTTGGACAACATCCAATGTCTTGCAGTGGCACCATCTGGACGAGTTAGGGAAGTTCAGCTGTAAGGCTGTCAAGTGAAGCTTTAGTCATATTAAAGAGCACACATTAATACATTCCATAGATTGACAGAAAAGGCCCAATTATATTGAAGAACGTCATAACCAAAGCTAGAAAACTTATTATAAATTGATTCTGGGAGAACAAACACGTAAAGTTGGCACGGAGGTGGAACTAACGTCTAGCTCTCTTAGTAACTACAACAAGTGACAGCAGCATAACCACGCCATAGGAGACTTTTTGGAGCTTCTTCTAATCAAAGGGCCAATTTGATTTAGAATGCTGCAAAGTTTAACTTTAATTTCGCCAATTTAACCATGCATTATGCAGTTATAACTCTATCAGGAGATGCGTACCAGGATTGGACCTACATAATCCATAACGAATGAGTTAAAATGCCTCCAGCTCTTTTTCTATGCAAATGTTTTAGTGGTTTTGTGTACAACAATATTAAGGGGGGTTGGTCCAGGGATTGGGATGGTTTACAGGCGCCATTTTGCAATGATAATGCTTGACCCTGTTATAACTCTTATATACAAGGTTTAATTAATATCACTAGTGATGGCGGACTGACCACTCAGTTTGCTTCAGGAAAAGCCCAATCTTGGTTCAGTTTGATGAATCAGCTACCACCGGAGGTGTTTTGCTAAGGATGTGCTAAGCTCTTTCATTGGCCACTTATAAGTTACTATAGAGCTGGCAGAGTTCCCAGAATAAATCTGGGAACCTAGCCAACTACGCTACTCAACTTGGTTTTGTATCTTTTCCTTCTCCTTGGTGGTTCTGTGGCTTTGCCGTTATTTTATGTGATGCGGTTGTTCCTGGCTTACGTGACTCTCACCTGAGAAAGCGTGTAGTCAGGAGCATTGAACTGTTCTTGACTAAACTCGGTCAAAGTTGGCGTCCTTAGTAAATCAAACTATAATTCACTTGTGATATCAGTGAGCAATGAGGGAGCTTAGGCCCACAAAGAACCACGTGGCTCCCCAATTTGGGTGACCTGGGAGCTTTCTTACCACCTTTTCAAAGGAAGGTCTCCTTTTCAGCTAAATACTCCGGCCACCACCATCATGCCATAAATACTTTGTATTTCCATAAACATTTTATAATTTAACACTATTTGAATGATATAATTTTAATTATATTAAATATAATATATTATATATATATTAATATTTACTTTTTTTTTTTTTCCTGTCACTTAATATTAAAATGCGTACCTGTTTTCCTTTTCCCATATTGTATATTAAATTGCTTTTTTTTTTTGAAGCCGCAAGAGAACTCAAGAGAGAGGTTAATTGGATGCGGCAAGAAAAATGTGTTCCTTGGTAGTTCAGTTAAAATAAAGTATCAAAAGAATTATTAAAAACTGCTGAATACTAAAAAAAAAAAAGAAATAAAAAAGATAGTGTTCAGACTTTACCTATTAGTGAAAGTAAGTTTTATAGTGATGAGTCATCTTTTAAGTGTGAATGCATTGAATAGTTTGTAATTCCAATTAGGCACCGGTAAAAGTATTGTTAAGTGTTACTCTATATTTGAGGGTTATCTACACTTCGCTCTCAGAAATTTGTACCCAATTATAATACGACTACCCGGACTTCGTTTTAAAAAACCTTGTCTTTTGAAACAAAAGATCAACTTTTCCAGGTGACGGCTCACCATTCTGGGACCGCTGAATAGTTTTGCCGCTGAGGTTCATTTCACAAGAATTCTTTTTTATTGTTAAATGAGGCGGCTAAGATCTGTCCTAGAGGCGTAGAATGATGGAGTCCTAATACAAGATCAACATCTCTCAGCTACTGTATGCTTTGTTACATTATACCAAGTCAAACAGATAACGATAAATGGAATCATTCAAATGCCGAGAAGCAGACTGAAGAAGTCGGGTGGGAATTGAGAATGTCTGATGCACACCAAGTTCTGTGTCACTGTTGTATTCTGTTTTTTTTAAGTACATTAGATCTTGCGGTACCAGAATGATCCTGATCTGTCTGTGCTGGATTATTCAGATCATTCATTCTGCTTTTGGGATTTTGGTTCCTCATTTTTTTGTTTAAAAATAAACTGTCTTACTTAAAATGTGAAAAGATCAACCAAGATGAAGTCAACCAAAAGCTCTTTAAGCTATTTGTAGTCTACAAAACCAGTGATTATCACGCAGTCTATGGGTTGTTTCCAATGATGTGTCCTGTACCCCACCGAGTGTCAATGTATCAGTATTCTCATACAAAGTTTGTAGTAGATATGAAGCAAGAACACAAAGAGTTTGTTGAACTCATGCAAAGGTTGGTGGATTGGTAATTTTCTGGGCAGGTACCACCAAAGTATGTGCCCTATCAAGAAGATAAAATCCTACTGAAAATACGTTTTTGTCCATCGATAAACACATAATAATAATAATAATGGCACCAACTGCTTTCTGATGATTTTATTGGTGGAAAAAAATATAACATAGAAACTTCCAAAGTCATGCTAGTCATCCGTCTCCATGACCAAACAGCAAAGACTCTAATATCAATGTTTGTAACAGCAACTCTCTTGTCCATCTATGGCAGGTGAACGATTCATATTAACACTGACCTTGGTGTTACTTAAAAAGAAACTACATCTAAAATATAGGTGTCTCCAACATGACAAAGCATTGTGGGAAATGTATAAATATATATATATACAGGATTTACGATCTGAGCAGAGTACAACTTCTAGACAAAAAAGCTCTTCTAAAAGCTTTCATTTCATAATTGTGTTTTGTAGACATGTAGCAAGTAACTCCAATGGGTTGATGTGCTATATCTGGTATGACATATTCACCGAGCTATGGGTTGACAGCAAAAAGAAGGACTCTTGGTGGTATTTTAAGGTGTACATGGATTACAGCATTGCTTGCCAATCTAGAGCTCGAATGGTTCCCGAGACAGTAGATGGCATGACGTGTTCTCACTCATACACTTCTCTTCTCGTGAGCTCAATGGAGGAAATATTGATGTCATTCAGGATCTGCACTTTGGTAATGCCAGATAATTGCTTCGTACGGTGTCTGTACTGCATGATCTTGTTGTCGTCCACAAATACTTGGAAATAGTCATGGTCTGAATAGATTTCCACCTGGGGAAAAAGAATCCCATGGAAGGTAAACATTCATATTTAATTAAACTAAACGCACTTTAGAACTATTACTTTTGAAGAAGTTTCACAAACTGAGTAGACCTTACCAGGAAAGGTTCCTTGGCCTCCATTGGGAACGTGTCGGTGCGTTCCTCTTGACCCCATTGGCTTGACAGGAAGGAATTACAGACTATCGTGCCCTCAGGAAAACGGGGATTGAAATGAAAAGCGATCTGGTCTCCTGTCTCTGAGATGAAGTTGATTTCAAAGCTGTTAAATAATAAAAAAAAGGATATGATTTTAAATCAAGACCTGACCATTTCCTGGATAGTACGTCACATTGTCCTTTTAACAAAGAGTTTCCAATCAACTCCAACTTCTTTAAGCCCCAATATTCTTAGATCCATTCGTTCTTTAAAAATAAGATTTGCTTACTCATTTTCGCTGGAACTTGTCTCTCCTTTTACGATTAAGCTCCATCCAGGACAAATTCCCTGTGGGCACAAAGCTTCAAACTAAAACGCAAAAAAAAGAGAAAAGTTTTAGTAATTACAGCTGTAAAGTTTGTGTTTCTTGAACGTTGACTGTCCTTTCGTTGTATTATCCTCTTCTATAGAAGCCTTGGACCATATTTGTGATAAAGTACCGAAGGTCAAGGAAGTACGGATCAAGAGTGTGCAGAAAAACAAGACAATAATACTTTTTTGGAAATTAGAAGCGAGCCTCAAAGAGTGTAACATGTAGCGTTTGTATGTGTTTTGATCGAGTGGATTCCACCTGGAGCCAAGACATCTGGAGAAGTGTTTATTGGCGTTGTTTGCTAAAAAGGAAGTATCACTATTTAAAAACACTGTGTTTTTTTCATTTTATTCCTGCTTTATACATTTCTGGAAGGCGTCCCATTGGAAACCCAAAGTTTATTATGTATTTGGTACATTTTTAAAATATTTTTAAACTTTTTTTTTTTTTTTTTGCTACTAGTGCCCAGGGTTGGACTGACGATCACAAGGCAACTCTGGCACTTTAAGGCCAGCAGCCGCCCGATGATGTGTTTTTAAAGCATGCAGTCATCCTATGGAGGCTTTACTGGATTGGCATAGTCTACCATAGTGTACCTGGGCTGTGTATGTATTTATTTAAATCTTTATTTTTTAATGTTTTACATTTATTTGCGTTCACGTTGCAGACATTGAGGAATTAATATAAATAATATACGTAAAAATAATAAAAAAGCATGTTTATTCCTATTGTAAAACCCTACAAAGACCTTGTGACTGCAGCTATAAGATGTGTCTATTTTTCTTACGATCTTTTATGTTTTTTTTTTACCATTATCTGCATATAAAAGGCCATAGATAAAGCGGGCAAACTATAACACGCGCCGAGCGTTAAAATGATTTGCGTCTCCAATCTGTTTTCTTTTTATGTGGTGCTGGCTCCATGTCATGATATATTGAAATCGCCAGCAGCCCGTGAAATGGTTAATAGAAGCGCAGTGTGTTGGAATATGATAGGACTGGCAGCAAGTCATGGAGAAATTCAGTCCGAGTAAACGGCTTGCTGCCCCTAAGACGCAGCGGAGTGTTTAAAAACCTATGTGTCTGCCATACGCCATCAATAATTAACCCCTGGAATCCCATGACGGGCTGTCTTCCGAGACACTGCTCTTCTCTCTACTTGTCGGTGGTCAATGAAATTTAATTTTTAATCACGGTTATATAATGAACTTTCTTTTTTTTTTTTTTTTTTTTAGAAATTTTTAATATTCTTTCCAAGACTATTAGATCATCACTCAAGGAAAATGCTCCTCTTTGATTTGTGGACTGCCAGTGACTTTTATGGCTGTCTGAAGGCTATTTAAAAGTCCAAGAAAAATGTGTGAGGATGACAAAGTATACTTTATATAAAAGGCAGAGCAGGATAGAGTGCAGATCATCTTTAGTTTAATTTAAAGTGTCATTTAATACTGTTTTATTTTTTATAAAAACTGGGAGTGACACCAGATAGAATGATGGTCCCTCTTGGACCATACCAAAAGTGGTCTATGGACTTAAAATTGCCAGTCTGCTGAATGCACAAAACCCAAGTCTATTCCATATTCATCCGCTAAGCTTGTGCTACCACTGATCCAATAGTTCTGATCTTCCGGAGGAACCCGCACCTCTCCGTGACTGTAGAGTCAACCAGAAGAAGCGAGCCTTGAGCTCCTGAAAGCTTATGAGGCTTTACGTGTTTTTTTATTCTATCTTGGCCCAATAAAAGGTAACAATTTGACTTAACACTCCATCTTCTTTGGACCAACATGATTCTATCCATTGTTCTTATTGCAGAGTCCAACAAGTTGTTACTAAGCTTAGGATCAGGTCCAGAGGCTTCAGTAGGTAACCTGGGGACTGGTGGAGCAACCAAACCTAGAGAGAATTATCAGGCTCCTCGCAAGGGAACTTTTTCTCTGTTGCTCTCAGGCTTTACTGGAATTTTTGCTAATTTGGGTTAAAAAGACCTCATAATTATCAGAGATAATATTGTTGCACACGCAATTGAAATGATTGTGTCCTTTTTCTTCGTTAAAAAGCCCCGGTGTGACATTTAGAGCAAAACGCACACTCTAAACCCTTAATAAATAATCTATATCCTAATAGAGCGGCGAGCCTTGGTCTTCACTTACCTTTAATGTCATCGTGTCCGATCGCTCATCAGATTTGCAGAAGATGCCCGCCTCGCAGCCTCTGATATACCGCCGTGTGCGTCACCCAGCCACGTGTTTGGGATTAGCAAGAGCAGAATTGGAGATTTGTTTAAAGGACGTACACATTGGAGTTTGGAAATGGGTTTGAAGACCACATAATGGATAATCTCACATACAATTCGAGCCGGTAACTTTCCATGTGCGAAGCAGACATTCCTACCCAGGAGAGGATTATGTGATGTCCGAGGGGGATTTACACACAGCGGAAAATGCTGAGATCAGCAGGCATTCTTGAGCCACTTGCTTTTGTTTTTGGGAGGAATCTGTCAAAATCTGTCATGTGCTTTATGTTGCTTTGTGAAACATTGATACGTGCATTCCTATATAGTTCTGCCAATGCACAATTGTTTTGGGGGTTATGTACAAAAAGTAATTCCGGTGCAAACAAAGTGGTCTTATCTCTATAGCAACTAACGGAATGTTCCTTGTGATTGGAACACTCCATTGGCTGTTATGGTGGTAAAACCACTTGGTACAGAATGGTTCAGCAGAGGATATCCTTTGATTTCTTTAGTTGTTGCTTCGAAACTTAGAACCCTGCACAATTTCCTTTAATTTCCATATAAATCTAACTTTTTAAATATCTCAAATTTCTTTAATTTTTTTTGTAATATTAATTCGTTTTTTCTTTTCTTGTTTAGAATTAGCACCTTGGTCAAAATATTTAGCTAAAATTATGCACTTCAGAGCACATATTCAGAGCCCTTAAATTTCAACTGTTCTAAAACAGTATTGTTGTCTTGTTAGAAACAGCAGGAGCTAAGTTTTCCAATACATTCTTTTTACTGGCATTTTGGGTCAAAATTTTGATCCCCCTCTTTTATCTTGCCCATAGTATTATATTTTGCCACAGTGCTATACTTTGTACTTCAATTTTTACATCCCAAATGCATTATCTTACATTTATCAACATTAAACTGCAAATGTAACACTATCGACCATTCTTCTCATAAACAATTTGTCCTTCCACCGTTAACTACAACTTTTTGTCTCTTATGCACTGCCTTAACCCATTATATATTTATCATCAACACATGATATTTTTATGAGGGACAGTGTCAAATGCCTTGCTGAAATCTAGATAAGAAAAAAAAAATCTTATTTTTTTAAAAAATTCTATTTCACTTAGATACTGAAAGGTTGGTGTTAATAAGATAACTGCTAATATTTGTAATAAATATTTGGGTTAATTTATCATTTAACCTAGCTATTCTCTAACGTGAGGTTTGAATTGATAAGCCAAACCAAGTCTGTTCTTGAATCGTATATTCAGTGATAAAGTGGCCGTTTCTGATTATTTAATAAATGTGTTGAAGGTTACTTTTCATAAAAAGGAAGAAAAGGGGTGAGCCTCTAGTGAAGACGTGACCAACCTAGGTACTGTATCTAGACAACAGGAAATTGTAAGACAGACAAGTTGTCTGAAAAGTCTAATAATAGGCTTATGCAGGAAGCATCATTAGATGCAGTCAAATCAAAAGGGAATCTTGAGATTAAATTAACAGGAACAGCTAAAAATAGGTTTATACGGACCGACATACCCTGTGCTCCTGTCCCAGACAGTATCCGTTAAATATTTTTGTTCGGAACTTTGAAGATACGTATATATATTGTGGCCAAGCGCTCACCTGGGGGGAAACAATGGTCAATGATAACAGTCTGGGGAGCACCTGGCCGGTCTGGAGGAAAAAAGCATCCAACTGCACGATGAAGCTTGGAAATGTCACATGCTGTTTTATTTCAAAGCCTTCTGTCCCTCTTTCTTCCCCTGATGTTCCTGTTTTCTAGAAGCTCAGAATGTTTGTTGAGTATGAAGGAATCACAATGTTCTACAGTCCTAAAAGTAACGATAATAATAGTAATATATATATAAGATATGTAATAATAATATATATAATATATATAGAAGCTGCAAAAAAAGTTTATAAAGAGTGTAAATAAAATGTATTATTCTTTTTCTAAATGCTATGTTCAGTTACGTTACCAGCTTCTTGGCTGAGATTACCTGTTAAAGGTTACAGCTTGATCTTCTGGTCTGAGGTTTTAAGGCTGGATGAACTGATTTGTGACACCTTTGTTTTTAATTTTCATGCCTTGCACAATTTTTTCCACCAATAAAGCGCGTTCCAAGTATAAATGCACAAAACCTCTCATTTTTTTTAATGCTTTGGACAATATAACTTGTTTTCATCTAGCTCTATTAAATAAACTACAAGACAGGATCTCTACCCATGTGAACAAAATACTTTATTGGTTCACAACTGCAAAATGTAACAAAGCTACAGGAGATTAAAGGTGCCGTTCCACTTACTGCGCTGAATGTCAAATTTTGCAACTGAATTAGAAGCATCACTCTTAGTATTGGTAAATGCCCAAACCCCTCCCAGAAACAATTAATTAACCAAATAACAAATTACCAATTTTGCCAGGAACAAGTAATTGTCACTAGTTCGGTAGGTAGGGGGCTCTCCTCAGTTTGGTGTCTCAGCCCATTTAAACTGGGCAAATAAAAGCTAATAAAATATTTAAAAAAAAACATGACAAACAGTTCAACATATTTTATGATAACTTGCGAGCCTCCAACTTACCTACCAAGGAACTTATGGAGCTAGAGGAATCTTTTGGGTAGGCTTTATGTGTCGTGTTACCCAGACAGACTTCTAAAAAGGTGAAACCTTACCTGAAAAGTTCCAAAAATGTAACAAGAGATATTACAAAATGATACATTACAGCTGGCAGGTCTGAGAGCTCACAACAGATGGCAGAAGACTGATTATGGACTCTGGCCAAGCTCTCATGGACTCTGGAACAAAGAGTTTTTTGGATTTCTTTCCATTAGTGATCCTCACAATCACTAAAACATGTTAATGACCGAGGATATAGCAGAATTTCTTAAAAATAAAATAATAGTTTTTATTATTATTATTATTAGTAATGAGGCTAGGGAATGCATGGAAGATTTGATGATGTCCTTGTTATATATTTCAGTTTATGTATTGTTATGTCCGAAAGTCTGGTGTCCTGGTGACACTCATAGATGGATAGATTGAAATTAAAAAATGTGGATGTAAGCACAAAAACATTTAATTATTAATTAGGACCGGCCCTGCTGGAATAAGTTCTTTACGGAAAAGTATAACAAAAAGGTGATAACGTGAAAGACTATTTCTAATAAACGAAATCCAAAAATATGCCACTAGATGACTACAGACGCATCAGAAATGTTTATGCGACTATTTTCCACTAGGTGGCGCTACAGCCCCATCACATCTAAAAAGTCAAGCCAACTTTTTGCAGAAGCTAAGCAGACATCCCCTCGATAATTAATATAGGAGACCAGATGTGCCGTTTGTCGCACTTTACCAGTAATTCTCAGAATATATATAACGTAACGCTAATATATTCTTTTATGAATAAAGAATCTGAATATTAAAGCATAGTAATCGGAGACGTGCATTCTGGCCTAGGTCAACTAGCCCTTCTTAGCCACTGTTTAATGGACAGTTTGGCACAGGCTCCATAGCACATGTAGTTAGGGGCACACAACCCTAAAATGCAACGTGCTGGGATATGATGTCATATTTTGGTGCTCATTAAACAGGATGGCTGTGGTGGAGTCAAGTGGTGGGGACTGCTAGGGAGCTGCTCAGGATCAGGCCAAAACCAGCCCCTTGGCCAACATACGCTTCTGCTCATCAATGTTTTTGTCTGCTGTACTAGTTGTATTTAATATGAATGTGCCGGCAGACATGCATAAGAGATTCCCATAATACAATTCACTCTATCATATCCCTTAGTGTGTTCTGGCTACATGTATGTCACTTTGACGTTAAACAACCCAAATACATGTATAATGCAAAAAGATAAAACATATAGATCGGTCTTATTTCCAAGTGTTCCCTCATAAATCAGTGTCTGGATAGTATTATTTTTTATCTGCAGTTCTAGAATTCAGGGGGATATCTTTCTCAGATATGTCTGGATCCAATCAATTTCTCAAATTGTCTACAGACTATGAAGTTTGAGACCCCGATTTCCATCACCAGCCATTCATTAGCTCCCTATGGGCCATAATAGTAGTGAACATGTTAAATGTAATATGTAAATATACAAATTTTCTATTTACAGATTGTGTGTGTGTTTTTTTTTTAGAAGATCAGCGAAAGACATAACAGAAGCAAATAATTGAGATTGTACATCTTTTATTGAAATTGATATTGTACAAGAAGTAAGTACTTCTTACTCTCTTCATTCATCGTCATCAAGATGTGTCTTGATTAAGAGCAAATAATTTGAGGATTAATATATTTTTTTAATTCTTCATATTTGAAATTTTTGCTTTATTGCCCATTAGCTATTTTTATACTAGGCTTTCAGTAAAGCACCAACAAGGTGTACCCCCCCAAAAAAAATGGTCACACATTATATTTTAGCCAGTTGGATGTTTGGTGGTCTACGGAATGCTCTCGAGGTTGTCAGCAGGGCCATCTTTACTAAATGTATCGGTTTATCTTATTCTGTCAACACTTCGAATGTATGGACTGTAAGAAGTGCTGTGTAAATTGTTGGCGCTATATATAAAAATAAAAAAATAAAATTAAAAAAAAATAATAATAATAATAACCATATTGGACAAAAGCCCTTCTGCGCACCAGGACATGTTAAAAAGGACAATCCAAACGTGAGATTGGGATGATCCAATGGATGGTTAATGAGAGGTCCAATCATCTCAGTTTTCTGAAGACACAAAAAAATGCGAGGCTTAACTTCCTATTATATCTGAGATATAGCCAATAAATAAAATATAATTAGACCAGCTGTCTATTGCCATTGATGCTTCGTAAGCTGCTCCAAACTTATCTCCAGCAGGTTCCTGTGAACATGTAACTAGTGATTGCCGCTGACACATCAGAACAATGGCTGTCTGCATTCTACGTTCCAAAAGGAAACTTGTAACCGTAAAACAAAACATTGGGATTGTGTTGTCTCCCTCTTCATGAAGCCGATAACAGATTTAAGACTTCAAATGGGGGGGATCACAATGATTTTTCCATCCACGTTGATATTACAGGCGTCAGTTTTGTTTTTCTATCATACACGTCCGGGATCATCCATCAGCATTGAAAATCATTTGATAGGAATGTGGTTCTCTGTAACGTATATGATTGCTGCGTCTGCCACCCTCCATCTATCTGTCTTCCCAAAAGTAGATTTCATTAGAAACAAAATTATAGACCACTTTGATACATTTTGATCTCTCATTGCCATTGAAAGATATCTTTTTTTTATTATTTAGTGCAATTTATATAAATCTGCAAATGTTTCATAAGAAAGTAGGATTTTATAAACAGAATACCCTTTGAATGGGTGGTGAAAAGGTGCAAATGATGGATCTGCAGAGAAGAATGGCCAGTATATAAAATAGCGCACATGATACAGATATACTAATTATCGGCTCATTCTGTCTGTAACTAAAATCACTTCCATGTGTGTGCTTTAAAAACGCTTGTTAACATTTAATGGATTCCGTCTCAAGCTTCTTAATGCCCGGAGTGTATCTTTCCTAGCAGTTCATTACATTAAACTGTCTCGGTTTTCACCCCCCCCCCCAAGGTAGATTAAGGTTTCCTTGTACTTCCCACTTAAATTATCATATTATGTTCCCATGATGTAACTTCTTAGATATTCTTCTTTTAAAGTCTCTTACCTAGGATCCCAGTGTGGAATGATTTAAGAGCCTCCACTTGGAGCTCGTCCATCAGAGAACACCTATTATCTTTTGTCTATCCGCGTTGGCAGTTCTTTCCTAGGAAGTATTGTCACCGATAGATTTTCAGTTCAAGTGCAGCTCGAATGGAAAGAGTGTCTGTCCACTTGGAAGTAACAACTTCACATCCGAGAGACTCCATGGGGCAAAACATTGTGCTGTGTGGTACAGTACACTGTATTAATGACATGTCTCTGTAAACCCTGTGGTCTGGATGACCCCGTTATTCTAGAGGTGCTAGGCAGGCAAACGGCTCATTGGTGTCCACTTCTGAGGTCAACGTGGGCAGCCTCTCCTCAAGCCACCATCTGAAGCCTAACACTAACTCACCCACTCATCCATTTTATTTATACACCCTGAAACCACTTACCCCTAGTTACTGCTACAAGAGAGCTACTACTCCTTATTTGCACCCCTTTTGTTTCAATTACCCATACTAACTACTCCTTTAGATTGTAAGCTCTTCAGTGGGGCCCTCAAAAGCACACCACTCCTGCCAGGAACTTTGTATTAAATTGTACAGTGCTGCGCTTAGTGAAAAAAGTAATAATAATAATAATAATATGGGATACCATATTCTTTTAAAAATGCAATCCCACACTTGACCACAAGAGGCACTCTAAACAGGAAACATGTTAAAGAGCATTGCAGATGAGGGACAAGTTCATACGTGAATATAATTGGGGTTCAACAGCTGGGATCAGGGGTCTTAGATTGCACATATTGGTGGTCTATAGGAACAGAGAAGTCTTGAATGCCGACTCTCTAGAATGGGCACCTCAGAGCTCTCAAGCACTCACAGCAAAGTTAAGTCGTGGACATGGAGTGGAACTGCTGCCCTTGGTTTAGCACATCTTCTGTTCCCAAACCACTTGGGCCACCAGGATAAACTCTTCCAAGCTGCTGGGCGTCCAAAGAGTTGGAGCAGGTCATAGCAAAACCCCTAAACCCCTGATGTATCAATAATTATGCCGATTAAATACACTCTGTTGTCTATAAAGGGTTACGTCTGAATTCCAAACAGAGTTCCAAGCTTAACAATGATATCTATCTCTGCGATGACATTACTATGGGTGGTTTATAAATGAGCAGAAATTAGTCCAGACCAAGGCCCTTTAGGAACGTGCTGTGCTGATTGCGCCTTTGTTAGCCTTATCCAAGGACACAAGTGTGACCTTTAATTCCTACTGAAGCAGGTGTTTATCTGCTCCCTCGATAAGGGAGATTAAGTGGCCTAAGAGCCTTGTGCCTGAACAATTTATCCAAATGCTGAACAGCATGCTCCCCGTGTTCTAATTCACATGATCTGTACTTCTTCATATACTGAAGAAATGCGAGGATACGTAAATTAACTCCTTAAGAGCTGTAAAAAAACCAGGAAGCAGCACCAAGCGGATCTTAAGCAATGTTTTCTATTTTCAGAGGTAGAACTGCCATATACTGAATTAAACAACTGCTTCGGATTCCCCTTTGGGGTGTCTGTAATAGGCGTGAAACGGCTTTACCATAACGCACCATAACTACTATGATTAGATTTTTTTAAATAAACCTGATCATTTGTATGAAAGGAAAGATAAATATAGGCATTGGCCTGAGAGTACATATATTACATACCAGGCAAACTGAGACGAAGCTCATATGCGTTTGAGAGAGAGTTGTGTTTCAGTTCCTTCACTATACATTTTGAACGACCAACCCCAATGAGCTTCTGTTGTAGCAAGAACTGAGCTGGCCTTGTAAAAAGCATAAATCAGTGCGATCTCTTCAGTCTTATCACCCAATTGAATTATGCATTATACAGGGCCAGCTCAGTCCTTCTTGCTTGGAGGAACCTGTCAATTTCGGCCCTTCATAATGAATAGGGACATCAAGGAGCCAAAAGCACAAGTCTCCTATACACTCTCCTGTCAACTTTCCCTTTAATGAGTAAAACCCAAGGCCAATAAGCACGTAAGGTATACGGCTTCACAGTGGAGTAGATGGTCAAATGCTGTCAAATTATATGTTTTTTTCACGTCCAGCTGGTAATAATCCCAAACTGATTTGGGTCCACAACATCAACATTATCTTCTAATAAATGAATTTAGTTATGCTAATTGTGACAGTGACAGTTCCCTTTCATCTTTATAACTCAACAGAAAGGGAAAAGTTAATTCCACTGATGTCAGATCTATTTCTCCAAAACAAACTGAGCCGTGGTTAGATGACTTCGGTGTATTTCGTAAATATCACTTATTTTTGAATGCTCGAGATAGCAGAACAAACATGGAGATGTGCCTCGGGAGCTTGCCTGCCTCCTCTCTGACTGCCTTTATTTAAACAGTTCTCATATCTGTCTCAGGACATGCAGTTTTGCCAAGAGCCAAAAGAACCGTGGGACCTGCTAAGATGTGGGAAATACGACTTTTTATTTATTAATGCCAGGAGCAGGTAATGGACTATCCCTGTAAAAATAAAAGAAGAAAAGACTGTGCCGAAAGGAATAAATAAATAGACCCCGATCCACGTCCCTCTTTTCTAGGAGCTCAGAATGTTTGCTGGGTATGAAGGTATCACAGGGTTCTAAATCCATAAACGTCACGTTAATGTGTATAGAAACAAAAGAAAATGGGTTTATAAATTAAATTGTATAAATATATACATCCCCTAAAACAAGACTGTCCCTCTTTGAGCATTTAGAATGTTGCACGTCTGATCAACGGGGTTCAACGGGGTTAATGAATCCGTCAAAAACAAAAGCCACATCAAATACAACTATTTGCACCGAATAAAAAAAACACAAATTTATGCTTATTTAATTCTAGTCTAGTATTTTTTTTAATTTAAATAAACATTTCTCCTTTCATTTTGTAGTTTGCTTAAGTCTGTTTAGGTATTCTATGCAATGCCTGGGCAAAGAACTTTCCGATTCCATGTCTTGCTTGGAGCATTCGGTTTAATTTTCCTAGTAAAATATACACAGACTGGTTGTAATTGAGTTGGAGGTGATACTGATGAAAACCAGCAGAAAAAAGAAAGTTAAGGAACTTTTAATACGTCTACTTAATAATGTAAACAATTCCCATACATCTGATTTTAGCGGGATCCTCTGAGCTGTAAAATTGATGCTGACCTCCATCATAGATCCCACCTTGCGATGAAGATGAGTGCCGTGTTGTGAGGTAGGTGGACAATCCCAACCCCAGCCCTGTCCTCCCCACCTATGGATCTTCTCCACATAACACAACAATGGTGTCCTGGCTGGTCTGGATACCTGGAATGTTGGGGGCATGCCTCTCTGATGGTGACACAGAGATCATTAGTAACTTTGTTTCCATGCTTACTCTATTTTAGTAGCATAATGTATCTGACGATAGCATGCCTTGATACTGATACTTGTACTGTATGTAGAACACACACAACCTAAAACATGACCCATCACTGGTTATGTAGCAGAGGTTCTTTCTGCACGGTCCGTCTAATGCATTGGAAAAAACATTATCTTTGTTTGAACATAATCTTCGTACGATGAGTAGAAAATATCCTCTGGGGAGAGCCTTTTACTTATTTCGTATCAGATTTGGCGTGTTCTGACACAGAGCCCTGCCATTGATATCCTCACTGATGTTACCGCATGGATCATCCTCCTCGGGACACTCAGACCCTCGTATTGTTTTCTTACCGCGACTCACATTTCCTGTGACTGTTCACACCAGGAAGTGTGTTCTCTTGGGGGAACGTGTTAGTGATTAGCTTTTATTGCTTCTGTAAGTGGTTATGTATTTGTTTTTTTCTTCTTTTTCATTTTTACTTTTACAAGTCGTTTTATTAGCATTATGTGTGGATCACAATATGTTCATTTTGAAACCATGAGCTCATCATCGGCATTTCCTTTACCCATCCAAACATACATCTCAAGTGTCCTGGTTTTGTGGGACGATCCTGATTTCTGGGCACTGTCCTGCTGCCCCATCGAGCTGGCCATTGTCCCGATTTCGTGGCATTGGGATCATGGGCTGGTTGGAGAGATCCTCTGATGTTCCCTCACCACCCTAGGGAGCTGTAAAATCAATCATTGCATCTCCCAGGTGGTTCTTCGGCTAAGGTGGTTGGGTAGCCTTGTCTCTTCTCCTGCCCACTCACACCTCTGTCCCCACCCATAATCATCTCTAGCCACACCCCCAAGACAGGTACCCCAATTTGGACACGTTTAATATTAATGGGTATGATCCAAAGGCCCCATGGGGCGTAATTATTCCATCGCAACTGCCTTTGCAGACTCATAAATCAAGTAAGATGAACCAAAATTTGTCTCCCGCTCCCTTTTTCCTCCCATGATGTTCCTCTCTTCCAAAAGCTCAGAATGTAGTGTATCGCAGTGTTCTGTACATACGCCGTAGTTTAATATGAGTTATGGAAAAAGAAATCCACATTTCTTAATATGTTACCAGTAATAATAGCATTGTGCATTTTTTAATCTCACCCACACACCTACTGCAAGTTGCGCAGATAAGCTGAGCACGTGCTCCATTTCCACTGCTCAATTAATTCATTTTATCTGATTCTGGAGTGGCGTCTGGAATTTCAGTTTCTTTTATGAGACTCGGCACGCCGCTTATATGCCAACAATGATACGTGAAAGGGCAGGTTCGGTGCACCCATGGTCTAGAACAAATTAAATATTAATATTCTAATTGCAGGTTAAAGTTTTACTTTGTAACAGATAATAAACCACAAGTAGCTACTATTATTTTGGAAAGATATACTCCCAGATTTAAACGGGCACTGCCTCCATGGCTTTTGTTATAATTAAATTATTTATTGAATCTACCCATGGATTTTGATAATTTAAATGTAGATATAAGTTTATTTAGTGTTTAGAGCTGTAATATGTAGGTTTTGGGTGGCAGATCTTAGTACCCTACAACCACATGCCAAATATTATTGCTTGCTGGAACATCCATTTCACTACTATTTGGTGCAGATCCAGGGCTGGCTGATTACTAAGCTAACAGCTTATAACACATCTTGGAACAGGTAATTACAAAATTCATTAGCAGCAGATGTCATTAGCGGCAGCGATATTGGATCCACCTGTGCATCAAGAAGCCTTTTTCAGTGCCCAAGGACCTGTGGCCCCCTAGTACCGCAGGAGCCCATGTCTAGCACCCAAGGCAAACCGTGTCTCCGCTCTCACCCTCCTCACTATCTTTTTGAGAAACTCTCTGCCATGATTAAACTCTACTCAGTGAACATTCCCTGCAACCAATGCCAAATGAAAATGTTCCACCTAGCGGTAACATTGTTTCACCGAGAAGGGGAATATTAACGAGGGAGGTGTATACTTAAACATGTTACGGCAATATTTTTTAGTGATACTACCACTGGTGTCTTGACCACGTTTGTTTGAACGCATGGACACCATGATACCCCATCTTCTGAGTCTGGAATCTTGCGCCTGCTATATCAACGCATCATCACGAGGAAAGAATGACAGGTAGTGACTGCAATTAAAGCCGAGTGGAGAAGGGAGTGCTCCTAATTGATCCTAATGGCTCAAGAGGTCAGGGACAAAGAAAAACTGTGTAATTCTGCACATACCAGTGACGGCTGAACACACAAGAAGAGTTTAGACAGGCCACACCGGGCTGACAAGTGTGCCGTCCTAGGGTCCGGCTATGCTTGCGCTTGGGTATGACAAAAATGTTCTGGATATAGACACTGGCATCAAACAAATGAAAGCAAGGAAAGAAAACAGCATGTCTGCTGCTCAGGGGCTATGATATGATGTGCTACATGATGGTTGTTGAGGCAGGAACTTTTGGGATACTGAGTATTCTTGTAAGAGAACTAGAGGGTCATCCATAAAAATACAATCTCAAGGAGATTGATTATATAATGGTTTCTTACTTGGTTCCCAAGTTGGGGTTCTCACTGGTTAAAGGGAAATAGAATGTGGGAATAAGATGCCAACAGCATGGTGCCACATTATTGCCCTGCTGCTTGTACTATTATACTGGTGTGACCCCAGGTATAGTATTCAAAACTTCAAGCCACTTTGCCCCAAAGTGATTTACTTGCCAATAATGGAATGTAAAGCATTTATTTACCAAAGCCTTTTTTTGGTTAGATATATTTGTTTTTTTACTAAAGTGAAGTATTGAGGAAACTGGTTGAATAAACACATAGATAAGGACAGGTGGTGGAGACACAGGAATATTTATTCTGCAGTATTTGGAAGGGCAGATTCCCACAGGACAATGCAAACTTATTGCAGAACATACTAGTTCAATGTCACGTGTACAAATAAACAGTAGTGGGTTACTAAAAATGTATTAACCCTACAAACAATAGTAGTACTGATTCTGGAAGATTACAATCGTTACAACAAACTGTTCTTCCCAGAATATCTGCTATTCCAAGCAGTTAGTCATAGTATTTAGTGCAAGCAGAGGGAAAGTGCAGTTAAAAATAACATTTGCTTATACATAGCCGGCCACAGACTTGTGGAATAAAATGATCTTTCACCCTTAAAGAAATTTATGACTGTACTTTCCCCACGCGTTTATCCATACGGCTTATCCAGGCTGGCCAATGAGAAGGCAACTTGTGGCTCTCCAGATGTTGTGAAGCTGAAACATCAATAAAGGATGGAAGGAATTTTCTCTATTATGAACAACACTTTTAGCTTTAGTTGGGTTCTAAAACTAGCATAGCTAATTCAATGTATTCACCCTACAATTCTTCTTACTATGAGGTGCCATAAGCAGATGGAAAGTAGGGTAGTGTCACCATCTCAAATCTTGGTGACATCAGATTGGGTTTACCTGAATTAAGCTTAGTTATCAAGGTGTTCAAATCACATGGAAATCTGAAAAAAAGTCATTTAATGATGATATGTATTGTTTCAAAAGATGTATGTACACACGGATGCCTCATATTAGAGATACGCTGCAAACTGGGGTGCCCAATTACATTTATTTTGGGTCTGTCCATTAATAAAGCATTTATGGAACTCTTCATCGACTTCTTTAACAAATAGCTGTTGTATGATATACTCCGGGTGGACCTGTCGAGATTCCACCTAAATCAGATCCTCAAACACCATAGACTTTGTTTTCCTTGCTATAAATTGTACAGTGTTGGTCCTCCACTAGAGCACCAGTCCTGGTAGATATGGTAGCTGTATTGCTAGATATAAACAATATGGACCACTTGACTACTCTTTATCTGAGAAAACAGCAACTTTTACAAACACCTTGGCAGCCTGGTTACTAGCGCACACTCAGGGCTTTATTTGATTTGAGGTACTAAAAAGAGAATCAACTTGATTAGGGAACCAAAAGAAATGCTGTTAGAACTTACAGGACACATAACATGTCTCCACATACTAATTACTAAATTGCTCTAATACTATATTATATTCACACGGCTATTACCTACACGCTTATCACCCGATATAATGTGAACATTTTCATTTCCCCATTATCTGTATGCACTAGTAACAATATCGTTTGAAAACATTGGGCCTACTTTAACACAGCTTGGGAGGCAGATAAATGAGGCAGATAAAATGAGCCTTTTGTAAATAAACTACAAAATGTGTCGATTCAGGCTTTTATGTAGAGACATGTCTTAAGCAGTGAGTACATTAATGATTATTTACGTTAGTACCACTTGTACTTGGTTGTCTAGCCATGAGTAAGCGCTGGAAGCAATCGATGCCAAATAAACTGGCACCTTCGCTCATATCCCACCTTCTCACCCATTTTCCCTCCGTCCTATATCTCCATATTTGTAGAAATGTAGCATTATAAATAGCTACAAAAATTCATATGGAAAACCTAAAGCATGCCTAGCATGTCTCCCATCCTAAAATGATTCCTAAGAGAAAGACCGAGTTCACACGCTTATATAATTCCACCGTACATGGCAGGCACCCTCCAGCCATAAAGGATTAAGTGCGTTTCCTGGGCATTCGCATTTCTGTCTTGTGGTGTCTTGTCAGGGAAGGTGGAATTCAGGATGTGTCAAATGTACTTATATCAAATTACCACGTTTTGGAAGTCGTTGGTGATATAATCCGACTATAAAACCACTATGCAACTCCCATTGGTTATTAATAAAATTTTCTGTTAAACTGCTTGAAATTGAATTTATTTATTTATTTAAATTTGCTATTCCACACACAGCTTTTGCTTTTTGTACCCCTTCTATCAGGAGAGGGCTGGCAGCCTAAGGCTTGACTTGCCCCCCAGGCTCCGCCCCCTCGCACTCACCTTTCACCCCTCACGCTGCTCCCATCACTATGCGGCCATCAGACTGTTGGAAAACTTATCTAAACGGCCGCTGGGTGCTGATGCCACCGGCCGGAGCTACTTTAATACTTTTTTTTATTTATTTAATATGCCGGATCGGCTTGCCATATTAAAAATAAATAAATAAAGTATTAAAGTAGCTCCGGCCGGTGGCATCAGCACCCAGCGGCCGTTTAGATAAGTTTTCCAGCAGTCTGATGGCCGCATAGTGATGGGAGCAGCGTGAGGGGTGAAAGGTGAGTGCGAGGGGGCGGAGCTTTCACCCCTCACGCTGCTCCCATCACTTGGCGGCCATCGCATACGGCCGCTGGGTGCTGATGTCGCCGGCCGCCGCTGCTTTAATACTATTTTTTTTAATTTAATAGCCGATCCGGCTTGCCATATTAAATTTTAAAAAAAGTAATAAAGTAGCGCTGGCCGGCGGCATCAGCACCCAGCGGCCGTTTAGATTAGATTTCGGGCGGCCTGGGGGGCAATTGCCCCCCGGCCCAGCCCGCCCCTGCCTTCTATGGTCTTCATAACTCAAATATTCTGGCCTAGGGATATCAGGCTCTGTGGTGGATTGATTATATAATGGGCCAGTTGGGGAGGTCGGATATCTGGCCCATTTATACTATGGAGGACTTGGCTAGCCGGCACGGTCTTCGTAGTATGAAGGATCTTTGCTGTGAGGAGAAGCACCTGGATATGACATCATATTCCAGCACTGAGCAAAGAGGACAGCCGTGCAGAAGTGAGGATGGCGCTCTGCTCTCGGTACAGCCTCGGGTGGCTTCCTGTCTAAATACCCCACTACTGTTTGAATCCGCTATTGCCGGGGGTTTACCGATGAACATATCTGGGAGCTCTCCGGGTTTGAAGTGCCGCTTCCCTGGGTCACTACAAGGAAACAGTTGGTCGCAGGAGCGGGATTGCGGCACTCCCTCCACACTTCCCCTCCAACAATTGTGTGTGTCCCGCCAACTTGCATCAGCGGCTCTGCCCGCAACCTTAGCGGGACTGCCCGCTGACATCAGCAGGACCTTCTACCCGCATCCCGTGCGGGGGGTTCCCGGTATCACTATCCATATATATATTTATTTATAGTATTGTAATAGTTGATCTCATGTAATGCAGAAAATTGACACCTCTGGGGCATTTCTTAAAATGCTTACCTCCGCTCACAGAATCACAGCACCTCTAGGCAAAATGTCTTCCCATACGTTATTATTTTTTGTTTTATATACATATACCGTACAATGGGATATTTATGTTAATAATTGGGAAAAAAATGATATTGTCTCCTAAACATTGTATAAAATGAGATTACGTTGAGCAATAACCGAGGCTGCCATATGGTTCTTGTAAGGTAGAATGTTCTGATCCAAACAGCCTCCATCCTTCATCAAACTGCAGAAGTGGTCAAGGTCTGAGGTCATGTTATTTTTAAATGATCAAAGTCAGGCTTCCTATTCCCTGCACCGGTTAATGGCTTGAAACTCTATATCCTAAATAGAAAGGGTCAAGAAAGTGACTTGCAGACGGGTTCTTAATTATATAACGAATATTTGGGTATAAAGTAGAAGCAAAGTTGAGTTGCGATTAAACAGAGGGCTGGTATCTCTCTATACCAAGGATACCAAATTTCAAAATTGAGGAAATCCAATGCAAGCGGAGTAAATCGATCCTCTCCGTTGACAGACAAGCTCAGTTTGTGTGTGATATTTAAGACTATATCGGGAGCTTTTTTCTTGTTATTTACCATTTAACAAAATACTGCTAGATTACCATATGAATCCGGGAGAAAACCAGATTGCGTTCGCTAGTGAGAATAATTTAATCATTTTTTCCCACTTTTCTGTTAAAAAAAAAAAAAAATTAAAAGAAAACACTTTTTTTTTTTTTACAGGACCAACCCTTTGTGAAAAAGCAGAAGAGTTAATCAACAGCCCTTTGGGGACAAGTAAATAGAAAAGCCAAGACGTTTAGGATGTTTCTCAGCCTCTGTTGTTGACCTGACCCGGGAAGAACTGATCAGATAGCGCGAGGAGAACGGGATAAGCCTGGGAGTGTCTGCTTTTAACTTGAGTGTAACTTTCTGAACGTCTCCTGCTGCTGGGAACATGACAGCGCATCTATAACAAAGCCTGGCTACAGATAATGTAAGCACTGAGCGAGCAGAGATAATGGAAGGGATCGGAGCTCGGAATCCGAGCTTTAAAGGGCAATTGTCACATTTGAGCAAAAAGGCATTGAATTGAATGGGACTGGGGATAGAGAGGTGGCCATGCCGCTTTACGGCTGGTGGCAACCTAATGACGTTGGTGCGCCCAACCGCTGGATATGTGCGGCCGCGCGTTATGCTGCTCACTTGGCGAGCAGTCGGACATATCCACGCAGATTCCGCAACTACAACACCCTGTCTGCAGCTGGAGCCGGAGCTCACATGTGTCTGAAGCGATGATGAGTATCGGCCAACCGGGCATTTGTCAGATGGCCAGCCCAGCCCTGATTGATTCCAACTCGAAACAACACATATTATTTGGGTTATTGTTATTTTAATTTAAAGTTATCCAATTTTATTTCTTATATCGAAAATCTTAATCTTAAATAAAAATAACATTTTTAAACCAATAATGTTAGTAGCTCTCTGTTTATGATTTCTATTTATTCATTTACATAGCGCCATTATATTCAGCAGCGTTGAACGTATTTATTTTAATATGACAATTCTGCTCATTTTTGGTTTCCAGCGTTTTGTATTATTTTTAGAAATGCCGGACCAGCTATTAAACTTGCAAGTTCGAATTTCAAAGTGGATACAAAATGTCTTAAGAAACCGGCGAAAAACAAAAAACATGAACTATCCTGTAACACAAAGTGAACCCTCTTACTTACGCGTCTCTAGTGGGCACTTATCCTTGGTGAAGACGACACTTTAAGTGGTTGCACAAGTCACAACAAATTTTGAAAAGTTTTTCTTTCCAAGTCTTTACGAGGATCTGGCTGTTTATATAGCAAATTCTATTCTAAATTCTCACTATACTTCTAACGATGGCAAATATGGCGGTAAATAGTCAAGTCGTTCTTGGTCAGGAAGCCATTTTTGGATACTATATTTCACCTAAAAAAAATCCCCAAAAATTAGACCTTTTTGTTATTTATTTACAACACCTGAACCTTATTTGTGAAATAATGGTCAGGAGCCATACGCCTATCACCTGCCCTCACTGTATTATCCTCGACCGCTTCTGCTGGGAGACAGCTCCGTCTCAATAAAGTAAAGCTTCCTTACATTACATCTAAGGCTCCAACTATTCTGATACATGTTTCATAGTATTGTCTCTCTGGTCGATCTTCATGCTTAGTACAATCATAATCTGTCTTTTCTGACTACGAGGCTCCATTCCACGCTTGAGGCACGAAGGCCAAACAGCCCTAATCAAGTTTTATAATCAGATTACGAGAGAGGGCCCTTTTTTCATGCTTTTCATATCAATTCTTTATCTCAATGTTATATCCCAAAAATGAATGATATTGAGGTATCATCGCCACTAGCGGTATTAAAAAATGGTTACCTTATCACAAAGATTTGGAACCTGAAAAACATAAGTCAACATGACACGAGAAGAAGGTTCTATTAAACATAACGACGTGTTATAACCGATAAAATACTGTATAACCTCCAAAAAGGCGAGCTGAAGAAGATCCAGGGGAGTAGCGCGGCTGCTTGATGGAGGAATATCCTAAAATTGTGTGTTGTGTTTAGATGCCGACTCCAGAAGGAGCCACAAGACAGATTACGGCTACAAAGAGCAGCTCATTATTCTGATTACCGTAAACATACGTGGATTTTGCCAGCCTTTTCTTACACGCCAAACGAAACGGCTCTATTTATCCGATGTTACTAAAGCAGACACTCATTAACCCAATCCGTCCTCCAGAATGTCAGGGCTCTATTGTTTGGGAGAATTGGTTTTTTGGAAGGATCCTCTGTAAACAGCGATTCTCCTTTTCTGTAAACATTTAAATGGACTCTTTTTGTATCAGTTGGACAAACACGCTGTCCATGAAGAGACGTTGGGTTGTGTTCATAGGTGATATTTGCTTTTTCCGCCTTTGACTTTTTGGGGTCAGAAGACCACTCCAGGCACCCTTTTTATTCAGGACTCTAAAAGGACCACCTGGCATGTATCTGTCATCTAAAACAAGGTGAGCTTTCCATCTGTTTTGGGATTATGACTCTAAACTTTAGGTGTATATACCACGTGGTGTCACCAAACACTTTAAACCTCTGATTAGATTGAAACAAGGAAGTGAAGATGCTTTTCCCCATGGTTTACATATAACACGGGTTTAACTTTATAATACATGTATAATTAGCACGTGTTCATTTTTACTTTAATGAACGAGAAACGGTAGATATATAGCACAGCCTCCCAGCAGAAGTGGTAGAGGCTAATAGTGTGGGCACTTAAACATGCAGGCTTTCCTGGCTCAAAGACAAAGGAAAAATGGGCAGACTCGATGACCTGTCATCAAATTCTGTGTTTCATATATTTTTTATATGATTTCTATTAAAATGTAATTTTATTCTGTACCGCTTCTTCTGAGAGCCACTTCCATGTAGCCGCCGATCTTCTTTATTCATTACGATAGCTTTTCAGACCTACAGCATGACCAATCACTGAATACCTTTTCTTAATGTAATATTTAACCCTTCCTGCACCGTCCTTGTTGCCTGGTGCAGATGTAGGACAATGTTTAAAAGGAATAGTTATACCCTTAAGCAGATCTCCCCCTTCTCATCTCTCTATTGTAATCTACACTTCCTCTTCCATTGTTTTGGAACCAATCTATAGGTTGTTTTTGCCCCCAAGGGGTATATAGTATAACCGTGTCGTTAAAATTCTGTAGTTACAGTGAGTTATCTGAGGTTACAAAGTGACTGATCCAAAACACTGAGTACTTTAAGAAGAGAAAGGGGGAAAAAAAAAACTTCAGACTGCTGGGGGGATCAAACTTATCATTTTTGTATCTGCCAACTGTCTCAAGTTTCCACCGATAATCCTTTGTATTATCCAGCTGTTCTTGGATTCACTCCAGGACTTTTTTATTTTCATTTTTTCCGTTATTATTTTACGGCATCTTGTACAATTATATAACAAGTTATAACACAGTTAACGGAACTTTGTTCCACCGTAACAGATGTTTCCCCCATCCATAAGTAAGTTCTTGAAGGAAGTTTGTTGAACGGGTACAAAACTTAAAAAAAAAAAGTGATCTATTGTCCACAGCTTCATATCTTCATACGATGAAGAAACTTTACATAGCATAATACAAAACTATGTAAAACTAGACAGGAAAAGGGCCAAAACCGTGTTGCATTACAACAACGGTGCTTAAAACAAAGGTGCTCCCAGTGGGACTGAAACTCGACAAATCTCTGGGTTTCACCCTGGGGAAGCTAACTAAAACCTATTACCCCCGGTGCTATCTCAGCGTAAACCAAACTAAACATTAAAGACCCCATTTCTCATGGTTCTGCCATTTCACATACACTTTCAATCTAATCGGAATGGGTTTTCAGTGAAACTAAGTATCTTCTGAGCTCGGACAAACCATGCGACTTCTTGGCCGAGTACGAGCCGTGAAGACACATCACTCATTCCTTTCTTAGCTTTTCTTAGCCTAGACCACATGACGTGAAAAAAATATAATAAAGGATTTAAAGATAATTCTCATTTCTGCCTGCAAATAGATACCCCAGCAAAATAATGAACAATGAATGCGTCTAATTGTCTTAAGTGAGTCCTGGGTGGCTTTTAGGAGGCCAAAAGTAATAGTCTGTGTCAAGCCTTAAAAGAGAGTTTGAATAAAGACCTCTTTGACTTTTATTATAGCTTTTACTGTTTCTGAGCTCTCTCCCTGTAATAATATGTTGGGACATAATGGCTGGTATTTACATTGTAACTTTTCTTTTTTTCCCCCCCATTGTACGCTGTTCCACCCATCTTTCCTGATCACAGGTTGGATTTCTCACACACCGCAGGCCCACAATAGAAAGAAACTCTATCCCTGGACGTCAAAGAAGAAACACATTTCATGGAATTTCCAGTGGCAGATGGCGGAGAGAAAGGCAGCGGATAAGCAGCCTGGAGGCACATGGGAACATAACACCCTATGACCAACCCAAGGGGACACAAAGCCCATGGTGCAACACTGAAAGACCCCATAATGCAGACGCCTTCTTTGTGATCAGCAAAACTAGGACCAAGGCAGAGAAACAGTGCAACAAGTGTAGAGGAACAATCGGGTTCTATGTTCTATATCTCCCTGCCTTGCTTTATTCTCAACATCTTTCTTTATGCCATTTGCTCGATATGAAAGTCAATCCCAGGCTTAGAAAGTAATAGCGCCATCTGGACACAGGGGTGAGAGTAGGTTTTCGGATGTTATTTCACTTAAAATTCACAACACCAAAGGAAGAGATTGAAATACCTTTCTAGAGGTACCCTCTAGAAGGTAAACTCAGATTCTAAAACTGTGTATTACCCAATGACAGGTACTCGGTTAGATATAATTGCATTATATTACTATTAATACCGTATATTGTGGTACGTTATGTTACTTTTTCCTGTAGATTGTAAGCTTGCGAGCCGGGCTCTCTCCACCAAATGTATCGGTTTGTCTTAGTCTGTCGATTCTCGTCTTGTCAGACCCCTGAATATATGTATTGTATTAAGCGCTGCGTAAACTGTTGGTGCTATATAAATAAAAGATAATAATAATAATAGTTTGTGATTAAAAGAACTATCGTTGTCCAGAATTATCTTTCACAGCTCCATCTTACTCCTTTAACCCCTTAAAGACAATGGGTAGTCCTAAACCCATTGAAAACAATGCATTTTGAGCCGTACATGTACGGGCTTTGTCATTAAGTGGTTAATCTCTTATTCACTTTAGTTGGTTCCTTGTCTACATTATATGATCAATTCTGCTTCAGCCCAATATTTATTCTTCTACTCTTACCTTTCTCATCATCTTTTGTTCTCCTTATTCTATCGATGTCTTTGCTTTTCATCATTCCCACCCTTTCCTATCTTCCCCACCAATCATTTCTTCTCTGCCCTCCAGAATGGAAACCTCCATCTTTTCTGTCTGCCCCTCACTGCCACCAATTTATTTTAAATTCTCCATCATTTTTAAGTCCTCTTAGCCCGCTCTCATCTCTATGCTCGAACCTGACTAAGGTTCCACAGGGCTCTGAACAAGATATCCGATCATGGACCCCCCAGCCTTGGGATCGTACACGCCACCCCCCAACATTACCAAAGGCCTAAACAATAATGTCGGTTACCCCCACTATGTACCATTCCAAGGTGGGAATCATCATATGGGATCATCATATCACTCATATGTGAAAAAGGCCAGTCTTGTTCCATTTTTTTTTATTATTCTAGATAAGTAATATTGTATTTATCCCTTTAAGAAAGCCACACAACACCACCGTAGTATGTTACAGGAATCCGCACAATGGCTCATTGTAATCTACCTTATCCATTACTAAACGGCCATTTAGTTATATTTGGAATGTATCCACATTCCGCTCTACTCTATTAATCTCTTCCGTCATTAATAATAAATTGATTGCGGCACCCGATGCCATAACAATTTCTTTCCACGTGCCTCTTTCCTCTTTAATGCCGACCGCACCTCGTCGAAATATCTATCAGCCTCTTTGAAGGGTTGAGTGACTCACCGAGCCTCGGTTATCAGGCTAAAGGGTTTTTTTTTTTTTTTTTTTTTAAAAAGATATTTTTCTTTGCCGTTAAACAATCTAAGAGGGCGACCTGACAGGAAGGGCCTCGGAGAAGCCGGCCTGCCGAGTTGATTCCGTTCCAAGCAGAGAGACGCCTCGAATTTCCTCCCTGGCTGTTCAGGAAGAGGCGCGAGAGCTTTGTGGCGTGGTGAGGGCATCTCATGACAATACCATCGATAAGCATGTCAGGCAGCAGTCGGCTACGTCCAGAAGTCATTAATAGCTGCCGTGAACCCGAGTTCAGACAAGAGTCTACCGGGGCGTACCGTACATTCCTTCGAACCACCGAAACGTTTTAATTAGCTAACCAGATAGAAATTAGGGCAACTGTGTCAGCTTTAACATGCTAAAAATATACATTATTAATAAAAATGACCAGATACACTCATTTTTTATACTGTTTACTGAGATTTCTGTCACCGGAAGAAGTTTAGATGTGATGTAAGGAAGAGGGTGGTAGATAAATGGAACAGCCACCCATCAGATGTGGTAGAGGCTAGTACAGGAAAGGAATTTAAACAGGCATGGGATAGGCAAGTGGCTCCTGAAGACTAGACTAAGGACCGATAAAGACCTGCGGACTAGACGGGCCGAATGGATCTTATCTGCAGTCAAATTCTATGTTTCTGGGTTCTTAAAGTAAATTATATTTTAAATGCTTTTTTTTTTGTTTTGATTAATAAATAAAAGGTATTTAACTATTTACTATCGTCAATTGCATTAAAAAAAATATCCGCCCGCAAATTTCTTTTCGGTACTAAAACTGTGATATTGATCATGCTAAAAAAATATATTTTTATATGTCGTACAAAAGAAGTTTGTTTCTGATGACGCTTCATTTAAAATGGATACATTTCTT
This sequence comes from Spea bombifrons, assembly GCF_027358695.1. NCBI lineage: Eukaryota > Metazoa > Chordata > Amphibia > Anura > Pelobatidae > Spea > Spea bombifrons. The sequence goes on from NC_071093.1 coordinate 40,775,714, forward strand.
GTTTAATTCCACTTTAAGACTTTAAATCTTTCATCAAGTGGGTTTTTACTTTCAGGTCTCGTTTAGTGATCTGGAATGATGGTTTTTCATTTCACTTTCTTATAATGGATTCTGGATTTGCCCCCAAAATAAAAGCTTTTTGCTGTTAAAATGCCCCCGGGGTGAAGCTGTCCGTTCTGTCCGGCCGTGGTGACAGCGGTTTCCAGCCCTCGCTGTGCACAATCTCACTTTACAGGATCCCACCCTCGGTGTCTTTATCCCCGCAGTGGGAAAAATCTGGATAAAATAAAAACCAGATGTATTTCCACCCCTTTCTATTTCGCTCTCAAGCAAAGCGTAAAATAATAGTCTTATTAATATTGATAAATATTAATCACTTGGTGGGTTCAAAACTGAGCAAAGGTGGAGGTTTCCCCACGGACCCTTGATTTTGGGACCCTTTGACTCCCACCATCACCAGACACCACCACAGTGGCTCCAGGGGCCACTGCACTTATGAATAAATATGAAAAATGGATTATATATATATATATATATATACATTTAACAGCGGGGGAAGGTAGAAGAGGATACATGAGAACACCCTAGGGTAGGCTATCCCAGAGCTCTCTCCGTTCCAGGGGGTGGGGCTTGTTGTGCATATGGGTTGGGCTAGCAAGTAGGAGGAAACTGGGAGGGGAAAATGAGAAAGTGGGTGGGGAGTGGGTGTGGCCACACATCATTCACTTGCCCAGAGAAAGAAGAAACTGACCCAGAGACCCAGGTATGGAGAAGAATAGTCTCTGCGCCCCGAGCGGTCTAAATTGGTATTTCAAAGGTCCAACTAATATCGAACTACAGTCCCTTTCATGCCCTTGACAGCAAATATTAGGCCATGGCCTCCATCAACCCAGTCCTTAGAATTTATAATCAGTGTAACAACTATTGACTGTTTCTGATAACGTCTTTTTTTGAAGAAGAAGAATACTTTTTTAACTAGCTTAGAAAAATATCTTCCTCTTGATTTTTTTTTTTGTGCACAAGTAGAAGCGGAAGTGTATCAGCATATTTCTGAGAAGCTTAATGGGTGAGCTATCTGGTTAGACATCTGCACGCATGTTGAGGTGGAGGTCTAGAAATGAACACATAGATAACTGGTTGTAACTCTATCAAGAAAAAATATACATTTATTGTATTGAATGGAAAAATATTTTTTAAAGGTTTCCTACAGCCAAGATCCAACCCAAGGGTACGCCGGCTACCTGACAACTCCAACCATGCCGAATGAGGGTTAGGCAGTAAGCAGGCCTGGACTTGTCATCTGGCACAAAGGGCAAATGCCCAGTGGGCCCCCGGCCCAGCCTTAAAGTGCCAGGGCCGCTTTACCAGCCCCACGCGACCCTGGAGGCAAGCATTAACCAGAATAACGTAAAAGATTGGGGAATACCAATTGCAAGAAAATGCCGTTTTCTTGGGAATTGTCTGCTCTCGAAACAAGGTCCTAGAAACCTATTTTTTTTAAAAATAACATTTAATAGTATATTTTAATAATAATATAGAAATTTGCTTCAGGCTTTTTAGTTCATGAAAGAGAGCACCGAAATTTCTGTAGGAACAGCGCAATTTTCAAAATGATTTCATATCAAATTTTTATTTTAAAACACCATGGAAACCAACTAGAATGTTCTCACTCGCTGCTCCACATTCATCTCTTTCTAGTGCCCCTGTTTTATAGAAACAGTCCCTCTTTGGCACCCAAATCCCTCTGTTCTACAGCAATTTCGCACTTATCTTTTTTATAACGGGGGGGAATACGACATTTTTGCACTTTGTCCGTTTGGCTTTAATTCATTAAATTAATAAATGAGGCTGGTCATTTTGTTTGAACATTATCAGATGACAAACGAGGGAACAAAGTTACTTTGGCAAAGAATAAGAACATGGTCGGAGTTCACGGGTCATGAGACAGTCCCTTCCCAACGCGGTTGACTCGGACCCAAGAAAAGCAGTCGGCGTTGTCGTGGTCACCACTTCTGCTCTTTAAGTAATGTATCGGGTGCTGTTCCAAGTAAATGGAAAGTGACCTAAGACCCAGTATGTCTGGGCTGAGGCCAGGCCTTTTTAACCCTTCAAGTCATGTTCTCCAATATGGAATGGGCTGTACTGAGACGCTAACTTCACGAGGAGGCCACGTGCTGCAGCAGGAGACGTCCACTGATCTGCAAAAGCAGGACAGTGTCCCGAGAAAAACAGGACTGTTGGGTGGTATGCTAAAACCAGTACAATGTAGGTCTGTGCTAAGCCAAGCCAGCTTTACCCTTTCTGGTCCACTTTGCAAATGCATTGTAAGGAGTCGAAGCTTGGTTAACCAATTATGTTCCAGATAACTGGAAAGTAACCCGAGAAGCGGTATTCTGCCCCGTTAACTCTTCAAGTTAACTGTATCCCAGGCAGTTTTAAAGAGACAAACCAATATATGTCCAGCATTCCTTAACTATTTCAGTAAAGCATGGCTCACGCTCTATGGCAAGGAAATGGTTAATTTATCACCAAAAGTAAGATGTTGGGAAAGGTTCTATATTTTTTAAAACAGAAACAAATTGGTCACACTAAATTTATAATGAACACAAGCAGAGAACAATGAAATATGAGAACATATTTAGAATTTTTGTTGTAATATCCCTTCATTACCGGTAGCGGTATTTTGATTTCTCCTGGACCAATCTACTTAGCAAACACCCTGACTCCTTATCATTATGCCTGTGGCAAACAACAGAATGACTCAGACTTAATCACCCAGTCGGACACTCTGACTAATGAAAGTCTATGGATGGGACTTCATTAGCATTGCCATAAAGCATCAGCTCAGTGCGGTGATTGAGCAGGGAAAGTCACCCAAAATATCACATGACTGACAGCAATGGCCGCCGCCAGGTCTGCAGATAAAAGGAGTTTATTGAAACAATGAGAGATAAAACTGGGTTTCTGTCATTTGCATCCTATATTACACTTCTTATGTTGGTTTTATGATTGTGTTTTAAGCTAAAAAATATTTTTATTTTCCATGATTTTCCATGATCCTTCCCCAGTAAACATTAAACAAATAATAATTAAGGTGCAGAACGGCTTCATATATTTTCTGAAATGCCGGTGTTTTTATAAAAACAAATAAGTTGCACAGCTCTCTTTTAGGGTTTTTTTCTTTCATTATATGGCTTTGTCCAAGGGAAATGCGCATTTTTCTATTAATAAAGCAGAATGTGGATAAGTGCTTCTCTGAGAGTGAACGAGTCTTTGGGGAATCATCTCTTTTAAAGGAATTTCATGGGTCATACAGGAGGAAAGCCTGGGTCTTCTCTGCGGGGAAGTGAAGGAATGATTGCTTGGAGCCAGCGTAACAATGTAATGGGGGGGGGGTTGATTACTGAGAGCAGGAGGCTATTCATTTGGGTGGAATTCGGCCATTTTTTTTAGGACATATATCATATTAACATGATATTGACCAATGATGACCAACTATAGCGCCCCCTGGGGTATGCTAGATGTATTCATTCACAAAAGGAAATCAATTACTTAATCAATACATAATACGGGGCCAGCTAAACTATTCTAGCTGGAGAAACTTGCTAATGTTGGCCCTTCGTAATGAATAGTTAAAAACACAACTCTCCTTTTGGTTAATATACCCGATAGAAACTCAGAGAGCAGTTCCAAGGCATATAAAACTTTTTCATGATAATTGTCTTAACAGAATTGTGGATCTGATGACACTAATAACAAAGGAATGGCGGTTGTGATCTATATGCGTCTTTAACCCCTTAATGACAAAGCCCGTACATGTACGGGCTCAAAATGCATTGTTTTCAATGGGTTTAGGGACCGCCCATTGTCCTTAAGGGGTTAATACTAAAGTATGGATATTCTCCTGCTTCCTTATTTAGCCTTTAGAGAAGCATTGTGTACCATAAATGTAATAAATAAGGCTAATAATAAAAAAAAATGTTCACTTTTGGATTTTACTATTTTGGACAGCGGCCAGTAGTTTCTCTAATGCGTTCGGCAGAAATCGTGAAAACCCTATTTGCTAAAAAGTAATACTTATATATAATTATTTATATATAATAAATAAATATATATATAAAGTATAACAATGCTTTTAGAACACTCTTTTCAACTAACAGTCTTAATGATGAATATGAGATTATGTATTATGCTTTTGCTTACGCAATGGCCAAGCTGTTGGATCGGCATCCTTTTCAGAGCCGTTAACTTGTTCTACTGCCATTAAACATTATCGTGGATATTTTCCTAGATTTAAAATGCATTTTTCTCAAGTGAGTAACGATGTTTAGACTGTCTGAGTAGCAGAGGTGAGCTTTTATATTGGATTCTAACGATGCCTTCCGTATCATCATCCATTACGTCTGCGGTCGGGTTAAAGGTCAGTGCTTTTAGTCCAATACTAAACGCAATTAAGACCTTGACACCTAATGTATTATACGTCATCAATGAATAAGTTCCAAAAAACATCCTAACAATTTCTTCTGTGAGCGGAGATCTGGATTTTCTCTTAAACCGGTTCAAGTTAAAGCAATGTATCTGATAAAAAAAATTATAAATAAATGTATTTAAAAATATTAAAAAAAAAATAAAAAAAAAAAAAAAGAAAGAAATAAAAAAAATAAAAAAAATTACATTTTATATATATATATATATATATATATATATATATATATATATATATATATAATTTTTTTTCCCCCTTCAAGTTAATTACTATCTTTGTTGTTGCAAATCCAACCAACTATTTGAAGCCGGCAAGTTCCAGATGCTTTGTGAAGTTAAATGGAATTAGCAAAAATGTTTGAGTTGATCTCAGGTCAAGAGAGTTGGCAGGGGGTATCTGATAAATTGCCAGGTTAGAGGATTTAGGAGAAAAGCGTTGCGGGAGAAGGACCTTGTTATAAATTTGTAGAAAAGAGAAATGTTTTTGACGAGCTAAGGCATAATGCGATTAAAGAATTGCACATCTTGAACAATTGACAAGGCGTTACAGGTACTTTGTAATTAAGGCGTCCCTTTTAAAAGGAAACTGTCCCCATTATAACTAAATAACATAACATTTATGAAAAAAATTCATTTAAAAATGACTCCAGCCGTCATTGTGAACTTTTATGCATACGATAGCTGAATTGTCCCTTTAAATTCTCATGCCGTTCCTCTTGTAGATGCTTGGGGGAATTCTGCAGAACTCCCCTAATGTGTTTGCCCCTTTCCCAACCCCCCAGCTAGTGCACTCACCATGATATACGTACCGCTAGTTAGTTTTTTAGCTTGATGTTTTGTTACATACAACCAGAACCAGAATTTGGATCCTTCCTGGCGCCGTTTAATTGTTTATCGTGATGCAGACAACCTCCAGCCTAAGGTTTGGCACGCCTTACATTCTTGTATTCTCACGACGCGCGTGTGACCATCAATTGTTTAGTATTGAAAGATTTTAAGGATGACCAGAAAACGGCCACATTGGAGCTGGATTCCCGTGAAGATCTGGTTTATTTTAGTGTGGGGGTGCATTATCTCTTATTGAGCAAAGGACACCATAAATGACACCAGTGATCCCTCACCTAGGAGAGGGACCAAGAAGATCTGTCCGTCCTTTGGACCAGGGAAGGAAATGGTTGCGTAGCTTTTGGACAGCGAGACCTCTAAAGATTAAGGGATCTGGTTCCCATTGTGGCCATTAAATGGACACTAGGGCTCTGTTCACCTAGGTTTTTTTTTACATCAAAGCACTGAACCTGGGGGCTTCAAAACCAAACTGAAGTGTCCCTTTTAGTACCTGTATATTTACCTAAGAATGCTTCCAGGTGCTTCTGAGGACGCTTACTCTGTGACGATGATACAGATGCAAATAACGATCAATCATTTCCCGGATGTCGGATTAACTCCGTGCATCCCACTGGTGTTCAGAAGGTCTGTTCTAATTCCCCTGGGGGTTTAATATTGCATAGAGACGTTCAATTCTGCAGTCTAAGTCAGCAACAGACAGAGTAATTATGCAAAACGGTTTTCCGTACAATTTGCATAGATCAAACTTTGCATGGAGATCCAACTAGATACCATGGGATAAATACTTTCACGTACCGGAGGGTCTCACGGTGTTAATGTGGAGACAAGACATTGGAGAGAAGTACGAATTCTATTCTATTTTTATTCTTCCTGTAAATGAGGCTCAAAGCTAACATGAATTTCCATTATCCAAGTTTCACCTACTAGAAAACCTACTTAGGATACTTTACCCTAACATACAATGCTGCTGATTAGCAAAAGCTAGATATAAAACATAAAATACAAAAAAGTGTAAAATAAAAACATAAAATACGAAAAAGTGTAAAATAAAAAATATAAAAAAATAAAAATAAAATAAAAAATTGTCAGGGAATGCTTAGTTATCAGGTGAAACAAAAGCAGGCCCTGATACATTGTTTCAATTAAAATAGGAGAAAGCTTTTATCTGAGCAAACCTTCCAAAAAAAAAAAGAAATGACAGAATATTAATACGCTTAACATGTCTTAGGACCAAGCTAATTATTTATTATTATCTTTTTTTATATATATAGCGACAATTATTTTTGCTGGTCCTTTTTGTTTAAGTGGAACAGGACCTTTCATCAAATTTTACATTTATTTTGTAAACCCAAACCGTGGAGATATATCCCTTTTTGTTAACAAATTTCTAAACGATGACTAGATAGTGAAAGTAGCGATGAGCCAAATCAGATGCAAATATTTTTGGATGTTTTTTTTTCGTCTTTTCTTAAGTAAACTTTCTGTTATTAGTTATGAAAAGTTTTTTTTCATGGGACTTCCCCTTTAAATAAGTGGCAATAAGAGATGTCGGCTTTCAGTTGATAGACTCCTTAGTTGCCTTGCCAAGTAAATACAGACATTACAAATTTAACGTTTAAAAGATGACATGCCTTGATTGGTTATTTTTAGACGTGAATTCTAGAATCTGGCAGTCAACCACCATTTTCAAATCTCAAAGGAGAAATATAAACATGGCATCTCACCCACTGAATTATGGCAGAACTTTCATATATCAATAAAAAGTATGCCCAGCTTATTAAATTAAAACTGCATAAGTGCAACTATATAGATTATTATCATGTGATCAGAATGCCTAAATTATAACCCAGTAATCCTTAAATACCCACAAACGAAGCCTCTTTAGCCTGTGATATTTGCCTAAGACCCACCACATTTCTGATATGTATTCTGAGGCTGACATAGGTTAGGAGTTAGCCAAATTTCTTCGCCATTGGTAGTATTTGTGGCCATTAGTTGGCTTCATTGTTAAATGTTCAGGAGCCATTATCAGGGTCTTAATGGACCATGATCACAAAATGATCGCCATAGCAAAAAAGTTTGGGGATGTTCTTCATGTTCTCAACAATGTTTCAGTGGATGGACCGCGGGAGCAATGACGTGCATGATAGCGGACATAAACCTACAGTTTCTGTTCCTGACTTCACAGAGCGAGCTGCTTTTTCTGAAATACCAAAATGGCGGTGAGAACCGATTATGGAGTTTGGTTCTGTGTTCAAAGGATTTCACCCACTGCTAGCCTCATGCTCTGGTCAACTCTCCAAAACATATTCGAGTCGGGTTGTATTTACTACTTATGAAGCTCTAAGACTCTGTTAGCTGTGCGTGTGCTAGGCTCATTTTAGGCTTTACGCATTGTAATGTCCCAGCATTTAATCTTGCTGGACCAGGGAGTGATGGCCCTTCAAATGAACATGCAGTCTATGGCATGTGTAACCAGTGCTGACATCCTTCTACTGGTAACTAGGAGGTATTGGTCAAAACAGACCAGCTATGGGCCGTGGAGTTTTGTTGGACCTAGGTCAGTTCCCCTTTGCCCTGTGTGAAACTCAGCCCTTTCTGGTCTACTTTTGTGACCATCAACAAAGCCTAATCATCACATTTGTCATGATGTCAACAAGTTAAATACAGTCCCGTGAGTTTAGGTATTTCACACAAAACAACTAAGCCTCTCACTAGCCATGCCTAGTGGCATCAATCAAAAGGATGTGCTACTGCCTATGGCTCACCGTGAAACCAAGCATGTTTTTTTTTTATTAGAATTGTTTGAGTTTGTAGAATTCTTGTAAATCTGTCATACTGGAGCTACTGTGGGCTTGGGCTTCATTCATGCAAAACTCCTTAAATCGAGCTATTCAATGGCTTTCTCCGAGTCCCTAAATGGAGAAAAGGAATAAGGCCAGGGAATCAACAACCTGCCAACGCATAATTGAATAAAGAGAGAAGAAGGGTCAATTCATGACCCCAAAGGGGGTTTGGTACACAAACCAAATAAATGCCCCCCTCCCGCTGACCCTCTTTTACACAACAAGACAACAGCCCCCAAAGACACAGGCGGTGGTTTTGTTAAGCAGGGGGTGTCCTGGTTCAACTTGGGTCTTTTCAACACGTTTAGTTTACAAGAAGCGCTATTTTCAGTGGATACTTTTGGGTAATGCAATCCAAACTGGATAACGAATGAAAAATGATTAGTTACATGTTGTTACCTGTCTTTAATTACACAGTTGCATCAGATCAGTTTTGGAGCAAACTGGAGAACAAACGAGAACACGAAATTGGTAGAAAAGCTGTTATTATTTAGAATTCCTCATTTAATGGTATTTTTCATGGATTAGGTGTCTCATCTAAAAGTGAGAAATCCAGGCCAGGGCTGTTTGGCTTTAATTTAAAGCCCCTCTCTTTCGCCATACATTTTAAAACATGGCCAGCGGTGGCTTATAGGAATGTAAGTATCGCTGTAAAGGGGCCACATTGTGGGAACGCGGTCTTTGAAAAAGTTTAAGAAATTCCATCACCTAGTCCTGACCTCGATTTCAAAGCAACTCTGCATCTTGTTTCTCCATCAAACAGGGCATAAAATTCAATTAGTCACAAACAAACGCCTTCTAAAAGCTGCTTAGAAAAAAACCCGAACACCAGAGAAAGGTTTCCAAAAAACCAGATTGATTAAACAGATCAAATGTTAGATTTATGTTTAAGGTTGACGGGATCCCACCTCAGCTTTCATCTCTTTCCTTTGAGTATTTTCCACGGTTCTAATATCCAATGTTCACAAACATACAATATATAAATATCACTAATCTTAGAACCTGGCACTACGTTCTAAAACAAATAAGAATAATTAATATGTTTCCAGCTTAAACTGCTGTGATTTGAAGACTTTTAATAACAATTTTTTTAAAGATGCAGTCCCCTGATTAGCCACAAGGATGACGGCATCATTTGCAGACATTTCTTTGGGCAACATTTCTAATTTGACTGGTTCCATTAGTGCCCGGGGGCATTAGCGCCAGAGGGACTGCTGCCCCCCCTAGGATTGCTAGCCAATCCCTATTTTTGCCGAAAATTCTTCTGAGGGACCATATTTCCGGGCCATTGGGCGTTGGGGTGAATATTTCAAGCTTGACCGTGAGATACAGGACAAGAGAAAAACAACTAGCCATTAAGCATGTTCCATCTACCTGCCTCTGTATCCACCAATAAATTATATTCCTAAAGAAAACAAATATATATTAATATTAATTAATATAATTAATTAATTAATATAATTAAGAATTAAAGTCGCATTTTTAGATTCAGGATAAGCAGAAGGCACGAGTATCAAAAAATTAAATCAACTGAAAAGCAAACTTGGCATGGCGCTACCAGCTGGTCACTAAACTATATGGTATTAGGGATGTGATTTATGCATAAAGATTTAGGGATTTTTTTTATTCTCGTTGATTTGTTATCGCCCCCCAGATCCAAATTCCATGCTGAATTCGCCCCAGTTGTGTTTATTACGATCAGACTATAACACCAGATATGGCCTTGGAGAACTGGCCGTGATGGAGCCATCGTGTAGCTCCCAGCTAGCTGATAAAGGCAGCAATATTTCAGCCGACAAGCTGGAGAGACAATTTTAAAAAAAAATCTCTAAATATAAAACATTTTGTTGGCAGAGGACTTGACTTGAGTTGAAGAGGGTTAAATATATCCCGTGAATGTGCTCTAAGTGAGAACTGAAATCTCTGTGTCGATCTAAGCCCCGAGGGCCACTGCTAGCTGCACAAGCCAATCATTTTCAAAAGCCCATTAAAAATATTTTGGGGAGTTGGAAGGAGTCCAACTAAACCGAGTGGGTCTCTGTCAAACTCACAAGGATTAAAGGCTCGGCCATGACTTTCTCCATCTGGGATTGACTGCCTGCTGACCTGCGGGTGAACAGCAAATACGCGGGACGCTGCTCGACCGATGCCCTTAAACCACTAACGTCTGGAAGTCAAAAACAATGCCCTTTCTAGAAGACAGAAGACGTCTCTTTTACAGTAAAGTCTGAATAATTAAAGAGAAGAGACATCAGCAGTCTGGGGAAAAAAAACCATTATGGATCGCAAAAAATACCGGCATACAAATAATAATAATAATAATAATAATGATAATAATAATAATTTAGGATGGACTGGACCAAGAGTTGGGTGGATAACTCTAGAATTGTCTAGAAAGATCTAATCCTGAGCAAATAACCATGCTTTACATTCAAAATACCACAATTGTTGCCATAAGCTATGTATCAAATTATAACTGCCTTAAATAAGCTAAATCACCTTAGTAAATAATTTTATTGTATATTATGAATAAAAAAAGGTTAGAAATCGTAGAAAGTCACGTTATTATTTAATAACGCTGTGCTGGCCTCCTAAATGATGGGAGTTTATGAATTTTTGAGTAAGCAGGAGATTAAAAAATTTCATAGCCCCAAGCAGTTTAGTTTAATCATGGAAATATTTTCTAACGACATCAGTGAAGCCCCCTCTCTATATTTATAATTCACAATCTGTCCCTTTTTAACACAGATAATGCAGATTTGGGTCCCTAAGTGCCAACAAAGTACACAGTGCTGTCCAATGTAAATGGGGGGCATTTATCGCATACATAACAAATATAATAACAAATATACATTAATACATACAGACACAACAGGAGTTGTGTGCCCGGCCTGTGATCTGCCCTCTAGCCATGGTACTTTTACACAAAGCAGAAATGGTGGGCTCAAGAGCTTACAATCTAAGGGAGTAGTATGGGTAATTGAAACAAAAGGTCCCTCTGTCTAGGGTATGTTGTGCCCTATTATCACGGAGCACAAGATGTAATCAGGGGAGGACCAGGAGGCAGATCTCTCTATTCATCGGGGGTCCCACCTAACATCTGTCTTTACAGACTGTCTAATGAGATGAGAAGTATCTCGTGATTTATACCGCGACTGATAACACCGGTTCACCCAAGCCCTGCTTGCCCTGAAGCGGGAGGGCGGGCGGCTCGGCTTAAACGGACAGGAAAAGAGACATCCATTTGATTAATAACCTTATTCGGGATTGTTTCAAGAAAGTCTTACTTTTTGCTTTTTTTTTAAAAAAGAAATATCCATATGGTATCGATTACAGGACCGGGGCATGATATTGAGGAATCACCAGAAGGGATAATAGCTAAGGTGGGATTTTCTTTAGAAAGAAGTAGGACCATAGCGTACATCCTGCCCACTACTGTTGGCGACACATAGAGCCGTCCGTAACGGGGCTTTAAAGTAATCCTATTGGGAGCGTAACGCTTTGGAATTAGTTGTCACACCAGGGACATATTTTTCACTTTGTAGGATAAAGATATAACCCAAGTTGTTACCCAAGACCAATTTGATGCAGGAGGACTATAGGGAGGGGACAATATGTCGCGGGGGGGGGGATACTAAGCTACGGTCCAGATATTAGTATACAGTGACATATTACGGCCAACTGGGTCTAGGATGGCAGCCCCATAGGGGTGGTAGCCCTTCTGCTGCAGCCATTTGCCCTGTTGGGGTATTCCACTTATCTACCACTCTCCCAGTAATGTTGAACTTCGTTACGTTACATCTAAGCCCGTAACCCTCTAAATAAACACCGACATTTCAAAGAGCCGTTTGCTGTCTCTACGATGGGGAAGTCTGGCATTCGGAAGACATTATAGACACAAAAAAATCCCCTTTTTAGCAAAGAATACATTGCTATCTGTTTAAATAATGATCATATAAAAACAGATAACCACTTTATTTCAAATCAATAAAATATTATAATATTATTTGTAATTATGAATTTACTTTGGTGCATTTTATAAGCTTCAAAAATTTGGTTGATCATGAGCCAATATAATGAAATCTGTGGGTTTTTTTAAAATATTTTTATTTGTTGTGAAATAAAAATGATTATTATTGTTTTATATAGCGTCATCATATTCCGTGGCACTGTAGAATTGTGGGAATTTGCACAAAAAAACCCTAACTGGATCTTCATCAAGGTCAATTCTAGAAATAAATACAAAGCAGTGAAAGTAAAAGTAAAATTTAGAATTCCTTGGCCTTCTTTACTTAAAATGCATGCAAAAGGAAATGAAACAATATATTGCTCTCGATGATTTATGTAATAAACGGTAGGAAAGGAAGGGTTCTCTGCTGGAACAAAGTGCTGACTTCAGTATTGTGATCTCCACCGAGCAGAACTAATTCAGTAAATCCTCAAAAAAAAAGAGCATTCTTTACTCTTTAGGGGTGAAGAAAGGTCACATAAGTCACCTTGTGGAACGTGATCTCCTGGCTTTTCTTTGGCCGTTTTTGACTGCAGTGTCCTGCTATCCAGGATGTGATAGAGAAGCAAAAATATGAAGACGTAGCGCTGATTGCATTGCCAGATGGGCGAAACGCGCTTCCATGTCTAAACTACAAAAATTCCAAAGATGCATCATGTAGAAAACCAATGCAATGCGTACGTTTTTTGTTTCTTTCATTTTTTTTATTAATCTATATTTTAAATACAGACCTAAAATACTCTACAACTCGTCCTGCACACATAGATATAATATTCAGAGGAGTACACCTTATCAAATGATTACTTGTAGCCGCCTAGGAATTTGGAGTTTATGTTGACCCAACACCCTGGGACCATTCTCTGTTTCATTAAAAAATCTCAATTACCATTATTTTTTATCACTGGTATCAAGTTAAAAATTCGTTTTTAAAAGTATTGTGCTGTTTGCTTTTTTGAAACTGAAACAAAAAATCTACTAGACTTCTTGTCATTCTAGAATGACTCAATCTTAATCTCCCAGTCGGACTCTCTGACTGATGAAAGTCTATGGAGGATCTGACTTCATTAGCATTGCCATAAAGCATCAGCACAGTGTGGTGTTTGAGCCGGGAAAGCAACCCAAAATATCACATGACTGACAGCAACGGCGCCTCCAGATCTGCAGATAAAGGAAGCTTATTGGAGAAAAATGAGATTAAAGCAGGTTTTTGTTGCTGCTGGCCTACATTAATGTATACAGCAAAGGGGTTTAAGGCTCCAGAGGAAAATATTATTTATGGGGCTTCCTCTTAAAACTATTTATATTTTTATGAGTATACAGCACTATGGGTGGTTACAATCCCTTTGTTACTTGTGAGCAGTGTATCTGTAACAGAATGACGCATTCAAAGTTCCGGAACGAATCTACACTTTTGGTACGCAAATCCCCTCGTAAAATGTATATTAATCCGGCAGCGATTCTTCATTCAAATATCCAGAACTTTGGCTCATGTACTTTAACGCTTTGATTACCGCCATACATTGTACACGATAATCAAAGTGTTAATGTCTTCCCGCAATGCACACGGTGTCATGTTTCAGAGAGAAGCCCGGAGGGATATCCCATGGATCTTAGAGCAGCAGGATGGCTTCTCATTACATTACCTCAAATTCCTCTGTTGTATCTTTTGCCCCCTTTTCTTTAGACTGGCAGATGGTCCCTACAAGGCGATTGTGACCTATTAAACTGCCATCCGTCACAACCCAACGTAAAGATGTGTGTTTGTTTTTCAGCTGTACGAGGAATGAGCTTCCTGCAGCTTGTGGCCATTAGTAAGTGGTGGCTATCCATCTTTCGCTGGGTGTAGGACAATGACAGGGTTCCCACCAAGATTTAAGCGTAAACTTCATATGTTTCTTATACCTTGGGGTTAAACGGTAGGATAGAGTGGCAGCCAACTGTCACAAATGTAAGACTTGCGCTTGTGATTGAAACCTAAAGCGATCGTCTCACTGCGCTCTAATAAGTTTTTTTCCAAGAAAGACAGGTATCAGGTCTGCTAGTGGGGATCCTAATGTTTGGATCACCCATATGTTCAGCTGATAATTTAGATGGATGACCATTTAATGGACCTTCTTTTGTCTATCAGGCTAATGTCCTTACGCTTAGAATGAGACGGTTGCCTGGTTTAACTTTGTATTAAAAACATAGGAGTTATCGGAGAGACCACTGTGTGTCATCAATTGACTTGTTAGGTCATAGATCTTGTATAAAGTTCTCAGCAGGAAAATACTACCTTTCAGGTGACTCGCTCAACATTCTATGTTATGATTCCCCCCTCACTCAAATATATAGAAGTATACTCTATGACACCTATTATTACACATACATTAAGGAAATAAACCCATATTATGTATGGTCAACAGTACCGGTCAGTGCGGTGCTCCACATCTCCTTACATTTGGTTAAAGAACACAGTTGGGGTCTCCAAATCAAAACACATACAGTGCACAGAACCTTCATAGATTCTCACAACATGATGTAATGTGTTCTATCAATGATGTGTCATAGTCTGTGTTTGTTCCAGAACGGTTTAGCCAAACTTTTTTAATGCTAACCCTTTGTATGTCCTAGCAATGCATAGCTTATTACTCTCCAACTTCTTGCTTCTCCCCCTGGCAGTCCTTCGATGAAAATGATCTGGTGACTCACTTTGATGAAGCATAAAATGGCCTAATTTGTGGTCATCTGAGATGAGAAAAAATAAACAATGTATTCACTTCACGCTACATTTATCTAATTCCAATGAAGACGCAAGATTTTATCGTTATATGTTGCCGTTCTGTTTGAGTGACATTTATAGAAGACATTATGGACCACTATTTCGGGAGAAGACAAAATGAACAAAATTAAATTAAATTAAAATATCAATAAGATGCAATATCAACAAAAACACGTAATACAAACTCGGACAGTATGCCCATTCATCCAGTAGAGTGTTTGTGAGGTCCGGTACTGATGCTGGACGAGATGCCCGTCTCGCAGTCTCCGTTCTAGTTCATCCCAAAGGTGTTTGATGGAGTTGAGGTCAGGGCTCCGTGAGGGCCGGTAAAGTTCCGGCATGACTGGGGCGCATTCATGCTGGAATAGAAAAGGGTCTTCCCCAAACTGTTCCCATAAAGTATGAAGCATAGCATTGTGCAAAATGTCTTGGTATGCTGAAGCATTAAGATTTCCCTTTACTAGAAGGCCCCAAACCCAGATTTCAAAAATTAAGAGGTGTGTCCCAATACTTTTGTCCACGTAGCATGTTTATAGTTCAATCCCATGTTCTAGATGCCGGATCAAAAGAATATTAATGTCTCCCAGAAAAAAAAGAAATATGTTACAGAATGTCACCCCATCCTGTCTTTGATCCATAACCCCATATATTTTAATCTTAATTTCCTTTTCATTATTACAAAACCACCCCCTGACCACATTCTTGTCTCTCATCTTCCTGTTTCTTGAAAAAAAAACAACAAAAGAAAACATCGCTTCTTCCACTAATCGACAAAACAGTAGGGAACTTCCAATGTGATATTTTCATGAATGTCAATATTAATAATGATCTGAATGCCTATTGCCAGATTGATATGTGATGTCTAAATGCTTTATGTATTATTAACCTTTATTTCATGATAAATTATTCCTGAAGAACTTTACAGGGGTAGCATCAGGGCTGCTCAATTAACATGATATAAGGTGACAAAAACTACAAAATCCCAAACCAAACAAAGTGATGAAAGGTTTGCAATCATGATTGGTCCATTTTGCCATTAATCACCAAATAACTATTTCACATTGGATCTAGTATTGGCATAAACAGCATTTACATTATAAGGCCAAGTGCCGCCTGGGTCCAAAGGACCCATCTGGACCCATGATAGGGCCGCCGCTACTTCTAGGCTATTTGCCCGTGCTTGCGCTCCGGACTGTTGATTAATCCTTGCGTCACATCATGGTTTTTTTTGGATGGGTAGGGGCCCCAGTGCATTGCTTCACCCAGCGCCTACAATGCTCTTGAGACGGCCCTGGACCATAGCATGAACCAAAGGCTATGGGTCAAAATCTCCTTCCAGTTCCTAGGGAGAATAATTCATCTTTGTGAGCTATGCTCTGAGGGATCTATCGGAGGTCAGCTGACAAAAATTAACTTATTGCAGATGTTTTTTTTTTTTTTTTTTTAATGAAGACAAGCACTTCTTTCTAAAGTCTGTAGAATCAACTTATTCTACGGATCTGAGTGGTTGCGTTGGAGAAGGGAAACATTCATTTTGGCTCTTGAAGCGGGGCTGACCTGTTCCACTGTACTGGGACGCAGGCAGTGTTACAGAATAGTGGAAAGAGATCCGAAGGAGGTCTATTCATTCCTTTGTCTTCTAACTGGGTTACTCTGCACAAAAGAGGCAAACGTCAGAGCTTCGCCGGTGCCAACACCTTGTATTAAACTGTCTCTTTAGAAATCCTGACATGAATCAACCCCTCTCCTTCAAAAACAATCCCTGCCCTGGAAGCTTTGGTCAGTCCTTCCCCATTGACAGGTGTCTTCCACCCCCTCTTTCAGTCTACCCATCAGAGGATCTTTTTTTTTTTTAAAAGCTGATGTATTGCCTTATTTCAATATCAATGGTCACCCCGGCTTAAAACAGAGTTTTGTGCAAACTGTTTAGTTAAGGGGAACCCGCCTCCCTCATTCTTCCTCTCCGATGCTTTATTTTATTTCCAGAATAAGCAGAGGAGGGCTGAAAAAAATGTTTCCTGAGTTAGCAACGTCTGACATCCACATTGCTTTCTTCTTTTTCCATCAAATTGCTTCTAGAGAAGAAAAGGCTGAGGGTGTATAGTATGTGCCTTTTTTCTTCTAGACGTAGAATACTGAATGTGGTTATTTAAGTGAATGACCAAACCTTGTTGTTGCCAGGGCGCCCCTTATTAAACCAGCCATGACTTAACGAGAAGAGTCAACATTGTTCCAGGAATTCTGAGGGTGTCAACCATGATGTCCCCAAAGGTTCTGGCCAAAGTCGGGACATATGTCACTGGGTGGTAGGCATTCTCTGTGCATTTATAAAGTGGTGGGAACTCTCTTTTATGTCATCCAACAATTTTGTGTTCATTCTGAAACCTTTTAGATACCCCAGAGAATGGTAGACAGAACAACACTGCAGTGCTCTGCCACATACCCTTTTTTAATACCTGGAAGGGAAAAAAAGACCTCCACTATCTATTTTTTTCATGTAAAGGGCCAGAATAAATCCTTTATTTTTGGACTACTTATGCTAAACATGATGTTGGTCAGAATCAAGTGTAGTATATTAGGAAATAATAGTATTATTATTATTAATATTACATTTTATTTATAGAGAGCCATTCGATTCCATCAAGTGTCCTTTATTCCAAACAATCATCATAGAAACAATAAGCTTATGGGGCTTTTAGAACAGTTCCAAAATTAGTGCTTAGAATTAATTTATATCCGGTAGAGGTAAATGGAATTTTAAAAATGAAGTATTTTTGTACTATTTTTTTTAATATGCTTTTTCAGAAAACATGCCCTCGGGAATGGGCTGAACTCATCTCTCAGTAGCTGTTCTTCTTTTAACCATCAAACGTATTCTTGCAGGTGTGTCACAATGCAAAGGGCAATCGTTTAACTATTTTGTGGTCAATGCAAGCTGATCACCAATTTTAATAAGAACTAAATCCACATATCGCAAAGTCTGATTTTAGAACTTTTTTTCCTGATGCTTGGGTTTGTAAGATATATATATATATAAAAAATATTAATTAATTAATTATTAACAGAGAAGAGCTTTTTTGTGCATTAAATATGGTATATGAATTCAAGATGTTTGTTTAATTTGAGTGTTATTTGAACAGAACAGAATATTTGGAGAAACAGCTCCTTTCTTCTACCATACCTGGAAATTATCTGGGTTTGACCTGGGGTCTCCGGGTAAAACACTGCGTTTCTGGGTTACTTCCCTCCTACCCCAGTTTATTTAAGGTTGTCTGGGGCTAAGCCTAGCGTACCTAGTTCTGCCCCACACATGGCTAGTCCTATATCCATGCATGGCTAACCACTCCCCCTCATGAAGCCACTCCCACAAAAGATGGAAGGTTCCCAGGTGTGATCTTTTGCGTATAATATAGGCAGCCCTCCTTTTATGTATTCCAGAAACGGTCTTCAAAACCAAGTTAAAAGGTCATAGCAGATCAAAACATATGACGGATCCGTTCTTCTGTGGCAAAGATGTCTCTCCTCTAAATCCTGTAAACACGGTGACATCATCCCTTATTCTCTCATGATCTTCTGCTCTCTCCGCTAGACACCAGGGATTGGGGCAACAAACGGTACAGTTCCTCCACGGAATGGCCCTGAATGAGAAACAATGGCGCCCCTGAAATTACAACAACTTTGGTTAAAGAATGTATCAACCGCGGCAACAAAACAGTTCAAATGCATTTCCTCCTAGAAGCCATAATTTGCTAGAATTTACAAGTTACATTCTTACTGTAGCAGGTCTCCGCTTTAGAAAACAAGCAAAGATGCTCATAATTTATTACTGAGCTTAGATATCATTAATATAATACAGAATATGATGGAGTCAGCTGTGTGATCCTGTCACTTTGCCAGTTCAGAGGGCTAAAATGTGAGGGTCCCTGAAGAGGTTCATCAATCCTACCATACACTTACTCTGTCTTCCATCACAAACAAACATCGAAAGGGTTACTAAAATATAATTTAAGTATAAATGTCTGGAATCCAGCATTCTAGGAGCCGCTGGGGTACACGTTGGCACCATCGGCTGTCCCACCTATCACATGAAGCTGGTCATTGTATGGGGTGGAAACTCTTTTAACCGTACGGAGTAGCCAGCGAATTAACATGCAGGATGATGTCATTCTCTGCATCCCAAAAGACACCGTAAAGAAAGGATTCTTTCTCAAGATTACTTCTGCAGATGTGTTTTCTCCTCCTTTGGAGACTTATTACTCGCCTAACATTTCCGACATGGGAAATCTCCAGGTGCTCCGATTCATTTGCGATTCCTAACACAGCAGCTTGTAATGTAACATAAGGGGAGAGGATGGATTTCATTTTTAACTTGTTTTTATATTTTTGAGCCAATTCTTAATGCCTGAATATGTTACACTCCGTCATTTTCTTATTTTGCACGATGAAAAGTGTAATTTGGAGATGGAGGTTGGCGGCCTGCCCAATCACATGTCATATTACATACCTTCTTGTTCGGAACGGGGTTAGAAGATCTATCCCTTGTGTGTATTGGCCCCCCCTCCATAACTCTGTATTAGAAGGTAGTGAGGATAGCGGGAGATTACAGCTGCTGAGCCTCTTGGACCTAGGGGCCCCATTCCAACAATAATCCTACAGTAAAAACAGTTAAAAAGTTGCATACTAGCAATGTTATTCATATAAAAGGTTGTAATATTCGGATAGAATGATACTGCATGTGTTTGCAGACATTATTAAAGGTGTCAGCTACCATATACTGTGCGGAGTATTTAAAGAAGAGAAATAAAAATGTCGGCCTTGCTCCAAAAGATATTGGTTTCAAAGTCTTTAACAGGGAAGAATAAGACGACGTGATACAATGTCTCATCAAAGCTGTGAATATTAACATGGCTCATTCCAGCTTTAAAATAACTGAACGTGAAAAAAGCGTGAAATGCTCTCATATACGCATTCTCTGAAATATTTAACCATAAATTGGTACAATCAATAAATGGATGCCGCCATCTCTGTTTTCTATTAGGAGAAATGAAGCTTAAAAATATAGAAAGTAGTCATTAGTCAAGTGATCTTAGGTTGGCAGTCAAGGTGGCCACATCAAAAATTCTAGATTGGGGTCTAGTTACTGATCCAGGAAGTGAGGGTAACGATTCTGGATATTTCCAGAAAAGTAAAAACTCAATTTAGATTATATGTTGGGACTGACGTCCACAGGAAACCTTCCACGCACAACAGTAGGTACAACCTAGGACACTTATATGGGTTTTTTGTTCTAAACCAGGTTGTAGGCCAATGACTCCGGACTTAAATATAGGACAAAATCACTGTTGTCGAACGCTGGATCGGTTTTGGGATGGTTTGCTAAATATTTTCCATTGTAAGAAGATTTCCCAAATGTTTCCACTCATGTTGGTGCCACAGGAACCATTGTTTCAAATGGACACTCCAGCCATCGTATGCACTTTAATGTATATGACAGCTGAGAGGTCCCTTTAAACTATCATGCTGTTCACCTTGCAAATACATAGGGGTATCTCAACTAGAGACCCCCAACACATCTCCTGCCATGTTATATACTTACCGCCAACCAGCTCGAGTCGTAGTTAGATTATTACAAATGTTGTTTCCAAATGAGCTCCGCGCGGTTAAACAACCTAACATGAAATCTAATTAAGATTTTTTTCCGACCTTATGATGTGTCACTTATAATTCTTTACGATAACAGAGACAGATCAAAGCGCACAATACATGAAAGGAGAATTGTAACCTCGTGAACGAAACAAAGAGCAAAGCAATATTTAGTTTGTCTGAGTACTCGATAGGGTTTGATAAGTGTGTATATTTATGTCACATTAAGGAGCGTTGTTCAGCTGTTCCATTTAGAAGGACGGAGCGGGTACAGAATCTCTGTCTCTACAGTGGCATGAAACATATTCGCAAGTCAGTCTGTTTATGCTCCTTCGAATTATTACCCCGGAGATCAAAGACTCCACGGCCTTTTGTGTAATATATCGCGTCAGAGATACTGGCTTATGCTAGTGTTACGCATTCCAAGACATTTCATTACTGTCTGGTGTATACATTGTGTTCTTACAATGCATTATATAATAGCTGTCGTATATAAAGGATGTGTGCTGACAGGTCAAAGGAGCTTGTATTACAGTAAATTGAAAATGGGAAAATTGGAACAAGATTGTGGTTTTCTCTGACAGCGCTAAAATATTCAGTCTATGTAGGATCAGGAATATTGAGTTTTGCGGGTATGTTCTTGGACAAGGAGAAAGCCGTGGTACAGAACAAGTGTCTGTGTTTCCTTTGTTTGCTTTTTCCTCGTTTGACTGCTTGATGGCCATACCTAGGAAGTTTGGAAGTATGTACCCCAGAGGTATCCCCCTTCTGTCCTATATATAAGTCAGGAAAAGAAGAGCAAGGCCAAGGGTGGTGGGACTAACTTGCAGGGTGCATAGTTAATGGGAATATTTGGGAAGTGGGTAGAATCAAGCTGGCAGTGGGTGGTTGCTATGGAGACCGCCTAATCGATTTGATAACCAGAGCCTCCTGAGCAAACCCAGAGAGGTATTGTGATTGTGGGAACTAAGAGGACCATCATGTGGCACCATATCTTGGCCCCATTGATTAATACTAACACATCCAAAAGCATGAGCAAAGATACAATCATACGTGGGAACTCTGGTTCGTTCCTGAGTCTTGGAATGATGCTGTCATCAGAGTCATAGTCACATAGCTCTGATGACAGCGGAGCCTTCTGACCAGTGCTTTTGATACCAGTATATAATGGTTGATACGCTTACTTTAATGCAGATGACACAAATAAGTGCATATTTGAATAATGAGAAGTAAAGTTTCCCATGAGGGCCAGTATAAGATCCATTTGGTTAACACATTTTAAGAGTCGCTGCATAAAATTTTCACTATGGACTATTAAAAAGTTAATATTGATTGTCTGCTTCGAGTGGTGGCGAGAATTGTCAGACCATGGAGGAGATGGGGAGCGCTGCAGCTTCTCCTTCAGGTAAGTACATTTGCTTTTGTTTATAACTTTTAACAATGCATATAAAAATATTCATAAGGCCTCCCTAAGACGTTCTAGAAACAGAGGTCACAAGAATGAATTAATAATGAGCATCGTCTACAAATAAAGTCATGTCCTTCCTCGTATGCACAGGTCACGTCCGGGCTGAGGGTATAGCAGGGACAGTCATCTTTGCGCGACGCGCTCTCCTCTTCATGTCCCTTCTAAAAACAAACAACATGTTAACAAAACAAAAGGGAATTAGGAGGCCTTTCCATCCCTCGGGGGGAGAACACTTCACCCCAACATGACTTGAGACATCACGAGCTGCCAGAAAATCTATTATTTTAAAATAATTAAGGAACCCTCTGACCATCCCCATGCCAATGGCAGGTCTGAATGTAGCCTATGGGGTACTCCCAAAGGGCTTCAAAGCATTGCACCACGCTAGATGGGGGCAGCTGGCACGGGGTAAGACTTGGTTTTACTCCATAGAACCACGTCTTACCCCATGCCCACTGCCTTATAGCAGTTTCTGGGATGTCGATATATATTAAAAAAACATTGACCCATATGGTTTATTTTGGGCTATATTTCTGCCTCTTGAAAACCTAATCTGCTTCTTCCTCATACAGGAAAAGTAAAACCATTTATCTGTAAGGCGCGCTCACAGGATATCAACTGATATCATCGCTTGACCTCCTTTTAATTCTACTTCAAGTGGCACTTGGAGCAAAGCAAGGAAATTTGACCCATTTTTTCCGGAGCGGGCGTCTAAAGGAAATTAAAGGGAAAAATGTTACTATTATATTGAATTATTGCAGGTCCTATTATATAAATAATCTTTAACGGGGTAAGACACGTCTAAGTGGTGTAGATGTCTCAAAATTCTACTGTTCAAACTGTTATGTGATGCACTACTTATGTCCTCTTTGCCCATTGTACACCGCTGCGGAATATGACGGTGATATATAAATAAATAATAATAATAATAATTAATGTTAGTTATGTTACAAAGCCAATCAGATTGCCACAAATTTTTATACTCAAGCGTTGGGATTATTATCAAAAATCTGATTTTTTTTAAAGCAACATCATAGAATTTTACATAAGTTTCGGCAATTGCGAGAAAACTTGGGCTGTCTCCTTGTTTTATGTTGCAGATTTTGCTTGTTTGACACCAGAACATTAAGGGTTAGGGTGTCCAGGCTGCTCATCCCCCCTTGGGAGCCGATTGTCTAAACAGCTGCACAGCGAGCATCCCAGCCTTGCGTTAGACAAGCACTGGCGATTTGCATTCTCGCTTATTATATTCCAGCACAATGCCGAGACAGGAGCAGAGACGCTCATTAGAATGCGCTCTCGCCATAAAACCAGGTCTTTGTCCTTTGTAATCCAACGCGTCTCCATCTCAATGCAAAACACATTCTTAAAATTTCAGTATTGTTGCTTACAATCAGGGCAAACCAGCGTAAGCCGCTTACGCTAAAGTGGTTAGTCAACTAGCCTTGGCCCATATTAATAACTCGTTAAGAAAATTAACATCGTAAGACGCCTGTGTGGCTAATTGCGTTACTAAATGCCAGAAAAATCACATTTTTGGTAGAGAATCTGATCTGGATTTTGTCTCATACGGTAGCGGGTGATTGTGGTATAATATATAAATATTACCTAATTTCTTAATTTATAGCTTTAATAATTAAGATTGCAAGAGAGCGCAAGAGTCCATATTAAAAAAAAAAATACCCCTATGACGCTACATTTACAGATTATGCAAATGAGTATTCGTTGAGACTTCCGGAGGTAAATTGATATTTATTTAAAAAATATATATTTAAAATGACACTAAATGTTAGAACGAGAGGCCATAATCTAAAGCTAGAGGGCCAGAGACTTGGATGATATGTAAGGAAGTTTTACTTTACTGAGAGGGTGGTAGATAAGTGGAACAGCCTCCCAGCAGAAGTGGTAGAGGCTAACCCAGTGTGCGGATTTAAATATACATGGGGAAGGCATATGGATTCCTTGAATTTAAGACAAGGCTGAGGTTAAGATTTGAGTCTTTACATCATGGGCTAGATGATCCGAATGGTTCTTATCTGCCGGCAAATTCTATGTTTCTATGATATGTGTATGTTGTATTAAACCGCAGCGTTCCTTTAATTATTGTTGTTCTAGAGTCAGATAAAAACGCAATTCAGCACAATTTAGCCGTTTTCATGCAAAAGCAGAAAAAAAAGCTTGTCCTCGAGTGAAGGAAGTCGTAACCACAGGAAGGGCTTCAGACAAAGTGTCTTAGGAAGAATGGCGAAGCCCCATCCCTCCCTGGGCACAACGGCAAGCGCGCCTGTCTCTTTAAAAGAAAACCAAATTGCCTGTTCTTAGTATTAACCCTTCTGGTCCCAGTTCTGTGAAACATTTCTTGATTTTAAACGTGTTTTGTCTTAAATTAAATGTCAGGAAAGTTATTACAAAAAAATATGTGTTAGAAACGTATAGTCACAAAAGAGCTTTAAAGTAATCAAAAGCGCAATATAGTGAGTTATGTTTAAAAAAACCTAAAAAAAATGAGTCAATAAGAAAAAGAAGGGAAGATGCATGACGGTAAATATAAAGTTGTACGCGTGAAATGATATAGGTTAAAATGTGTTATTAAAGTTCTCTTAAATTCAGTTAAATGTATAAAAGGGGGCTGAGGGATATCTGGGGGTCTTAAGTTCCCCCCTACATGGCATTCTCTAGAGAGTAAGGGAAGCCACGCTGAAAGAGGGAGGTTTCGTGTCAGATTGAAGGACCCACAATCAATAGATAGCTGTGTTGTGTATACATTGTGATGCTTTCATCATGGAAATAATCTTTCTAGTGATGTGGGATATTTAAGCGATGGGAGGTGGGGATGATTTGGCCTGTAATACAATAAACGTAATTAATGTGTTTTTTCCCCCAGTTCCAGGCTAGGCGTAAAAGATCGAGGTTATAGGATAGCATGGTTCAACGTTTCTAATGGTGGGGGCTGCAGACCTTTGTAAGCTGGGGTGCCGGAAGCATTTAATAATGCAGCGAAAAAGAACTAAAGGGGGTTTCAGAAAGGATCGGACAATGGCTTAAACCTCTGGACTGGGGAAATTGATCAAAATTAAGGATTTTGTTTTGCTTGTAGTACGTGGCACCGCATGGTCATAGCTCGGGACCATCACATGTCCAGGTCACAGAAGCGGCATGGTGGCATGATGGCATGCAAACCCCATGTCCTGTGTGATGTTGGTGGGACTGCCCATCAATGCCAGTGGGATTCTTTACTAATGGTCACATGGGCTCCATCATTTGCATGCATCTACTGCTTTAAGAGACAGTTTTAGCGCACTGCATAGGGATGGAATGGGACATGAAAATTGTGACTGTTGCACGTTAGCCAATCCAAGGGGTATTTCTTTATTCGTTAATGTGATGTGCCTTCTGATACTGGTTCATAAACAGATCAGTATATGGTTTAGTCAGCCAATTTTTATTTATTGACCATATTTCGTAGATCCTTATAACTTTGCAGCTGTGTATTTCCAAGCCTGTGCATCGCTGGGTGGGAAGGAGACCTAACGATAAAAGCTCCTATTGTTTTAAGTTGAACGAGAGCCATGTGCTCTTGTAAAAACT
Organism: Spea bombifrons; assembly: GCF_027358695.1. Taxonomy (NCBI): domain Eukaryota; kingdom Metazoa; phylum Chordata; class Amphibia; order Anura; family Pelobatidae; genus Spea; species Spea bombifrons. Next base: position 40,801,360 of record NC_071093.1, read on the forward strand.
CCACTTGTTGCTAACAAGCCCACCGCACACTGCACACGGAGCTTGAGATTAGCCCTGCTATCATCTCATATTTAGCCATGGGTCATTTCCCTGGCTTTCCCTACATGCTGGTGGATGGTGGGAACAGCTTGCAGTTTAGAAGGTTGCACCTCTGGATCCAGATCATCGACCGCTCCAAGACTCCACGACGCACTAATCGGATTCGTATTTAGCTGAGCCGCCCTGAAAAGCGTCCATGTGACCAAAAGGAAAGACTTTCTGGGAAAAATATTTAAAAGCGGCAGCTTAGCAGTGAGAAGAATAAAATAGAGGAAAGCAATATCCCTGTTGGGCACTGTTCGCCCCATTGAAGGGATAGTCAACTTCTGAAACCCCACCTGCTGTGGACCATGGCTTAGCTCAAGTAATGTCCAGCATGAGCCCTCAATGGTTTCAAACATGTTTTTTTCAGGCTGGAATATAGGATACTGGTTCTAAAGCACCTTGTTAATTCTTTGGCTACACTTTCATCAGATAACTCTTCAAAAGGCTTGTAGCCTTCAAGAGCTTCTACTTCAAAAGGTTGACACACTTTGGTGAGAAATGTCTCTGGTGAAAGAAAACCTTAAAATCTGTTTTGCAGTAAGACTACTTCACAGAAAAGAATCTTAAGATTAAATAATCACTTGGAGAGACTTCTCCCTTCTTCATTTAATCTTTTTGACTCCTATGAAACCAGAGACTAAGCCATGGTCCCTAATAGGTCGGGTAGTAGAGGTCCACTATCCCCTAAAATAAGAATCTTGACCATTGTCAGATAGGCCAACAAGGTAATCTAACACGAGAGCTTGAAGGAATTATTGTTATGATGCCCATTTATCTGTAATAAGTCGCCAGCATTTTCCATTTACCCTTAAAAGGTGACACAATATCATCATGGTTGCCAGGCTCTTCCCCATCATTACCCGAGCTTATCTCGCCCACCATGATGGCATGACACAGAAAATAGAAAAAATGCTATGGATCATACATATTTGTGACTGAGTTATTTTTTTGAGCTGGATTCTTCCGCTAAACAGTGGAATGAAAGTATACCGATCTGCGCGGCTGGTGTAGGATGCAGCTGATGGATACGTTTTGGGACACTTTAAAGCTAATTGCCCCCTATGGTCTCATTAGAACTGCAGTTGTGCTGTATTAATTATTATGAAATCTTACATTGGGGACCTCACCTGCTGTCTCATTCCACCTCAACCTCCTAATACGTGGTAAGCTCGAAAGACCAGGGCCTCCTTCTCCTTCTGTACCGATATTTCTGAGCGAGTATTAATGTAATAGTTAATTTCCACTCTCTTCTACTGTGATAGGGCTATGAAATATTCTGGTATAGCATATATGAATAGAATTTAATGTAATAATGGAATTATAAGTGCACGACTCTATTAAAACCTATTCTGGATAGTTAATGCTAAACCATAGAGGTTATTGATGCTATTGTTTCATTGAAAAGGCAGTTTTTTATGTTCATTATTCTGAAATGTTACATTTTGGTTTTTGATTCTATATCTTGTTATCGTTTGTGTTGGTTATTTTATTACAGTTTTTATTAAAATAATAATGGTCACCATTTATCTCTGAGTCTTATTTTATTGACTATGGAAAATAAGGGAGGTGCGCCATATATCACCTTATCACTTGGACGGTGCCTAGACCATGTATCCTATCAGTGATGGATCTTTAAATATATTGATTAAAACTTAAAAAAACGCCTCTTTAAAAAAAATCTATCTTCCACCCTCTGCTGCCTGATTTAACTCTTTCTTTGACCGAGGGGTATGCGGCTCATTGAAGACCTCTGCGTCTCTTAACAATGGAATGGGTAACCACCCTAGAAGGGTTAGCAGGTGCATCTGATGATGATGATGGGCAGATTTGCTTCCCTACAGCTGATCAGAGCATCTGGTTCCTAACTCTGAACTTGTTAAACAAAGCCAGGGATCTCCCTGGGTCTCCCAGGAGCAGCTGGTCCTTAGCTCTAAGCAGCGGCTGAGAAAAGAAGCTAAGGAAGGTTCACGTCTCGGCCCGGTTCCTCGGCTACTGCTTCGGGTAGCATGTGGTGTGTTCATTTAAAAGGCTTCCCTGCATAATGAGTTAAAAAGTCCCAGCTGGCAGCAGTTTCTTTGCCTGCAGGGAAGCCCTCAATTAACAGCAAGGTTGGAATTAAAAGGTGTAGATGCTACAAGAACCATGCGGCATTTAAGGAAAGGTGAGAAGAACATTATTATAAATATATGGGATAAGAAGAATAAGAGACCACTTATAAGAACCGCAAAGACTACCTACCTTGCTCTACCACATTCTCTTTCTATGAACATAAATAAAAACACTTTTTTTTGTTATTTTGTGTTTAAAAGGGTTGTTTCAGCATGGTCAGCTCCGTGTTGTCTTGAAATAAAATTGTGTTGAATGTGGCCGTTAAATATTGCGGTTATTTGTCACTTCTGTAACCGCGCCATTCAGTGTCTTGTGCGAGAGATTTAGTGCGTGATAATAAGCAACTGCCAATTCCAGGAAATATTCTGGCCGATTTCCAGAACTGATTTTATTTTGCTGTAGAGGAACGAAGGGAACTTTCATGTTTTTATCTAAAAACAGAATTTTGTGGTTTCAAGAAGGGTGCAGAAATAATAGCCATTCAACCATGGTGAATGCAATATTTTTAGGGTGATATATCGTACTTTGGTTAGTGAAACACAATGCCTCTGTGAAGTAGGGGTTCCGACGGGCTCTGGGTTCAAACATAGGCCCTTGAATTTATTTTTTTATTTACATATTGTCAGGCATGTGAAAATAGTTTGTTTCTTTTTCAAACATTATTACAAACATATTTTTGTGCAAAGTCGGCACATGCTGTTTATTTGTTTTATAATATAACATGACACAATATAATGTGACCCAGATGTCATAAATGCGCACTTACACTTTCCAGGACACAGACATTTACATCCAAAATAGGATACATACATGGAGATAGAAGCCATTCAAGAATGTCTAAGGATTTGTGTTAGGCTACCAGATGGCACAAAAGCGACAGCTGTCCGAGGGTCCTTTGGCCTGGGGACCTTAATCAGGTTCAGAGCAAAAAAAACAGAAGTCAAACCTCTCTACCAAGTAGGTGCCTGGCCCTCAACTTATTGAATGGATACATTTTTTTTATATAATCAAGTTTCTTGTGAATTCAACCAAGGTCCTACCTGTTGTTAATCTAAACCATACTTTCCAACAATATTTGTGGTTGCCCAATGGTTCATTCTTGACCTCTCTCAAGGTTTCTCTTGCCAATACCTTCAGTTTAGTGGGTATTGTCCTACCTCAATAACAGTGGGGAAAATAAATACACATGTTCTTTATATAAACCTTTCGACAATCTTAAAGAAAGAACCCTTGAGTGCTTTGTGGATGATCATCTCGGCTGGTGAGATCATGCCATCGAAACAACGGAAGCGTTAGAGAACAGCAAGGTGTCAGAGACTTCCTTTTCCCACACAAATTCACACTGGCATCTTCCCAGTTGGCACACAGAGATCAAGCCTTCTTTGCCCAATGAAAATGAATGACTGAGATTTTCAATGTATTTCTAAGAATGAATTGCTACATCGTAAAGCATATTAGTGTCTAAAATGAGTTCATCGTGTTTCCCAGGAAACTCTTACACAAAGACTCGGGGGACTATCTGCTCATTAGTATGTGTTTGGAAACCTCTAGCTTGTCCAGGATTAAGCATCAGTTGCCAGGATTCATTCCATTCGCCTTATACCTATTCGGAAGGATGGGAACTTGTTGAATTCTAGCGTTGAGGTCTTCTAAGAACTAGGCTTAATTGGGACATGGGCCCAATTCTAGCTGGTCTCATTGTCATAACATTCCGGAGAGTTGTTCCCCAAAAGCATTCAAACACAAAGGAGTGTAACTTTGGAACAGAGAATCCCCCCTCCCCATTAACATGCTGAAACTTTAAGGTTTCAGAAACGATGTAGAATTCCAGAGCACTAACTGAACGTGAGCCAGGGAGGACAATGCGTATGGTCTTGTTCTCACCAATGTCCCCTAAGTAGTCATCAATGTAAGTCAAGCATCTGTAATAAAACCTTTTTCACTGTCTTCATTGGACTCTTCAATGATTTCTGTGAAAATCCCCAAAGACTAACAGAGTACTCATCTATACCTTAAGCAATGTTGATTTCCTGCAATGAGCACAATAATTAATCACAGGTTGGGTTCTGGATGAGTACACAGAATTGTCTATGTATTAAGCCAGGCTGGTGCATTTAATATGTGATAACTTACTTCCAGCTATTAATTCAGCATGGAGTGATCTCTTCGAAGTAAGAGTCCGTAGAACTCTATGATACCTTTTAGTGGGTCAGCCTCAAAGGTCCCTTAGATCTTCAGATGCAAGGGAATTCAGAGGTCTTGATTCCTTATGTGATTGTACGTTGGTCCACTCTAGAGCAACAAAATCCTGGTGCAAAAGGTTCCCCAAGATCATAATGTTTTTCTGGTTACACAAATTGACGGCAAAAGATATTGGCAACAATAACAAAATAAGGCTCCTCTCCAGTTAAAAAAAGTACAATAAAGCCATGTGTTTAGTTTCATGTTAATCCAGAAACAAACATTGAAGATGACCCTTGATGAAGCTGAACTGGTTTGATGAAATGTTTAGAGAATGGTTAACATATCTTAAGTGGCAAAAAAAAGATCACCATCTGCTGTAGGTTTTTATTAGGGCTGTGTTTTTAGTAGGTCAAACCAGTTGACTAGGGCTTCATGGTTTGCCCAAAATACCAACAACTACTGGGCTGTTAAGGTGGAGGGTACGTCCACTAGGGGGCAACACACGGATGCCCATCTTTAGTGAGACAGGTACAATAGGTAGGGGCATAATGAGATGTAGGAGAGCAGCTGGGGGTGCTGCCCTAGGAGTTCATTGCAATTGGTTTGTCTTAGTCTGTCAATTCTAGTTTGTTCGGACCCTTTGAATGTATGGACTGTAAGATGCGCTGCATAAATTGTTGGTGTTATATAGATACAAATATTAATAATGGAGAGTTCATTGATTGATAGAAACAATTCATTTGTTTTATTATGGGTTCCACCGTCTTACTCATAAATCAAGTAGATCAAGTTTGCTTATCAGTGATTTTTTTAAACCCAATTTTTAAATGCCTCCAATATCTCAATGTCCGGTATTTTATTGCCCTTTTACCCTGTTTGTGTATCTATAATAGTTTTTACTGGTGCCCAAAAAACTAAATTATCCATAATTAAATGAGATACTGCACACACATCACTAAATCCCTTTAATTCTGGTTTTTAAGTTGCTAAAGTTGCTTTAAACCTTTTATATTTCCATGTGAGAAGCACTTTGTTTAAACTTTTAACCTTATCTATGGACTCCGCATCAGTATTTGTGTTTATTTATATTCACTGGGTGTGAGTGTGTTATATGTATCAATATACTGTAGGATTTATCTCAAGTGGGATTCCACTTACACTGCGGTTTTCTGTTTATTTTCTCTAAAATGCGAAAAACCATGAATCCCTCAGATTTTCCTCAACGGCATTGAAAAACTGTGTGGGAAAAAAAAGTTCAAAGCTCGTCTTCATAATGGGTCCACAGAATAGAAATCTACATAGAATTCCAAGGTGTTTATGTTAATTACACATGTGACATCCTAAACTGGTTCAGGGGCTGTAATTAGAAGCTAATTTACATTTCTTGAAAAAAAAGTAAAAAGGGTCGGGGATCAGATCATGAATATGTCCCAAGACAACTCCACCTGTCTCTGGACCCGTAGGGAGAGTAACTAGTTAGTCCTGTTTTGATTATGAGAAAGGGACACTAATGCTAAAGAACCTTTATCAGGCCGTAGTGATTACAGGGGCAGACAACTCCTGTCTCTTAAACTGTGGTGGCTTTCAAGGTTTCAAGACATGGAGCGACGTTTGATGAGTTGTGCCGCAGGCGACCTGAGGCTTATTGGCTTTTATGATAGTGGAACATGGAGGGTAGAAATACTATATAAAAAAATGGGCAGAGGGGTTGTAAGTAAAGAAAAAAAAGGAACTAATTGGCCAACTACTCTATAGCCAGAAAATGGTGAAATAGGCTATTCATTTGCTCTGTCATTTTGTCCAACAATCCATTGGACTAAGAGGTAACCCAGTAGACTGCAGCTCTTAGAATGTTAGAGCAGCCCAATGTTATAGTCGATATCAGCGCAAGTGTCAGATGATATCACTGGTGCCCCCAGTGGTATTTTGTGGAATTGCATATGGTCAATAAAGTTAAATTCTAGGCCACAGTGTTCTCTCTTTGCCTCAAAATCACCCTCCTTAGCCTGAAAAATATTTGTAGACATTATAAGGGTGCAGGTGGGTATGATATGATTCGTGAGCCAAAGCACAGACATTGCAGATAAGAACCATTTGACCCATTTAGTCCACTGTGAGTTAGCCATATATCTATTCCCCAAATATACATTTCTACCACTTCCTCTGCAAAAGTGTTCCACTTATCTACCACCTTCCTAGTAAGAGATCAGCTCTACCATATAGGTGAGCCAGGTGGGCATGTGTTTGCTGGCCTAGGGGAACAGGTACATTGGGCTTGGAGAGGCAGATTGCTGTCCTGGGTGATTAGCACCCCCACCAAGTGTGTTGGTCAATGGGCCGAGTGCATTATGGCCTAACCGTAACTGCTTCATGTTATGGCGCTCGGTGGCATGTATGGTGGCCATAGATAGGGCAGCTGGGGACACTGCCTTAGGTCAGGTTTAGGGCATTGCTCAGGGTAACTACGCCTCTGTCTGTGTCCTACTTACTGCTTTCACGAGAACCATGTTTATGGGCAGATAATACAAATTGTTTATAGAGGACAGAACAATCCACCTAAATAAAAGTGAGCAACATAAAGTTGACTTTAGTAGGTTACATTATCCATTTAAAGAAGTTACAAAAAAGTACTTAAATGTGTTAGTTGGCAGACCTATGCGCATTTAAATAAACTTCAGACATTTAATTGCAGAAACACACTGTGAAAACGATCCAGATAAAGAGGTAAAGAAATAGAAGTACAGATAAGCAAAATAAAGTGCCATTTGGCAGGTTCAGGACCTCATTTAGTCTCCTACTATTGTGAGCAGTTCAACAAAGGCAGAGAGTTTGATTCCCACAGAGTTCCCTTACAAACGGAGACACAGCGGGTCTCTCCTGGGACACAAAACTATCCGAGAACTATCAAACATGTAAAAGGCTTGTCCTAGAAAAGAGTAAGAATCTACCTGCCTCGGACGACACCTGATCTGAGTGTCTACAGTATCGCTCTGCTCTGGCCATTGTCTGCAGTCTGTCTGCCCTCTCTTCCCAAATGTAACTGTACTTGTAAAAGAGCTTTGTACAAGAGTTAATGGAGAATAATACACCAAGAATGAAACCTTCTGCAATTCATGAGTCTTGACGCCAAGGGAAGTTTTTTTTTCTCTACCTATCCTTTTTACCATATTGTTGGTATTGTGACTGTAGTAGGCCCTAAAAAAAGGCACGCTAGGACTGCTGTGGAGTATGGTTCTCATGAAGTTTAGACGTTACGTTATAGTCTGACGGCGGACCATAGTCTATACCAGTTTGTATGTCAAAGGTTGACAAAACGCATGGTAAGGTTGATATTTAACCTCGTGTTTGCCAGGAAAGCCTCGACAATATGGCCAGCATTCAGTGTTGGCTGTTCCCGTAAATGCCCTCTTTATTTTGGACTAGAAGAAAAAGATCATTACTAGAAGAAAAAGATCATTACATAGCTACGCCTTTGATACCCCATCAACACCCCTTATTATTATGTTTAATATAGCACCATCATGTTCCATGTTCCATGGTCTTAAACGTAAAACCACATTTATTACAGCCATATTCACAACATTTACCCTAAAGAATATGACTCGGACAACAAAGAATCGCATAATTATCAACCAGCCACTTCCCCTCCTCCGGTTTTCCCCCCTGCATTTTGTATGATTTTATGTTATATTTTGCGTTTTTTTTGTTTCATTTTGACCTTTTGATTCCATCGCCAGTGGCCTCTGACCTTGAATGTGAGTGGGTGCGAAATAAAGATATTTGTGGTTTGATGACATTTGAAAGAATGACGCTGTGATAGTTTGCTAGCGGGGCGTCTGTGTGAACGCAAAGGGATCAAAAGTATAAAATTGCACAGGCACCACGGGTGTTAAGAAGTTCTTTCCACTTAAAAAGAAGGCAACTTTTTTCAACAAGAAGCTGCACTCAGATGAAGGACGATTCAGGACAGAGATTTCCTATGAAAGGGCAGTGCGCTATCCCCAGACTTTCTAAACTGAAACCAATATGCTTCTGCCCCCCCCCAAAAAAAACACTTTCCAACACTCTCTGTACTGAGCCGCATAATATTCATCATGGCAGCTGGAGACCGTGGGACCTAAAAGGGTGACACCATGCACACTTCCTCAGGCTTTTAACATGCCTATGACACACAGGGTGAAGTGTGTCCCTCAAAACACACTTTTCATACAACAACAAATAGAAATCCAAGATGACTTGGTGTTCACACCTCTGTGCTATTTTGACCATGGGAAACTTCAATCACTTGTTGTATCATCTGCTTTATTCATCATTAAGGGTCAAGGAAGCTCCCTTTACCTCTTACATGGATACATGCAGAAAACAATTGTACTTCACCCGTAGAACAATATTCGATTTTTTTTTGGCATTCCAGTGTCTCCAGAGGTTTTCCAAAACCACGTTTCTTCAAAAAGGCCCACTGAGGATACATTACCAATGTGATTGTGTTAATCCATACGCCATAATCATATAACACGTAAGTAATACAGCCATCTCCTTTAGAGGTCAAATGTAATCCACATTTCTTCTCAAAAAAGCCTTTTATCAATAAGTTTGAATTTTTTTTTCCATATCCAGACATTTGTGCTGAGCTGAAACTTTCAATCAATGGCCATAGAAGACGTTTTTAGCTGATACATCCACGATAAAGGCTTGTGGTCCACGCCATATATAATATTGATCCAGGAAAAAAAAACGTTAGCTGTATTTCCCATTGGTGTCGACATGTCCTCTTGATGAAACACAACAATCCTTGCTAGAGTAAAATGTATCACATATCCATGTGTGAAGCCATTTAAAATGATTGGTTATATATAAAAAGCATAATTCCATCTCAACTCGAGATGCCAGCAGAACTAGTATAGCTCTTCGTAGACAATACTGTCCTTTCTATACAGAGACCCATGGTGCACAGCTTTTTACTTTATATGTTGCTTCTAGAACAGAGCTGTGCTAATGTACAAGCCCAACCTCTCAGTAAAAGATCGTAGAATACAATAAGATGTTATAATGTACGTCTGACATGTCAATGGCATATATGAGGAAGTGTGTCCCTTCTGAAAAGACACACTTTAGTGCCATAATAAAACTTGTAAATATGGATATTTTGGTTTTTACATTCCTGTGTTACTTTATACCTTTTGTCCCTATGAAACTTCAAAGTCTCATTCACACATCTGTTGGGTTTTAAATGCCCCCCCCAATCCAACCAGCTCATGAATACAAAGAGGCGTTACAATGGACACCTAGTAAGTTCCTCAATATGTCTATGACACAAACGAGGAAGTGTGTCCACCTTCAAAGGACACACTTCATTCCAAAAGAGCAATGGTGAATATTTTTTGAGTTGACACCCCTATGACGCTTTACACCTTTGTCCTTTGAACAATTTTGAGGTCTTATGTACTCAACTGCTGGTTTAACACCATAGGTACCTGAACCCCCTTTTTAGGTGACAGGAGAACCAATGTTTAGAATGGCATTTACTGAAGAGAAGTGTGCATAGTATATATATATATATATATATATATATATATAAATTGTAAGACCGATAATTACAGAATTCTCAACACAACTAGGTCAGCAGACAACATTTGGTCTTGGAATTAAAGTAGACTCATTAGTGGGCTAGTTTGGGATAAAAACAGGAACTTCATCTAAATATGCTATTCAATAAATTCTTAGTTTGGATATTGAGTTAGGTTTGTGAAGCAACTAAGTCCAACTTAAGTCAAAAGTTGAGCACACTCTTAAATAACATTCAACAACTCATTCCTGACTTAACTGAGAATGCAAAATGAATCAAGTTACTAAAAGAACCTTTCAAGAGAATAAGTGAGTTTAAACTCGTATCATCACTCGTACATCAATGGCAAACATAGGAGGAAAGTGGACCAGCAGGAATATTCATCAAGCCATCTGGTGGGCCTCAAACGTAGTAAAGGTGCTACAGTTCACAGCTCCTGAGTGTAGAAACATGTCTATGACACTTGAGGAAGTGTGTCAGTCTTCAAAGGACACACTTTTCCTACAGTGACAAAAACAACAGCAAAAAAAGATAAATAGTAATAGATACTGCTCTGGGAAACATCAAAGAAGTATAATCAACCCCTTTGGGTGACCAAGCAGTTCCCAATACTCACCCCATTAACAACTGAATGGTTACATGCTGTGTGCTGTGTTGGCCTCTTCGTTTCTCTACCAATGTCAATATAACTTTCCCAAAACATTTTCCAAAAAAAATCCCATCAGCTCCAGGGGGTACTGCAGTCGTTAATGTGGTCCTGTAGTTACAACAAGCACTAGGTGACCACATTTATTTTGCACATCTCTCAAATGTGTAGATTTTCTTAAGAGAAATACATGAAAACATGGAAATTTATATTAGCAATCAGAAAGAGGATTTTTTTCCCCAAAGTGATAGATCCACTGTAAATATCCAAGCTCCATTCCGAAAACAAAGATGGACAGAAGCAAATCCAGGAGAAACCCAGCAGACATATTTTCCATTGACGAAAAGATTTCCACGGTGTAGAGCAAGTTGCAGACAATAATTCCTTAATAGTTGGTATTAATAGATAAAACATTTTCCAATGCAGAGAACAACATCCAGTAGGTATCCAACTTAGAAGCTTGAGAACATCACAAGAGCAGAATGTATCCATAGAATCCAGTAGAAGAATTCTTCTTCCCAACTTGGTCAGAAACTGCACTGCGGTGTATATACTGAGCCAAGGAACCACACAAGTGACATGTTACCTGGTTCAAGGCTGTTTATTAAATGTAAGACTTCAGGAGCTGAGCAGTTTTATAATTCAACTTCCCCTTCCCCCAGTAAATGACCATGGAGTACAATAAGGTGTTGTACACTTCCTAAGTTCATTAACATGTCTATGATACAGAGAAGGAAGTGTGCCCAATGTCCATCTTCAAAAGACACACTTTCCTTACATTTGGCAATCATAAAAAATCACAAATGGACAAAGGAAATGGTGCACAAGTGAGCGTTCGGCTACCATTCTACTTTTCTTTTAAAGTTAACCAGGTCTCCCTTTATCTAGGGACACCTATATATACTTTAATGTGGCAAATTCTTGTCTTTGCTACACCGCATAAGGTGTTTTTGTTGTATTTTACAAACATCTACCCATCTTCCTATATTGGCCATTGCCTTTTTTTGGTAAGGTTGCATCCAACACTTATGCTCATCATACTCAAAATATAAAAAGAAGTACTTTGCCTGTATGTACACCCCTGTCTGAGCTGAGCATTAAATGTCTCTCAAAGGAACCATTATGTGCCTTTTTTTTGAGAGAAAGGCCTCTGCGGTGTATAAAAATTATACATACTGAGTCCTTGTAAGCACTTGTAGAGATTAGAACATTGTGTGTTTGACTAAACTTCTGGGGTTAACCAAGTTTGGTAGTTGGTAACAACATAAAAGTATACATTTCTGAGCCTTATCTGTGGTGACTTGGCAAATGTAATACTTTCTACTCAATCGAGCTGTGAGTTGTCTCCTAATTGACCAGTGATGTTGGGCTGTAAATTTAATTTTAGAGAATTATGCACTAACCTGGTTACCCAAAATTCCTACAACGATCAGCTTCATTAAGTAGCATTATATTGAAAGTCAGAAATGGCTCCAACTCACTATACTACTCCATTGAAGTCTACATGATTACAGCCTGATGTCTTCTAGAGAAGTAGAGCTTGGCTGATCTCTATAAGCTTGTGATCAGGACTGCTCCGTAAAGAACCCATAATATAGCAGGTATAGTTATGAATAACCTTTTATTTACGTTAAGGTGACCAGAATTCCCTATTACCAGAGACTCCTGGAAAAAGTCTAGTACAAGCATGCATTAATTTTTTTGTGTGGCTATTTTGCCCTGGTTATAAAAGACATCTGGCCACCCTAATTCAAGGCAGCTGAACGGTATTAAAATTGACACCCTAGGTATGTCTCTGGTAGGTGTCACAATGCACACCACACCTGCAATTAGCATGTACGTGACACATTGGAAGGAAGTGTGTCCATCTTCAAAGGGCACACTTCTGTAGCTTAAAAAATACATTAATGATGCGTTTAGAGACATATTTGCAAAACAAACAGATATATTTACCTCTTTTCTGCCAAATGTTGGCCTTTGCTATGATTTCAAAATACCCCCGTTCATTATTTGCATATTCTTGGATAGGTGGAACCCTGTAAAGCCCAACGCTTTAATTTTTGCCATTTATGTGTTTATATTCTAAGTTTTTCTTGGGGTACTGACGAAACTGTATGAAGATTTGATTTTGATAACTATATCCCAATTAAGTGCAAAATAGCTTAAAATCCAAGAGACATTGGGACATAAGCCTTGTATTAACTGCTTAAAGTCAGATCCCAACCGTTATTCCAAGGGGTCTTCAATATCTCTCGGCCCAAATAAACAATTTACGTCTACCAATAATGCTTTTAATGATTCCCAGCAGCTCCACTACATACTTCTGCTGCATACTTCCTTTAAAAAGACATCCAAACCGATCAGTGATGTATTTAAAGTGTTTTTTTTCCTTAAACTAGAATGATTGTGTTCTGAGTAATGGTCATTACAGCAGACTAAAGGAATGTGAAATATCTATGGTCAATGAAGCCATTAATATAAATAAAGGCTATTGGGACTAAAGTGGATTATCTTGTGACCATGTGTGAAATCAACTTCTATTTTTAACATTCCTGGCTTAAACAACACAATCAACTAAAGAAAAAAAAAACTTTTCCCTCTTTTTGTCATTTGTTTTCCAATTTAAGGCATAGAGGCTCTTCTTTTCTTGCTACAGAATGAACTCACGGAAATTGAACTAATTTGATTGTCAGAGTGTCTACATCTCAAAGGTAATAATCCCCAAACCATTCTAGATAATGCCTCGTATTGTCTATACCCCATAACATTTTAAAGCTCCATGTGATCAGAACATTCTCAACACTTGGCGGAGAGCTGCATGTTCATAACATTTTTCGAGCCCCCATGATTTCTATCCTTTTACCCCAAATTACACACAATAAGACATCATTAGGACTAAAATCCCTGTTGTTCTAATTACCGTATTATCATTATCTTTTCTGCTCTACACAGCAATAATCTTACTAGCAGAGAGAGATTCCTGTGCCGGTGGTTCCATATGTATTTATCTCTCTGCACTTAGTAGACCACCAGCTCCCAGTGTGGTTGAGCCACCAGAACCAAGAAACCCTGCAAGCAATCTCCCCATGCACAAGAAAAAGAAGCGGCGTAACCATAAGGTTTCTTGTATAATCAGACTCAAAATACCAAAAAGAAATGAACATTATAATCCTTCCCAAAACCAACATGAGTCCTGTGGCCAAAATGTAGCGTTCTTCACAATGTCAGGAGTCGGGACAATTCCACCTACTTTATGGTGTCAGCATTTTTGTGGTTGTACAGTAGCCAGCAATATATTCTGGCCAAAGCCATCTAGGCCTTGGGCAGCAGGTCTGGGGGCAACAGTCCCTCTTAGGTGATCAGCCCCCCCCAACGTGCCACTGCTTCACGGGCCGTCTACACTATAGATATAAGTGCAGAGCCAGCAAAACCTCCATAAGATGCATTAAAAGGTGCAGCATGACACGGAGCACCGGAATATGACATCATATCCAAGTGTTCCGTGATGAGGACAGCGTACGGTGACCATATCAGGGACGTATAACTAAATAATTGGAACCCTTCCATGAGTCTATACATCCCACATACTGCAGGGCAGCACTTTATCTGGGCTGGTCAGCAATATGGAAAAATTATACGTGTCCTGGAAAACATGGTTGACCCTAGGACAGGTGACCGGGGGGGGGCTTTCCTGGGTCAGGCCTAGGTCAGCTCTCAAGGTTAAAACACCGCTGGTAGTATTCCAATGGCAATTCGTGGGTTAAAACCAGTATGCCACTCAAATAAAAGAAAACAACAGTGGGAAAATAAAATGATTCCCATGCATTCTTCGGCGTGTAACGCTAGTAAACAATCTGAAATTAATTTTTGTTTTTTAGGAGGTCACAATAACACCAGATTTTTATGATCCATTAGTACAGATGATTTTCGGTGTCTGCGGAGCCTGGGATATCTCAAGTTTTGTGTTAAAACTCCACTACCATCTGCTTATTGTGTTTTTGGCAAATGTAAACAGAAATCCCAGGGGATAAAAAAAACAAAAAAAACAACCGTTTCCCTCCGTAATTTTTTTCCCGTCCCTCCTTTTCGTCCGTGAAGTAGGATATCACATGTGGGCTTTATTCCCTGACAAAGCAAATTCTTAGCGGATTATAATTTAATATCTGCAAAGCCTCAACTTTCAAAGACAAACAAATGCAAAATCGGGTCACAATTTTCCTTCTTTTGAGCCGAGAGAAGAGAAACAAGCAGCGGACCCCAGGAGACGATGGATGGGACTCTGTCCAGTTAAGAGGAGGACTAATGGAGGAGTCAATGACGTGTCCTATTAACCATGAAAATGCTGGAAAGAATCAACTGCGCATTAAAATGAATTGAAAAAGTCGCCAAAGCAGCCCGTTGAACGTGACTAACGAGAGAGCTCTGTTGGTTGCTATGGCGATAACACCCCTTTTCAAGCCTCGTACCACTTCTTCGGTTATAGTCTAGAGAAATAAGTAGAAATATAGAACTTGGCGGCAGATAAGAACCATTCTGCCCATCTAGTCTGCCCGTTTATATAATATTTTTGTACCCATTATCTGTCACATAAGCAAATGTATGACAACATTTGACTTGGCATAATGACGCTCATGATGCAAGATATATTCGCTTACATTAGATATTGAATTGATTTGGATTTTCCTTCAGTTCACTCACTTTGCATTTTGTTAAATTATAAAAATAAACATGTCTTTTTTTAAAGCATTTTTACACCTGCCTAAAACTTTTGCACAGCACGGTATATACACTATATGGACAAAAGTATTAGGACACCTGACCATTACACCAACAGGGATTTTTTATATTTGCCTCTCCAACCACCCCCTGAAGAGAAGGGTTGGCTAAAATCACATAAAAAAATTTGAATTTGTAAAAACAATATCTAAAAAATATTTTAGTTGCCACGGGAACCATTTAATTCTAGCATGAAAGCATAACATATTTAAAAGCAAAAATATTTATTCTCCGTCTGGGTTGAAATTAGTCGTTATTCAATATTGTTTTTAACATATAGACATGGGAGAAGAATTCAGTCCCTGAAACTCACAATTCTAATTTTATTTCTAAGATGTATAGTTGTTTTGTGTCGGGAATCCATTTTTATTGTTGCTATTACTTTAATTAAAATTAATTATTTAATTATTACTTTTATTAAATAAACTTTAATTACTTACAATAGTCTGATTTTATAAGAAAAAATACATAATTTGGCAAATATTCTAAATTAGAGCATATTTGGGTGTAGTATATACCATAGTTCTCTGTGTGCATCATAGGGATCTCCCTACATGATCAAAAGTGGATCTTTTAAGTTACACTAAAGGCCTCAGAACTGTATGAAATTAATATTATTTCATGAAAAATCCTATTATTAAATTGTGATGTAGAAAATCTAGATTATTAAGGCCCGGGGGATCACAAGGTCATCAGTGGATCTTTTATTTGCACAGGTGGCTGCTTTGTTAGCGCAGGTGGATCCACCACTACTTGAACCACCTGTGCTCAGGTAAGCATGGAAGCTACATTCTTTTGGTAGCATCCTCTAGTTTTTTTTTTCGTTTTTTTTTGGGGGGTGTTACTGAAGACCCATAATGAACACTAAAACAGTTTAAATGTGCTTCTATATAAAAAATATTATTTCAGGAATCTATGGATAAAAATATTTTTTGAGGTCAGCTAGTAGACCATTGTTGGCTTCTCTAAATTAACGGTGATACCATCTAGAGCAGTAATCGCTGCGCATTTAAAGGTCTATCATGGGAAATTATACTTTCTCCCTTGAGAACCAAAGCAGCGTCCAACATAATGGGTTAAACTGAGGAGTCCAAAAACAATGCACGTTTTACCAAACACTGCTTGCCCTGAGAGTGATCTTGGGAAAGGCGTGAGGACCACGGACTACTCTCTGGTCCTCTGTAACTGTCACCAGTTCTATTATCCATGGCGTCGTCCTTTAGCGCACTGACCTTCTGAGGACCCTTCTCTCTTTTTTTACTTGCCATGTAAACTCGGCCCCGCTCTCTATTGTTGTCGGAGTAAATGTGTAAAACTCTAGTTACTTTGATTCTACCCCAAAAGCCCTCTTTTTTTTTTACTCTATTGTCTGTCAGCGTCCTTTGTCCTTACAAATAAATCAAACACAGGATTATATCTCGTTAAAATGTATATCATTTAAATATTTATTGTACATCATCAGAAGGTGAGTTTATTGATGACATCATCAGAAGAGAATAGCAAATTAATTGGATAATGCTGGTTTTGCCACTTTATGCCATAGATCACAGCTAAACAGAGACAAACCTTGTTTGACAATCCAAAAAAACCAAGAAATGAATGAATTTTGATAAATGTGTTGACTTCAGTCCACTTTGTTATTACAGAGAAAAGTAAATTTTTTTTTACAGTAGATATACCCGTTATCTTCGTATTCTGTATTACTTTAAAATCCACTCATTCCAGGGACAGGTCACGATCGTAGGTTTTATTCAATGAAATTCATTTATAAAGCGCTTGTTTCCGTTGTCTCTTGGGCGGCTGCCATATTGCTCCGCCGTCCTTCTGCAACAAACCAACATAATTAAGTTTTCCGAAGGATTATCCATAGGGCATATATCATTACCTCTTTAATCGTCCAACACACTCCATGAATTATACAATGACTAATTTTTCTGACCTTATAATATAATTCCATTCCATGTAATATAATTAATGGGGGGGGGCTGACTTTTTACAGAAAGCAGATTCCTTCTAATGGAAGTTTTAACCCCCCGTTTACTGGTCATTTTTCAGACACAGGACATTATTGTATGCGAGAGGTTTCAATGGGCTTGGAGATTACTGTCTACGGAGAGTGACTTATAACGCGATCTGAGTATTTTGGCAATGGGAATGGAATGCCATTTTTTTTTTGACCTTAGGATTTTAATGCCGCTTTGTCTCGTGACAGTCGGATTTCTCTCGAAATGTTAGAGCGGGGCTGGAAAACATGGGGGCAGGGGGTGCAGCTGTCTCCGCGATCTGGATAATGATTGTTAAGTGAATGGTGAATGTTCTCCCTTAAAAAAGAATGCGCGCCGAAAAATGTTTATACAAAGTGAGCATGGAACTGGACAAAATGATACATTCTGTCACTGCAAAAAATCATAGCTTCTGCAGCACTTACGGAATAGACACTTCTACATTCCTGCCATAAAAACGCCAAAAAATGCAGCTATTGAAGCATCTGTTGACTAATAGCGATAAGTCTTTTCACCCCGTTCTTCATAGTGAAGGAAAAAAATATATATTCTCGTGTTTTGACGAGACCTTCCATCTATCTTTTAAAAGAGCTAGTGAGCATCCGCGGCAGGAAAGCCTTTGCAGAAAGTTTTTGCCGTAAAAGTCCATGTAAGGCTAACTTTCCATTCTTACGGATAGTCACAGGGTGGTAGGTAAGTGGCACAACCTCCCAGCAGAAGTGGTAGAGGCTAATACACTGAGGGGATTTTAACATGCATGGGACAGGCATATGGCTCCTATATCTAAGACGAGTCTTTACATCAGGAAAGATTGGGCTAGATAGGGGGCAAATGGTTCAAATTCTATGTAAGTAAACAAAAATCGGTGCTCTGTCTATGTCTTTAGGTGTCTTTCTAAAACTTTTTTTTTAAATATTTGCAGTTTTCCATGTAAACCAAACATTTGATTTTTTTTATACACTTCTGTTCCCCCATGTTTTGCCAAGACTGTTAGTTTCTAGGTGGACCTGCTGAGTAGCCATAGTTATACGTTCTATAGGTTCTATAGGTTCTGTAGGTTCTGTAGGTTCTATAGGTTCAAGCCTACACCCCGATTACCATCATTTGAGTAACAGGGCTACCTTGATCCATACAAAAGCAGTGCATGATTACGATTGGAATAGGAGAACGCCAGGTCAGTTCTAGCAGGATACTGGAAATCAGGCTGGGGTTGATGATATCATATAAGATATAATTGCGTTATATTCATTCTCACCATTCTACCTTAATGATAAGAAGTACACCTTATAACAAGTAGCTCCCTTTGTTCCGGATGATGGGTTATTGTATAGCCAACCATTGTTGGAATCCTAATCCAATCCTCTTGTTCAATGCGGTTCCATGCAGGGGGTAAATGTGGATAAATATTGGCCCAGGGGGTAGTTAAGGAACCAGCCAGCGGGTTGGCATTTGATAATATAATGTGGGCTGTTGAATTTTGGCATTGCTTTAAATTCTCGGTAAGAATTAAAACTATTATACATTTTGGGACTCGATGAACTGGGTTTGCCGTTGGGTAGCGTTGCACAGCGTTATGTAGCGTTGCTGCGATCTGCTGGATATGGAATTAGCTGATTTCCCTCTATTGCCCTTTGTTTTACCTTTGACCTGCAGTACATTTTCCTACCTCCAGGGTATATCACGGGGTATAAATAGTTGTCCAGGATGTGAGCTGCTAATCAGAGGTCAACAAGCAATACAGATGCCGGAAGGAAGTTTAGGATTGATCCATGATCTCATCTAGAGATAGAAGCCCTGGAAATGATGTCGCGTCTTTATCTAGCTTGTCTTTCTATTTGTACAGAGGCTTATCGTATAATAAGACAACAGTGATACGGTGCCATACAAAATACCGGATATACGGGATATATACAAAGCATGAGTCCGACAATCACTGTGTTCAATAACCGAGCAAAGGGGACACAGGTAATGCTGGGGAGTGTTACCAATCTTCATCTTTAATGACAAAGATCTATTTTCCTTGCCACTAGGAAGAAACAGATTCAATGGGGACAGGAGGAATATACAGACAGTGGGTATCCTGGACTAGGGTGGGAGGTCAAGATTTGCGACAGTCCCTCCGCGACTAAACAGGGGGCCAATCACTCGATCACGCTCCCAGTAGCGCCATGGCTCAATGGGCCAGTTAGAAGGGGGGTCACTGGTCTCGCCAACAGGCCTCTTAACACAAATGCCGGCACAGACTCTATAATTTTGTTCCACGTGGCGTGTCCTTGAAAGGTGGAGTGCCGGGATATGACATAATTTACCCATGTTCAGAAAAAGGCAGCTCTGAAGATTAATACACCGCTACTGAGAGGGTTAACATACTTGCACATATAATTAAAACAGCCCCACCAACCTCTAATACCCCTAGGATCAGTAAATGCTCCTTCTTTAGTAACTTGGAATATACTGTATAAGAGAAGGTCCACCTCTTGGTTGATTTCATGTGTTCCTAATCTGTTTGCAAAAGGGGGTAAAAATATTCTAAAATCGACTGAATATTTTTGTGGAAAAAAGCTAAATACAAGCCATTTTGTATTTTGGTTTGGCTAATGTCATGATTTTTAGGTGACATGTCCCCATTTAAGGAGCTCTTATCCTCCAAATATCCCGTTACAGTGTCTGATCTGGTTACAAAAGCAGAGTTCCACTACAGAATACAAAAATAACAAGAAAAAAAGAAAAGAGTAACACCAGATCTGCCTCCAGACGCAGGCCTTCCTAACCTGCAGCCTCCAGAGACCTCGGAATAATTGTCGCGCCTCTTCCTCTACTGGGATCCGTGACTCAGACTCGTAAATTTGTATTTCAGATTATTTAATAAAGGAACGCAACAGAGGGGATTTGGGAATGGATCTCTTAACGCAGCCCGGGGAATGTAGTGATGATACGTACAGAGCTGTAAAAAATGACTTCATAGCCCAAGATCAAATAACTCTTTGAATGCCAGGGGAGAGCACAATGCACTGCACACGTCCGCCTCTCATTAGAGATGGACCATTTTGGTCTTCCAGTTGTGTGGTGACCAGGACTACCCTGACAGTATGGACAGACTAATGAGGTGCCTATTGAGTCAACATGCAGGGTTCTTTTTGGAGTTTTGGAACCACGTCTTCCAACACATTATGGCCACCCCCCAAAAAATGGAATTCCATGGACATGCCTTGGAAAACCATTGCAATAGCCGTTTGTCAAGTAGGCATTGTCCAAAAAGTTACTTTTTAGCTCTAAAAGAATGACAGTAATCAACGAAGAAAGAATGCAAGCTACAGCTAGTTTTAATGCATTAGGTCTGCTACAAAACTCTGATGATCACAGTCATCCTGTATATCGCATTTTTTACTGAAATTCCACATAAAGCTTCACTTATGATTTCATTATACATTCGCATCATTTTTTTTCATGAAAATTAGATTTTTCCTCCCCATTCTAGCATTATTTCCCACACCCACTCCCATGCATCATTTAAACTTGATGAAAACAGACAACCCATACAGCTGTGATTATCAACAGTTACATTTTAGCTCGCGTGCGCTAGTAAGGATAATATTCCCGTAACATAATATTCACTCCAGCTTGAGGCTGGCATTGTGGATGTACAGATTCATTTACCTGTTGGCAGCTGAACCCTACTGGTATCTCGCTTCTCTCCCACATTGTAAGGCTCAGCGAGACGGTTACATTTTCCCGTGACATCTTTTAACGCCAAGTTAATCGGTGCCTGATGTAATGAACCAAAGCAGAAAGACTTTGGGGGGGGGGGTGAAGATTAGTTAATGTTTATGCTGCGTTTCACTCAGACGCAGACAAAGTGGAGTAACCTGTCCAGCGGAGACGGACCGGTGATTCTGTGGACAGGTTGCTGAAAGGCTTTCATTGTCTTTAACTTTAAAACTGTGAACCAAAATTGAATGCCTTATGATAACAACATGAGTGTAGGATTCCCTACTTTTTGGGGAAAAAATATACTTAAGATGGGTGTTAAAGTATAAAAAATCCTGAACGCCCCTGGACCGATGAGAATGATCTGAGTCCAAGGTAAGAAAGAATTATCCTGATTTGGGGTCTGAAACCTGTAACCCCAAGGTTCCTTTCCAATAACATAAGGAATAACAGAAATAATACTTGGTTTAGGCTGTTATGGACTTGCCCGGTTGAATTCATCATCATCATCGTGCATGTTTATGGCGGAATCCAAGTGCTAGTGGTCACTCTTTGTGGCATTGGGTTTCCGTAACTGGTTAGCAGCCCAATGGGTTCCTGAACAGTCCATGGTCTTAATGTTTGGAAGGTATGACATTGTTAATGTAATCTGCTTGACATCATTATTATTATTTATTGTTTTATATAGTGCCATCATATTCTGCAGCGCTGTACCACGGGTACAACAGCAACCTCCTAGGTCACCTATGTTAAAAAAAGAGTTTAGTGTCCATTGAATGTAAAGTAACGTTGTGTGCTAATGATTCCGCTTTAATATGTGTTTGTTACAGTTTCTATAGACTTTATACATTCTGGTGAAGTTATTATTGTTTTTTTTATTAATTTCTAAACTTTGTTTCCATACCATTACATTATTCTAGGTAATGTGCCCAATACACACACACAACTAAAAGCCTTTTCTTATTTGTTATGTAGACGTGCACGTGAAATGTTGTGTCCGCTTTACTTTGTTAAACAAACTTTACTACAATATGCAGCAGGTTCCATGTTCATTGCAGAAATTCCTGACTTGAAAGCATGCGATTCTTGCAGAACTTTTCTCTAATGGAAGTAAGCGATTTTTCCACCGTGGAAGACTTAGGACTTAGGACCATGGAAGACTTAGTATTAAAATTGTTGTTTTTTTCTTTTATGAGAAGCACCTTTATCATTGTCATTTCTTGGGGCTGAGATAGAGCGGCCACGTCATGCCATGTTGACCTCTTCCTTAAGAGTAGTAATCTTCTCAATCTTAAAATGTCGGATTATCCATAGAAAGGGTGTATTTGGGTTTTTTATGTGACATGACATATGCTTTCAAAGGGAGAAGGGTTGGAGAATTTGTGTTCTCTTAAATCAACACCATTGGGTCTCTGTTATGTGTTAGCACATCTAGAGCTGAGTTAAAGCTCCCTCTTTTACTGGTGGGAACAAAAGTCTTTGAGATGGCGAGTTAAGGGTACCTCCACAGTTGCCCCCATGCTTTTCTTTAATCCAAACAAAATCCATGGTCCTCATTGTGTCTCCGATTTTCTACGTGCAGGACATCGTTTCTCAAGATGTCACTGAACAAATTCTACAGAAATCAGAGTTTATGGCTGGCGTCTTAAAGCGCTTTGTTAATCAGAGACAGACCGAGGACTGAAGGCAATGAAAGGATTTAAAGATTCTTCAAATCCCCCAGAAACTCTGGCATTGTTACATTTTGATTTATAGGCTGGTCCCTTTTGACTTGCTCATCTGCGAGGCCTGGAGATGGATGCTGAAGCCTTTTAACCTTTTGACTACCAGACACAGAGTGTTCAACACTTTGCAGAGAACCCTGCGTGATATACAAAATTTGTGATTATTAAGTATGGGGAGTATGAGAAGGGACGGGTGCCAGGAGCTCCCATTCTCCTGGGGTGGTGGCAGAATTAGGATTGGGAGAGGAGCTCCAAATTGGTACCTTGTTTAGGGCCGCATTGGGTTTTTATCTGGCTCTGATCTTAGATGTACTGTGAAACGGCTGGTAACATGGAATAATCTTCTGGTAGAAAAGGAAGAGGTGACTACAGCATAGAAGTTTCAGCAAGTGCTAGATAAGCATATCCCTATCTAGAACATACGGCAAAGCCAAGGTGATGTTTGAGGTTCCATGCAACATAGTAAAAAGGAAAAACTATATGGGATCTAGTAGTGGGATCTAGTAGTGGGATCTAGTGATAAGCCCTACTATAAATACAGATACATTGTTTTCAGCTTTCAGGAACTTCTGATATGGGGACCAGTGGGGGCACTGAACTTCTTTAACGTGAAGGCCCTTGGTAAAGGAGGTCATAGGGAAGATATGGTGGGCTAACATGGGAAAAGGGGATAGGCGTCTCCAACATAGACAGGTGAAGTAGGGAGAACAAAATCCTGCCCCATTTCTCCCAGTCTTTCTTTGTTAAAATAAGTTGTATCCATTGAAACCAAGTCGCCACAGTTTATATGTATTCCGTATCTGGCATGGAACTGGAAAAAAAGATCTATTTTAATGAAGGTTTCATCACTTTCCCATTAGAAGGACGAAGAGCCTCTGGCACTAGTTGTGAAATTCTTGTTTTAAAAGTTCTGGGAAAAAAAGTGGAAAAAAAAATGAAAGTTTCACCACTGATGCAATGGTGTTCCGTTTTATTTTGACATTGTGTTGTGCTTTTGGCAGAAATGAAGTCAATTTTATGAGAAAATTCACAGGAGAAACAGATAAGGATGAATTCATATTCGAGAGGATCCCTTGGAAAGTACAATGTGATGGCTAGTTGGCTCTGCTCGATTCCCCGGTAATTCCGTCCAGACACGAACTACGCAGGGACTTGGTTACATTAAAGAAACGCTTGCAGCTGTTTAACAATGGCCCTTATGAGTCAACCTAGGATATGATGCATTCTTTTTGGCTACAGAACAACTACATGTTCTCATATCACCAAGGAGAGGTGCAAAGGCTTAAAATCACACTAAAAGCTCCTAAAATCATCAATTTCTCTTTTTCCTGTTTCGGAGTGAACATTATTTTTATTCTTTTTATTTAAATTTAATTTATTTTCTAAAATAAGGACATCCAGGAAAACAAAATACATCCCAATGTATAGTACCTGGTTAACCATTTTCTAAATAAATATATATAAATAAGGCTGTTCCAAAAACAAGAACAAAAAAATCGTGTTAAACTGTAGAAAAATATTTCATTATTGTATACAATCAACACTACAAGGTCTAGAATGTTGCTTCCGTTTTCTTCGTATGATGGTTATTATAACTTACTAGTCCATAAGCAAATTCAAGAAAGAAGATAGCATTATTGGCTAACTGATTTGAATTACATTGCATGCTTTCAGGACTACTTAGGTCTCGTCTTCAGGCATATATATATTTTTTTTTAATTTTTGCCTTCCCAGCCCATGACAAACCATTCCTTCAGACTTATTTGATGGCAAGCCAAAAATCTAGGGATGTCTGATGCACGCCAGGGGTACGATTGAAGAACATGACTCAACTGGTGTTTCGGCGTGAACATTCCCCCCCCTGCTCTTATACGTGGCAGGGTTACAAGGGGGGGGGGTGTTCCCCATAATGCAATAACGAATATGTCCATCCTCTGGGTGGAAGCAGGATTCCTGTATCTTATAATTTTAAAACTTTTTACACAGAGGGGCCAAAAAAAACCAAAGTCCTATTGACTTTTATTAAATGAGTCTATATTCACAAACAGTATCTTACAGTATGGCCTGAAGAAACACCGCCTACAATGTGCGGTGTTTCTTCAGGCCATACTGTAAGATACTGGCCGTCTTGCACCCGATGGGCTGCTGGCCGTCATTGTTCCAGTAGCCAATTGGGTACTGCAGTGTGTGGCTACCAGCTGGATATGCCTAGCCATGTGCTACGTTAACAAATAATGTAGTGTGCGGCCTGTAATATCCAGCCATTGGTGTTTATGCCATTGGTGGCCACCGTTCTTAAAGTGCAAGGGCCACCTTGTGATCTCCAGTCTGGATACTAAAGGGAAATAAGAGTAATTTGTTTTCTGTTTAGCTTTGTAAATAATTTAAATAAAAACATGAGCAGGGAGAGCCGTCTCGGTGCTTCTGCCTTTATATCAAGATGAGAGGTTGCTGAAGTTGCCAGGATCCTGTGATCCAATGTTTTCCACAACAATGGAGAAGCCATAATCCAACACTGAAGGTCTTCAAGCACCACGGAATGTCTTCTCACCCTTCATTCCCCATGGTGTCTGGCCTAAATGAGAGCAAGCCCTCAAAGACTAAACCTCCATTGAACTGAGAGACTCAAATCAAGGGGCACTCACTCACTTTATAAATTTCCCATTTTGTTTCAACCTCAGTGGTATCTACTCCAACTAAATACCCCCAAGGAACACAACCTCTCCTTAACTTTCCAAGACAAGGAAAGGGTAACCCTAATGCTCCGTGAAGCTTAACCCCTTAAGGACAATGGGCGGTCCCTAAACCCATTGAAAACAATGCATTTTGAGCCCGTACATGTACGGGCTTTGTCATTAAGGGGTTAAACAACCTACGGAGGGCTGAGCTACCACCTGCAACACTGAAATGCTTCGAGACACCCTAGAGTGTAAAAGTTTGATGACAGCCACAGTATACGTGCAACAAATGGAATAAATAATGGTACTTTATACTTGCAAGATTTGAGCAGAAAGTGACTTATTACGATACTTTTTTCTTATTGGCTGCTGTTCTAATCAAAAAGACCCTGGCATGCAAATGAAGACTCACAGTTTAATTTACATATTGTGATTTATGAATAAATAAAAGTGGGCTGATCACCATAGCAACCAATGGAATGTTCCTGCTGATCGGACCATTTGCATTGGTCGCCAAGGTGATTAGACCAGTTTTGAAGCCTTGCACCAAAATCGCTATTTTATTCCAAATTGCAGCCACAAATGTAATTTTATTACAAGTTTTTAATTTTAATTGTGCTTTTTGTCACATGGACGATCCGCACCAGTTCCTTTTAATAATTTCCATTAGGAATACTGACATACTGTCCCCATTTCCACATCTGCCATTCCTCACTGGAAGCAGAAACTCCTCTGGTAGAACATATGGGCTCCGAAATGAACAAGTAAGAATGACATGGAAAAAGAAACAAAAAACATCTTTTCAAACATCTAAAAATATTCAGGAAGGGAGATTTTTATTTAGCGTACAGCTGCGCTCTGCAATTTTCCAATTAGAAGCCCCAGGAAAGGAGTTTGTAGGAGATATGGCTGAAGATAACAGAGGGTTCTGTTTATGGTCTTTGGCTTTCTGGATCTGCACATGGCGTGGAGGACAAAGTATGCTATTGTTTTTGGTAATTTGAGGGTTTAATGTCACTGCTGTTGGTGCACCGAGCTTGGAATTGCTGTCACTGACCTGTGCATCTGTCTCTATTTCCAAAATCCAGAAGGCACTTTGGCTCTAAAGAAAAACAGCTCTATCACGCCATTGACCTTCGTAGTGGTGGGTCTGCCTGTAAGGCATTTTAAACCTCCGTTCTCCAAGCAGTTTATAAGGCTAACCATATACCCGTAAGTTCTAGTGTTTTATATCATCATCTGACCCCTACTCTAAGTAGACCCCATTCACCATTCTTATAACAACGAAGCTTGAGGGTCTTGTGCTTCCCATTCGTCATGAACAACACTAGTTGTTGTAGGGCCACAGTAGATACCAGGGCTCCTCCATCTTTGTCTTCTGAGGTTACACAACCATAAAGGGGATTTGCAGCCCCTTTCTTCCATGCAAGACTGAGAACCTTGGGAGGGCTGGATCCCAAAAGAGGAGACTCGCTTAAGTCTTTAAGTTGAAGCAGCGGCCAAAAGGCATGGCTCACTCCTACCACCGAAACCGAGTTTTCGAGGACACGGCTCCACTCTGGCATCTTCAATGCAAAACCATGTTTGTGAATCCTAAAATCAAAAACCACACGTGCTCAACAAGCTAAACATAGTGTTTGTGAACAGTGAGATTTGCGCCATTACTGGCCATAGCCAATCGCTGGTGATACTTACACCACATTCGGATGATTATGGTTCCAAAATTTAATAGAGCATGATCCAACCTTCCAAGTGACCTTTATAATTTACATAAACCTTCCAATGTCCGCCAAAGACAGAAAGTAGAAATAAAGCGATACGAAAACCAAACCAAGCATAGACAGCAACATTATGCTCGTTTTCACTCCTGTGTGGGCAAGAAGGTTGGCGTCTGGACTCATGTGACAACACATTATTCACACATCTTGGGGATCACCTTAATTATAAAAGTGGACCTCCTTGCTCACGCATGTCGGCCATGTTTTGATGATGTAGTCTATGCAGGTGGTGATACATGTCTGTGGTCGTTATTTTCTCATGCGGAGAAAGTTGCCTGCACATGTTAGTTCCAGGTTGATCCCACAAGATTAGACTAATGTTCCAGTGGAGTCCTCTGTAATTACACAGACGAGCTTGAGATGCACCATAGGGTGGTTTGTTAAGTTGTTCTTATATCTGTAATTCTGTGTTCCTTAAGCCAGCCAACACGTGCAATTCTTTTTTTTTCTGAGGAGCCACCGTTATGGTTTTAGATTTGGATTGCCAATTAACCCTTTGCAGCCCACTCAGAATTTAAAGCCTAGTACAAAAAAAAAAGTAGTCTGTACAACAGGATAGAAAGACAGAAAACCAAACATAGTGACTATTCCATGTGACCTTTGCCAGTTGGTGGATAATGCTGTTACCATGACCTGCTGTGATAAGGTCAAAACCAGCTGTGGAGGCACAAGCTGGTCTCGCACCTGGTGTAAAAGTGTGTAGGGCTGCCTCGGAGGTGTTGGAATTGTTACCAGTGTGTTACATACCAAGAGAATTGACATGCACATGCTAATAGGGCCTTATCAGTTCATGAACCATCATAAAAATAAGGAGAAGGCGGAGGAGAGGCACACATGACACCCTTCAACAAACACTCCGCTTTCAATGCAGATCAGCAAAAGTGTTGGCAACGACACTTGGAAGGACAGGCTTTAGGGGCCCCAAATCGCTGTTTGTGTAACAGTAAATCTATTTTTATATATGTGATACAATTAAGGGACCTTGGGGACTGAGCAAACAAGCAAAGGAAAAAAAAAAGTTAATAGCTTGCAGCCAGGATCACTTTGGTATTTGGGAATTAACCTATTCCCTGCCAGGGGCTTTTCAGTAAAGCGCAGCTGATCACGCCGAGAGCGCGGATAATTGTTATTATTTAGGTTTTGAGAATTGAATATAAAAAATAAATTTAAAAAAGAATTTACATGCACTTTACAGGACTGCAAGGGGTTAAAGCTTATTTATTTACATTGTATTTACAAGAAATTGCACCATTTTTTTAAAAAAATGTAAGTAAAAAGCCAACACTGCAGCACAGATGCAGAAGATTAAATGTTTAAGGTATAGTGTGACATTTTGCATTTAAAATCCCCCCCTTGAATTTGATGACAATTTAACCTAAATTGGCTGAAAAAATAATAGTAATGATTTCATGATTCTATGAAATAAAAACTGTTCGAAAAACATGGATTTAAATTTGTATTGGAAAAACTAATCATACAAAATAGCAGTTCGTTCCAGGAGCGGATGCCAAGATATCTCAGCCAGCTCCTACCCACGTGGGAGACACACGGAGACGGTCACGCCTCCCACTGGGGATCCCA
This sequence comes from Spea bombifrons, assembly GCF_027358695.1. Lineage (NCBI taxonomy): Eukaryota > Metazoa > Chordata > Amphibia > Anura > Pelobatidae > Spea > Spea bombifrons. Next base: position 40,830,197 of record NC_071093.1, read on the forward strand.
GGCAGAGTGGGAGTGACACTGTGGTCACGCCCCTCCCTTAATGGAATCTCCAGACTCTGCTTCAGCACATTGTACAAAGCCCACGCCCATGTGGGCGTGGTCACGGATGATACATTTTAAATCCCTGCCGGCCGCTTTGTGAAGCCAGGCTGTAATAGCGCTCTGATAGAGAGGGTCTCGGAGAGAAAGCGCATGGTGATCAGGAGGATTTCTGCAGAGCGCTGCCAGTAGGCTTAGTGATTGTATAGATCAAGACATTGCAGAGTGTATAGAAAGATACCAAGATGCTGAAGAACTGCGGGAGAAAGTTGCTGTTGTCCCTGGTGGGCGCTACGTTGACCTGCCTGCTGGTGCTGGTGGTGGATCAGCAGACTCATCGTTCCGTAGAGGTCCAGGCTGGAGAAGAGTCTGATGTTCCTGCCACCCCCTTGGTTCCCGGGTCATCTCAACCCAAGACTACAGAGCAAGAAGCCAATAGTCAGGACGTGGCCAAAGACCCCAGGTCCTTTTCTGCTTATTTCAACAAGCTGACCAGGGTGAGAAGGGACATCGACCAGGTGGCAACCCCTTCTACAGCAGAAGCGACCAAACCTAAAGTGGTGGAAGAGATCGCAGCTCAAGACGTCTTCATAGCTGTGAAGACCACCAAGAAGTTCCACCGGTCAAGGATGGATCTGCTGATGGACACATGGATCTCCAGAAATAAAGAGCAGGTCAGTCAACAACTCTCTATTAATATTTAAACTATCATTCCTTGCGTCTTGGGTCATTAAGATCTGCTAGGATGAACCCTTGAACCCTTTTAGTGCAGAAGAGGGCATAAGCTCCAGCTCTTATCTTATATATATGTGTTTTTATGATTATTGGATTTTTATTAACCATTTAAATGCCAGTTACCCCGACCTTTTCCCAGAAGATCTACAAGGAACCCAGCGGTGACTATCATCTGCTGTGGCAGCATCCCCCCCCCCAGCTCTGCAAGGGTTAATTGGTATACCTAACTCATTGTTCCTCTAAGTGAGACTTTTTGAGAACAGGTGATGGGGGTTGTATGGTCATATGGCTTCCTTTTCAGCTGCCTGGGGTCTGCTTGGTGGGTCACCTCAGTGGTGACATGGTATAGGAGTGTGACAGTGTTTAATTGCATGTCTGCATCCTGTCCCCTTTTGCCATCCAATTGTTAAAAACTTGTCTCGGTTAGTAAACTAAAGTGGATGCATTTTTAAATTAAAAAAAAGCATTTTTTGTTATAATTCTTTAATTGAAGATTAAGCAGTCGGAGCATTTTTTTAGCAATTAGTAAGTTTAAAAGAAATGTATTTTTGAAAGAATTTTATGCAGAGGCTTTGACACCCCCTGGGGATTTTCATCAGAGATAATGTATATTTTCTGGCAAGAGAGTTCTCTTTATTTAGATGTCCTTGTTTGACTAGTGACTGTACATTTTAGGACACCTCTATCTTCTGCCTATACAGAACTCCTATGTGAACACTTATACAGCATAGCCAGTCCTAGTGGAGAGACATTCTGGTACTTAGAGGGTTAAGCTGCCCACCATACCAAGGTGGCAAATCCCTGCCCATCTCTATTCGTACCTGGCCTTGTATTATCTGCTATTGAAGTTCTGCTTTTCTTCTGAATTCTAAAGTAGAAGGGGAAACAAAAGTTATGAATCGCTCGACAAGGGGAGAACGGATACATTTCCAGGCCCCTATAGAATGACATCCATGAGAATAGATCCCACCGCTTTCTTCTTGGCTTTTATTTGTTGTCTTCGGTTTTCCAAGCGGTTTGAGTTCCCAGGGACGAAGTATCTGCTCTCACGCTGTCCTCCAGTGCTTGCTAACAATGATCCTTTTCTACAAGCCTAGAGAATAGGTTTGCCGCCTCTTGCAAGAGGCTTCTTTTCATGGGAACTCTCCAGCCCAAGCTACCGCAGTGGTGTCCAGGTCATGTTGCTTAGAGATGCGGGCCAATGAAGCCATAAGAAGGGGGGCAAGGCGTTGGGTTGGGGGGACGCTCTCTAGGACTGCTTGACAGTCTGACAACCCTTCTAAGGGGACTTAAAGGCAAAATTCTTCATAGCAGGTTTACAATTGAGTAGGAATCCAAGGCTTTGGTATTGACCGCGTAAAGTAGGTGCATTCCACCAGACCTGACATCTGCCTTGATAATCCTGGTGCTTCAGCTTAGTTAAGCTTTGTAAGGTTTTGATGCGCCAGTGCCTGGGAAAGCTGAAAGCTTCTTAATACCCTTTCTTAATTAACATCCCCCCCCAACATTTCCCATAGCCCATGATAACTAATAGGACTACGAGGTCTTGTGTTGCTGGAGGAGGCATCTTGGCTGCTGTGAGTCAAGAGTTTAACCGTCGCCCAAATTACTGTTTCTACTAATAATAAATATCAGTATTTATCTTTATTGTGCAAAGCTACAGTAGAACCTGGTTAAACGAGATCCAGCCAATAAATCCGCTTAAAACAAGTGGTTGCTCAAAGTAACTTTTTATGGTCGCAATCATGTATGTTTTGTAAACAACTCTTTCAAAATACTCGCTTTTGCCAAAACCGGAGGGTATAAGTGGAAATTCCAGTCTGTTCACATCCAATAACCCCCTGGGTAGAAAACATTTATTGTTTAACCCAAAACAGACACGCTAACTCACCGACACACGCGTGTCTACACCACCCTCTAACCTCGCCAAAGGGTTCACATCGCAGCCTCTACAGTAATTCCTAATAACGCCCAGACGGTAGCCTCGCAAGGCTATCAATTGGCAATGGATCGATCCGAAGGACTTCTAGGAATCATTATTTCGTTTTAATTAAATAGTTGCAAAGCCTTAAGTACATACACTCTCTGTCTTCAAAAGAATCAGTTGATAAGAGTTGGGTGTTTATTTTTAGAGGCCTAGATATGGTGGGTATTGTTTAGGCTCCGACCTTCTGGCAGCTAACCGGTTAATTTAGTGTTATCCATCTCACTTTTGTCTGATTTTATCTGTAAATGCGAAAGTAATGAGGAACGAGGTTAGCCACGAATACAATGACCCCTTTGATCACCCCTATAAGCTAAGGTATTCTATGCCTTATCGAGCAGTGATAAGGTTGTCCAAAGTCGTCTTCAATTGCCATTGTGACCACACATGAAACAAAGCAAATGGGCACCTCAGCTGGAGACTTTATTTGCGTTATTTATTCTTTTTTCTTGCTAGGGAACAGGGACTTGGCACAGAATCTGTATTTAAAAGCAAATGCATTTTTCGGAACACGGAATAGTTTATAACGTTCATTCGGTTTGAGTTTTGATGCCAAGACTGCAGCGTGATGCCTCCCTAAGGGTGTGCCAGGAAACCGTGTATTTGTCATTTTAGGGATAGAAAGGGAAAGTCACTATACTGCAGTCTATAGAGTATTCTTGCATTATGTCTCTTATTCTTCAATATGTGAAGACCCAAAAAAATGGGTTCTTCATGAGATGGATCTGCCCAGAATCGGCATATCCAGACCCCCGTGGCATGATAGTAACGTGTGTGCCAAGTGTTGTCCTTAGGTGTAACGGCTAAGGCGTGTCCTAGGCAGACATGCTCCTGACGTGCTTCTCTGTTTACATATCAACAAAGCAGAATCAGCAGAGTCCTTAGTGTTTATAGTCTAAACACAGGTGCGTGTTTGTGGTCCAGAGAAGTCAGATCTATCCGGGCATAACTGGTTATTACCTCCCTACTTAAGCCTGCAGGTTAGCCCGAAAACAGCTTACCGATAGACCTTTGCATCTGTCCCAATGGGTGTCTGAACCCTCTGGCGTTCCGATGGCTAATGCTTTTTCAAAGGTCGCTCATAGCGATAATGTTGACATTTATGCGTATGTTCTATAGCACGAGGCTATCTAGCGGAGAGATGTGATGACCCTGCGGCAAGGTGCGCTCGGAATCCTGCTTTGAGCAGCCTTGCATTTTGATTATATAGGAATCAGATGAGGATAATTTAGGTGGGGAGCTCTATATCACTGTAAGCGATCTGTCATGTGTTTTTTTTGGGGGGCGAGGTAGTGTTCTGCGTACACAGGAGAGTGCGTGGTTGTTTGACAGGTGATAATGTACGCGGCGTGTTCCAGGTACAAATCTTCCTTACTCCTCCCACACCACTTGCTCGAACTATAACAAGTTAAAAAAGCCGGTATCATCCAGTCAAACCTGTCTGCCGTGACCCAGCGGGAAATTCAAATTTAAAAATCACTTGCCCGACACACACCTGCTGATTACACCTAATCATATTTTAAAGTGCACCTCATCGGTTATTGGGCAATGATGAATGGGGCAATCTACAGGAGAATTAACTCATTTCTAGTATACAACCCAGGAAGGAGTACTAAACTTTTTTATGGTACAGCTATTCTTGTGCTATTCTTCTTTACAATGTAGCACACTGGGACCTCCATCCATTGTGTGCCAGCGTCTCTGAAGGCGACCTTATGGGGAGGGGGGCTCTCTTTTGTCCACACCTACAGCACTGGTGGTCCCTATTGTTACAAGAGGAGTAGACATCCTGTGTTTCTTCAAACCGCTGATTTCTAGAACAATGAGGCTTCCTCTGCCTTCAGCTTAGTCTCTAAAGAAAGGGGCACTTTTTGTGCTGATCTGGTTGTAACTGAAACCTTAACTTTACCAAAAAAAAAAAACAGATTTCGAAAGTCGTCTGTAATAAGCAGAAGTGACTTACTGGAAGGAGAAGAGTGGATCACTAAAGTAACCAAGACCTTAACAGATTGGAATTGTCAGCTAGATACTTTGTATTCTGCAACTGAAATTGTTACTTCTTAAACCACCGCAGATACACACCCTGTATGTCATATGACATATGATGACTGACTGTCACCGGATTTTTTACTGCCGGTAGAAAGATTTTATAGGCCCTACGATCAGCTTCTACTGTACCTTTTGGTAATTAATGCGTTAAATGTTCAGGACCCAGATCTAATTGTCAACCTAGAGCCTTCTGGGGAGCAGTAAGAAGGCATCTATATTAAGAACCCTCATTTACCATAAAAATGTTCTCCCTGTAGATAGTCCAGGAGATGTCCCCTTTCTTTGAAAACTATTTGGAGTGGGATCAGATAAAGGTTAATTGTGTTTGGATTTAATTGGGTTTCCTGGACGGGCTCCTGAAGACATGGGTCTGGCAGGAAGGGGTGTGAGGCAGCAAGCCTGCAGATCACAGATATCTCCCCAGAGGTGACACTCGGTGGCCTTTGTTCCAGCCTGTCCCTTCCTCCAAGAGAGCAAAGTGCGAGCAGGCCAGATACAAAACCTCCGGAGTTTCCTTCCAGTTTAGGGGGGTGCACATTATTTCTTTCCTGTACTTCCAAAAGGGAAAGATGGAGTCTTCTTCCCTGCTTAGAAGTCATCTTATTGTCTCCTACCCTTCTAGCTGGAAGGGTCATAAACAGTTTGCTTTAATCTATAAATAGCAGTAACAAAGCTTCCCGGTGAGCTTAAAGTTCCATTTAGAAGAGTAGGCAGCTTTTTCATCTTGAAGCGTAAAAGCGTTTGCCCAAAAGCAGCCTTCAGCTCTTTGAGTTCTAAGAACATTTCCATCTCTTCTAACTGCATCGAGAACGGCTCTTCTGCCAACGTTTTATCTCTGCGGCTCCTACCAAATGTTGAATGGAGTAAACCGACATTTGTAAACAGTTTACAGATGAGTTAATGCATCCTTTTTAATACCCTCCTTGTAAAAAAAAAAAAAAAAAAAAAAGTACGGCTATTATGTTAAATTCCCTTTCTGTAAATAATCCTTTATTCCGTGCTCCCCTTTTTTTGTTTTCTTCCTTTTGGTTATCAATTGATATAAAAGAAAAGACAGACACATCAATCAACCCCCACCAGGCCCTTCCTCTCCCCATTCAAAAAGCTTAACCAGGCCAGCTGTATGCTAATAAGAGTGGACATGTCTTGGCTTAAACCGCACGTCAATGAGTAAAGTCAGCTAGGAAAACTCAAGCTATTGTCCAGGAACATTCTCCACTCCTCTGTTCGTCTTTCTTCCACCCCATCATTCATGTCGGTTACAAAAAAGAATTCCCACTGAATCCCCTCGCTTTAGCTGCATCGATGCACTTTGTTAGGATACCTCTTATTTCAATTCTTTGTGTGTATGTTTTCTTTAGCAAACCCACTTTTTTTTTTTTGAGTCTTTACAACCAAAAAGCAGGCCACATCTGGCAGGACAACAATTGATCAAAATTACTTTTTGTGTTTTTTTTGTTAACCGCAAAAGACAGCCGGCATCTGCTGAGCATTAGCTGTGTAAACAAGGGAGTGCTGCCAGGCAGGTGGAAAAGGTAAAAAAAAATTAGAAAGGAGGGTTGTTCCAGGTATTTCGAGGCCCTGGAGCACCTTGGTGGTTTGAGTCTACACAGGTAGATGTCTACATGTCCCAATGTAGCACTGATGGGGGTCCGTGTCTAACATGACACGGACCCCCATCAGTGCTACATTGGGACATGTAGACGGTGTTCCAACTGATGCGATGGTCTCCTAAAAATACAGTCGATTCAGCAGATTTTCTCTATGTATTGAGGGGTATTCCACCCCTCCTCCCGTGCACACTCCTGCCCGTCTTCCCTTAACACGCTCATTCATTCACCCTAAGAAGAGGGTTTTAATACCAGGCTCTTTAACCAACGCAGCTGTCATTCCTTTAAGATCCCACACAAAAGGAACTGGTTGTGCTGCTGCTGTACTGGGTAGCTGCAAATTACATGCCTTTTTTCCCCTCTAACCATCTGCTCTCTTCCATACTGCCCCAGGTGCATGTTCTAAGCCACACAAACCTAATGTTCCTTCTACCCTCATTGTATCTTTCAGACTTTTATCTTCACGGATGGAGAGGATGAAGAGCTTCAAAATAAGACAGGTAAGCACAGCGTTTAAAGAAAATTCTTTATTATGGCTTTTCTGAACTCGATATCTTGTGTTTCAGGATTACCTTGTTGGTAGCCAACTCATGGATACTTGAAAATTTACATTAGCTTTAAAAATTGAAAAACAATCATTAACATTTTTTGTACAAATAATAATAATAAGGAATTAATAATAGATGGGTTTTGTTTTGGGGCTGTATCTTGTCCCTTTCCTGAAATCTAGTGCAATTTTTACTTATCGTCTTTTTTTTTTATATGAGCCCCTTAACCACGCTGCTGGGGAGTAATCTGAAAAGTGAGGCAGGGACACCAGCAGCGGGAGGATTTGGGACTCATGCACGTTGTGTGTGTGTACTTTTTTCCCCCCACTGAGCTTAGGTCATGACCTTCATTCTTCTCATGTAAATGAATCCCATTCAGACCCCTGAAGCCGTCTCTATTGAGAGCGCTCGGCTAGTAACAGGTGGCCTGATCCGGGAAAGTTATATCTTGAATATAAACCATAGGGAATTGGGGCGGGGGGGGAGCACTAATTAACCCTTTGTGTGCTTCCTTCCCATATAATTATTCTAAATTAAGAAAAGCCTTGATTGTCCCCAAACGTGAAACGTGTAATTCTCAGCAGCTAGCATGCGGATTATGAGGGTTGTAGTCCAAATCATGGATGTTTAGCTACCGAGGAAATCTGAGTTGACTTGTGTGTAATCGGTTCTTCCTAGCTCTTAACACCAGCAATGCACGTGCCGTAAACTCATGTTTTTTGCTTATTTTTTTTTCTCGTAGGAAATGTGATCAGCACAAACTGCTCTGCCGCTCACAGCCGCCAGGCTCTCTCCTGCAAAATGGCCGTGGAGTATGACAAGTTCATAGAGTCTAACATGAAGTAAGTGTCTTAAGTCTAACTTTTGTAGATTCGTGGGTCTACATAATTAGATATAATAAAGCAGTTATGACATTTGCTCCCTTCTCTGGTTAACCTTTGCTAACCCCTACCCAATATCTTACAAGGAAAACATGGCGGACACTTATTTTTCTTCCAATCTAACGTTCTTTTTTTTTTCTCTTACTCTAGGTGGTTCTGCCATGTCGATGACGATAACTACGTTAACATCCAAACTCTGGTGAAACTCCTTTCTCGCTTTTCCCACACCGATGACATTTATATTGGGAAGCCCAGCTTAGACCGTCCCATTCAGGCAACTGAGCGGATCAGCGAGAATCAAATGGTAAGGAAGGGGTACCTGCTGTGGGACTTGGAGGTCCAGGGAATTTGTGAAGCCTTCAGCTGTGCTCTAAAAGCAAACCAGGAACATCTTTTTAAACTTTATTTTTTTTGTATTTTTACAGCGTCCGGTCAATTTCTGGTTTGCCACTGGAGGTGCCGGCTTCTGCATTAGCCGTGGGCTTGCACTGAAAATGAGTCCTTGGGCAAGGTAAGCAAATGGCTAACAGATTTTTAATTATAAATTTTATTTTTTTTATGTTTACATTGGATATTAGCTACAGAAACAGTTTATTTATGGAAGTTTTCCTTTTCTTTTTTTTTTCAGTGGAGGAAATTTCATGAACACTGCCGAAAAGATACGTCTTCCTGATGACTGTACGATTGGTTACATCATCGAGTCTGTCCTGGGGGTGAAGTTAATCCGCAGTAACCTCTTCCATTCCCACTTGGAGAATTTGCACCAAGTTCCTCAAAGTGAAATTCACAATCAGGTAAGAACAGTACTTTTGTAACAAAATATCAGAACTGCTTTTTTTTTTTTACTAATGCATTGATGGCTCTAGAGAAAACTCCACAAAAAGCAAGAATCAGATACACTTTTTAAAAAAGTACTAAAATAATAAAAGAGTTAAGCACAAATATTAATTTTCTCATGAATAAAGTGTTAGTTTGGAACACCAGTGGCTAATGATAAGTTGATGGGTGAGAAAACCACAGCAAAACCCAGAAAAATTAACCCAACGCATATTTTTGATCTTTCAGGTCACATTAAGTTATGGAATGTTTGAAAACAAGACAAACGCCATTCTGATGAAGGGAGCATTTTCTGTTGAAGAAGATCCTTCACGGTAAGACACCCATTCCTTTTTATTATTATTATTTAATTTAAAAATAAATAATTTAAACTAAATTTATATAAATATATTATGCTTGAGTATTTAGAAAACGACAAAGAATGTAATGTTCTTGGTCAGTCAATAAGCAGGGTTCTAGATCATCTGGAATTACGCTATGGATCTGAATGCATGCTGGTGGAGTGAATCTATGTGCCCTTTTGGCCCTAAATGTGCTGAATATGGCAAGAAACTCTTGTATCTTACTGTGCACCCAGACCAAAACTAACTGGCGTTATTTTGTTGATCTGTTCTAGGTTCCGATCTATTCACTGCCTGCTATATCCAGATACTCCCTGGTGCCCGCAGACTAAAACTTATTAGAAGACTTCACATCTTCTGAAAACCTCGTCCCAAGTTTCCCTGGTATCCAAAGGGCTTGTGGGACCTGTACGTCGTTCTTGCTGTGATCGTCACGTGATTTTGTTATTTTTTTTTATTTTTAATGCTGTGCGTAACACACAGCGTTTTTGGTCCATAGGCTGCTGTGCGGCCGATTTTTTTTAATTTTTTTGCTCTTTCGCTCTGCCTGCGTAGAAGGTGGGATTGTGCTTCTACAGAGCAGTGGCTTCTCCTCCCGTGGCAGATGGAGATGGGACTTCCTGGAAGAGAGACTGAATATTGAAGCTCTTACGGTCCCTTTAGGGCCACATTGCTCATCGATAGCTTAAATGCTCTTTTTATATCTATGTATGTTTGTATGTATATGTGTGTGTATATATTTTTGTATATACATACATATATGCTTAGCAGTGTCTGCAATTCTCATAGAATGTAAGCTGAGGACCTGCGTGCTAAAATTACTGCCTATCTTTGTTGTGTGCTACCCATAGCTACATTTATCTGTGCTGATTTTAACCCTTTGGGTGCCCACTATTTCTATAGCACTTAAAGGGTTAAATGAAAATGCACCCCCCTCCCCAACAAGGGCAAGAAGAGGGTTTTAACCCAACGAGGGGATTAATAATTGAAATCAGGGATATTTTTTGCATCCTGATTTCAATTATGCACAAAAAAAACCCTGATACTATTAGAAATATAAAAAACAAATAACGGGAGAGAACATCCGTTGCAAAAAATTTACAAAATATCTATTTTTCCTGCCTATGGAAGACAAGACTTTGGTCTTAAAAATGTATTCTCCGTCTTTACTGCCAAGGCTCTCTAGACTCCGGATTGGCATCCAGATGAAGGCTTCATCGCTCTCTCCCGTTTTTTTTTAAAAAATATTGTTAACCGTTAATTTACCGCTTGCATAGGGGGATACGGTTCAATATAACCACTGTTTGCTTGGTATAAAAAAAAAAATGAAACAAACTTAATATATGTAATCTACCAGAAAACAGGGAAACTGTATTTCTCTGGGGTGGCATTATTCCATCCTTTTGGGGGGGGTAATGCCTTTTCTGGCCCCCCACTGATAGTAAGCTTTTTAAAGTATTTGCCGCACTTTGATATACAAAGCTACTGTGTGTATGCGATTTAATTCCGAGCTGGGCTCTTTAACAGCACCTTTTTGTTGCCTGCCCTGAAAGAGGTGACGACAATGGTTCAGAGACTATAATTCTCTTGCTAACAAGCCTCCGATTCTCTCTGGCAGAGAATGTGTCAATTGGGGGGGGGGGTGACTTTGAAATTCAGATTCGCTAAATTATACCGAAACAGAAGCCTTTGATGCTTAAAAAATATAAAAAAAAATCACCTCTTTCAGTGGAAAAAAAAAAAAATAAATCTGTAGAAAATGTGGGTTTTTTGTTAAAAAATACTATACCTGTTGGTTCACCTTTCCACTCTGGAAATAATACAGGAATATAGTTAATTTTTTTTTCTAATTTTTAATTAAAAATTGTAATTCTTATTATTATTTTCAGCACTTGTTCGACTGACCAAAATAGCATAACCCACATTTTCTTACAGAAGTTGGCAACTTCAAGGTGACACTTAATCAGGGTTATAGAATAATTTGCCCATAATGGGCATGTCTGTAAATAGTTTAAAGAAACAGTATTTATTACTGTGCGTAATATAAGAACAAATTTTCTTTATGCATATGATTTTATTTTCTGTGGATCAGAAAACGTACTGCCGATGAATTAAGAATTGTTATACGTTTTTAAAAGAGTTTGTATTTTATTGCCCCAGTATCTGGGGTTTTATTGATATATATATATATATATATATATATAATTTGATGGATTTTTATGTCTAAATGGATAATTAACAATTGTGCTCAGGGAATTATACCTGGTGTCAGGGTGATTCTGTGGTCTATTATGGCTTAAAAAAATAAAGCATTTTCTTTTTGCTGAAATTGTCTTTTGTCTATTTTACTTTCAAGTGGGTCATAAATAACCTAAAATGCAATAAATATATATATATGTGTATATATAAATTTATTTTATGTTAATACATTATTCTCGGTCGATACATTAACATACTGGGGAGCATGTTTACGATACATTATATTGAGAGTGCCGGCAGATTCCATAGAGCGGAATCGTGAAAATTAACAAAAATTTGACAGTTTACAAAAAAAGATGAAAGCACGTCAGAAGTAGAAGACGCTGCGCTTGTAAAATTGAGGGGTAATTTCAAGGAAGCTGAGATCTGTAGCAAAAGGTGTGAAACAGCCAATTTCCTTTATAATACGTTTGACACTTTGGGCATTCATCTACACAACCTGCTACTTCCTGTTTCCTGCAACAACCATACAATGTGTTACAAAGAGCATAAGGGAAAGCTGGGGGGGGTGTAAAATGTTGGCTTATTAGCGACAGATTGGCTCCATTAAAATTATTAATCCGCAATAACTTTCTTACCATCGTTTCTTCGTAACACGCCCTGGTGCTGTGAATACATTTATAACAATTTATAGCATTTCTGATACAAATGTAATTAAAGGTATAGGCAAAGAAACCTAAAACGGTTAATAAAGAATACAAACACATAATATGCCGTGAAATCACATTTTTTTTGTCGGTTACTTTTTGGTTTCGGGTCTCGACGTTATGTATAACGTCTACGATACTGAATACGGTAATTACCAGGACCAAAATGGTGTTAACCTGCATCTATAAAGGGACTGCTGTGTTTAAGAACAAGTTGACCTTCACATGCAGCTTGATTTAAGAAAATAAATAAAAAAACATTAATTTATGAGGCTGAACTATTCCTTTAAAGCTGTAAATGGCGACATATCGACATCTTTTGGCTTAACCGCTTACTTCCTCTTAAAATGCCCACATCTTGCATGTTCGGAGCGGAAATCAGTAAGACTATGTCAGCAGTCAGCACGTTACCGCCTGCGGCAACCTGAGCAAAGCAGAAATTAAAATTTCAAATAAATCACCAAAATACCATCTGCCGATGAGTCAAATGTTATTGGGAAATGAGATGTTGCTGCGGCCAGAAAAAAAATAAAAAATGAAGAAGCTGGTTTCATTTCTTCATTTACTGGTATCTGGAGTTAAGAAAATAACACAATGATAACATTTCAGAGAAGTTACATTTAGTAAAGCGGTTTCATTCTGCATCTCAAATTAGATCTATCACAGCGCAAGTTTTTTTTTTCAGGTTTTTTTCGAGCTGATCTTAGATCCGGGTCAGACTTGTTTCTCTTGAGTGACGTTCGACCAACATATAGAACTGTAGGACCTGTCCGGTAGAGAGCTTGAGATATCTAATGCTTAGAAAGTAGGATCGTTTATTAAGCTCAAAACAGTTCCATTAACAAAGGGCACATACAGCGTAAGACTTGGTCCAGATAGACCGTTCTGAGTGCCACCAACAATAGTTCTTCATCGGAGGTCCAAGTGTCTTCGGAACCACGGTCAAACACTGAGGTCCGCTGTCTGGGGGCTAGTATGGCGCGTCTCAGCAAAAGAAAAATAGAAACAAAGGAATCGCCCGTTTCTGTCTTTATTACCACAGCATGTAATATGATACATTTTAATATATTGTCAATTGTTTAGTAAAACATAATTTTCCATATTTTTAATGGGATGTTTTTAGTTATTATTTTTTTTTGTCACAATTTCTTTTATTTGCCAGTGAGGAAGGGTATGAAAAGAAACACGGTTACCCAGCAACATCCTAAATCATGCAGCATACAAAACATTCCCTGCCCCCCCCCTGCATTCGCTCCCCCATTGTCCATGGAGAGAATAGAGTAAGCTTGCATGTTCTTTTTCCCGTGTCAGGTCCCTTGAGTTTGTGCATGTCAGTGAATGCTGACATCCATTCATGCATTCTTTCTTGGTTTATGCCAAGCTCCTTCCCTCATGGCCTACATTTCACAATGGAGCATCCATCTTGGAGCCGGTTACCGCAGCAACCACCCTCCGGCATGACTCTGAAGAAGGGCCATGTCTGCTTAGATTTGTTTTGGCTTGTTATTCCAGAAAAGGAGAGCCGAACCAAAGCGCTTGTCGGGGTGTTAATAAACTGTTTGGATTTTGGAGAAAGGGAGGGTGGAGGAAGCATGATGGGGGTCACAGAAAGCTCCACTTGTTTTAGTTTGAATAACGCCTTTTGTGCAGAACACGTCAGCTTAATAAATTACTTGTTAACCGTTTCAAAGGAACCAAAACCTTTTTGGAAGATTTTCTAAAACTTCTGTTTTTGTTTTTCACAAAATGTAAAACTGCTCAAAGGTTGGAAGAAAAAGTTAGTTTTGGGGAAGAATGAGAGTGTTGCCAATTTTCTGCATTTGGCAACAGGCAGGAATATCCAGCCTGTTTTTAAGCATGATGTCACCACATGAATCAACCCAGATGATGTAAGCAGAGCTGTGACATAATACTTCAACCAGATTAGATTAAACATTAGGGGTTCAATCAATATTTTGTGCCCGATAGCCAAAATAAGATCCGATCCAATCCATTGAACAGAACACACCCTCCATGGCGTCGTTTGATACAATCAGGCAATTGGTGAATTGGTAAAACCTAATGGAATTGTCAGTACTAAATACAATTATTAAAATGTTGGTACTTTGACGTTTAAATAATATCTGCAGACATCCAAAAATATAAGCTGTATCTTTGCCTTTAGTAAACCTATCTCTGTACACAGTTGTGGTTACTTTGTTCTTATTTCTGAAGTTTCTTTTAAATTAGAGCATTATATGAAACTCTGGCGTTCTCAGTTTCTATGCCATTTAGGGGTTTTTCTGTTTGCACTCTTCAACTTTCATTTCTGAAAAAAATGCTTTAATTTAGACAAAATGATGATCATTTTTTTATGCACCCTTCCTATTGTAAATTTCACCTTATATGGTAACGTGAATAAAGCCAATTATTAATTTTACCAATTATTCTACAGTCATATCTCATCGACGTTTCTTGGAAGAAAATGAAACACACATTTAAGGCTACATGAGCTGAAAATAAGGTAAAATACTAACAAAAAGGGATAATTTGATCAAAAGCCAAGGGAATCCATGATCTGTAGAAGATAAGGTCCTTAACTGTTGGCCAGAACTGTCCTTTTTTCAAGGGGTAGTTTTCTGAACGGTGTGATATTCCAAATTAACATTTTGGGTTCAATCTACATGAAATGCAAGAATCACAATGTGTTTGCCATTGTATACATTAGAATTATATACATATAAAGGTATGTACTGTATATATTGGAGGTACAACTAATAGGGATGATCCCAGGGCTATTGGTGGCCTCTTAGAACAATGATTTTGTTTCCAGTATCTTGTGGACCGTCAGAGAACAAGACAAAGATGTTTGCTGAGGAGTCTCCTTGCTCCTTACTAGACAGGGCCGCACTGGAGACGACTAAGCAGCGGTGGCACTTTAAAGCCAATGGCCGCCAAATGACGTATGTGCAGCAGGACCCGGCAAACCCCCGGACAGGCAGTATTGGTAAGTATTTGGCTCCATTGGCAATGCCAATAGGCATTTGCACGGTGTGCCAGATGGCCAGCCAAGCCTGCTAATAGATCATCTGATACATCTGCCCTATCCTGGACAATCGCCACCACGATGCATACAACTAAACGTGGGATGAGGGCCCCAAACTATTTAGAATGTGCCCCATCGTTGCCATAAATCTGCCCACCTTTTATTTTCTCTTCTTCTAAGTCAATGCAAATAAAAATCATTTGTTGGGGGGGGGGAAACGCTGAACAGCAATGGCTCCGTCAGTTACTGTAACTTCAGTTGATTTAGACATAACAAACATTTTTGACACATTCTTTCTGGCATCAGACGTTATTTTGGGGGATGGATTTCTCTGACACACATGGCACGTCGCAGCTTATGAATTCATCTTTGTTCGACGAATTGCTGCAAACTCACAACTCAACGCGTAATACAGTAACAAATATTTCCAACTGTTAGGATACGTGTGTGTGCCTTTAATCACAGATACCGTGTCACCAATATATGGCAAAGAACGGATTATTCCTTCAACAGACGAGCATGCGTCTCTTTTAAAACCCACAAGAGTTGGTCTTCTCGGGGGCGAACTAATCACTGGCTTCCAGCTGCACCTGTGTGTCCCCCCCCCTGATTTTGCAGTGAGGAAGCCATGAAAACAAAGCACTGACTGAGAAGACTTGGTTTGAATGACAAGTCCGGGACAGCTGCAGTGTCTCTGCCCTCCCAACCTCCCTCTAGGGAACGGGGCAGCAGAGGCTGGTGAAGAGGAGGAGGTCATCGCAATGGCGTCCCTTCTGTCTAGGTCACGTCATACAAAGGATCCTGTCCGGACATGTCCTGTAAACGCCATACGATGACCCAAGGACTTTAAGCCTTTAAATGCCAGAAGTCACTGACTTTTCAATCAAACCCGCATCTGATGGTCTCCGGGTCCGGTTGGCAGCTGGGCTGAACAGGCTTCCTGGGTATAAAGTGTATATATTTAATATGCAGCTTAATAGATTAGGAAGCACAAAACAGAAGCACCCCTTTTGTTTCAATTACCCATACTATCCCTTTAGATTGTAAGCTCATGAGCAGAGCCCTCTAAAGCTCACCATTCCTGCCAGGAACTTTGTGCACAAATACCATAAGACTAGATGGCAAGCTTATGGGCCGAGTTCTCAACTAGGTATTAATGCACATTTGTTTTCGATGTGTTAACCGCTCCGTTTAAATTGTACAGCGCTGCGCAATTTGTTGGTCCTTAATAAATAAAAGGTGGCAATAATAATAAAGTTATGGTCACAACGGGGAAATTGTTTTTTAATGATCCAACGAGAAATTCACAAAGTAACTTGCCGGCGTTGACAAGAAAGATAGTGGTCCCTGGGGAATATTTAACCGTGGCATTCTACTACAATAAAGTGTTAACGGGAAGAATAAAGTATCACAAAATCCTGGAAGACTACGTGACCCGAGAATATAACCCTTTCACCCCAAGACCCCAAGATGGAGTTGAAGACTATGGTTACTGTGTGTTGGCGGTTTACCTGGACTGAAGCCGTTTGTTCCCGGAGTAGTGGTTTGAGTTTCTCATGTTTATTATCCCCCTGTTTGTTTTGGGTCCCATAAATTCTTTATACCTTCCTTTCATTTATTCCTTTTTTGTTCTTTCTCACATTGGTGGTCTGTAAATGACGCTGCCCAATTAGACTTATCTACTGCTGGCAGCGATACTGCATTTAGAACATCTTTGTGTTAATGCTATTGTCTCGGATGTTGGTTTATTGCAGATGAAAAGGCTATAGAAACCATTCTCTGTGATTAAATCTTTATGGCGCATGACACCAGAGACCCCTTACATTTAGAAACTTTGGGAAATTTGACCTGGCCGCTATTAGACCTCAATTGCCCCTATATTTTCCACGCCTAAAACTACTGGAAATTGGATATTTATTTATTTTCCATATTATGGAATGGAGAACCTAATCAGAGGTAACATATATTCAGACTAGTATCTTCTTTAATGAAGCTCAGCTCTCTGGACATTGTTAGATTGATAGACCCCACAGCATTTGTCCATCCACGCAACTGGTGATGCTACCATATAACCAACGTAAAGCATCAGTCGTCATATGGCCCTTATCAGAAAATTTAGGGGATATTCTTTTGGAACTATGAAAAATACATGCTATAATGTTACATATAACATGTTTTGGTTATGGCTCATTGAGGCCTACAGTAGCCATTGAGTCGTCACTGTGTTCAAGAACAAAATACAACATGACTTTATGGCCAACGTCAGTTTGGTGACACCAGGATGTGATACATTTTATTGGTGATAGTTGGTGATCAGTGGAGTCGGAACTCAAACATCCTCTTCTATGTGTAGGATGTAATAAAAAGCTCATTTATTGAAGTCCCTTGACCCACACCTTTTCACAAAGATGTGGGATCTAAACAGAAGATCTAGCATTTCAGGGCTAACTACTCTCGGGAAGTATCCTTGAGACCCAGGTGAACCAGGTTTTTACAAAGATGAAATAAAACAAGCTGTTGTTCAGCGTGGAATGAACATGAAGAAGTATATAAACCAAACAGGGAGTTGAGGAGAAACATGGCTACCTGATGGGAGAACCGTGGGAATTTCTCCTGCACGAAGGGCCAAGTTGGTCCAAAGGTGTCTTCTCCAGCTACCTCAATGGGTTCAAGAATTTTTTGTCATATTCAGGTCCCTCAGCCCCTCATCAGATATTCATATCTGGATCTTCTCTTTTTAGATGTCAGGAAACAAATGAAAGGAGGCAAAGTGCTTCCCGTTACTCCTGTTGTTATATCGCTGCCATCCAAGTTCTTTATCCCACGTTGTCTTTGCAATCAAGCATCTCGGCAGATCGTACCTTGCCACAGGTTCCCCTAATTCTGTGATCTACTTTAATGCCTCATCAGTTTTTTGTCATCTAAACTCTGATTTATTTTCCATAAACCGACATATCTAACTTCCATTTCCATCTTTGTCAATGAAAACATATATTCATACAATTATTTGTGTTAAGTTACAGGTTTTATTTATAACATACTTAACAATGAATAAAATGGGCATTGTCGCAGTTCACAAACTTCTGCTTAACCACTTAAAGGCTGTAAATTGATATTTACATGGATTTCTGATCTTTCTACAGAACTCCCAGTTTATTAAAGGGTTAACGTGTCCCTGGATTGGTGATTTCTTTCCAGACCTATTGGATCTCTGGAGTCTGAGGAACACTAGAGATTCTACAAATAGGTGCAGATTCCTTCTTGAGAACGTGGGGACCAGAGAGGTCGTGAAAACCTATAGTATCAACAAAGGTCATTAAACGTCTAATAAGGCAGAATCCCGATCCTTAGTGATGCGGTAAATTTTGGTAAAACATTTACACGCGGAGACTTCACTCCGAAGACTCTCTCAGGCCATCCGACACCCATCAGTGCTCCTCGAAATATTCCCTGTACTCATCGTCTGTGCTAAGAGTTTACAAGTTATATCCTCCTTCACATCCACGGGAGCAAGTGAAAGCACCGAATAATTATTAGCTTTTATCTACGGTGCAGGAATAAAGAAGGACGCTCTACATGGGGGAAGATAAAGTATTATATACCGTGTAGGGTTTAGAGAGGTTTGAGGAAATAATGTTTTGTTCCGTATTGTTGAGTTTCTGTTATTATTACTACATGATATTGGTGTCACGGGCAGCTCATAGATGTAACTGCAATAATGTGTCCCAATTTTGTTTTGTCCTCTTTCTAGACTACTTTTGTTGTATGTGGCCTTCAAAGAGTTTATATGTAAGGTCATTGCATTGCGTATCTACACATGTTAGTATTTCATGTATCTACACATGTTAGTATTTCATGTATCTACACATGTTAGTATTTCATGTATCTACACATGTTAGTATTTCATGTATCTACACATGTTAGTATTTCATGTATCTACACATGTTAGTATTTCATGTATCTACACATGTTAGTATTTCATGTATCTACACATGTTAGTATTTCATGTATCTACACATGTTAGTATTTCATGTATCTACACATGTTAGTATTTCATGTATCTACACATGTTAGTATTTCATGTATCTACACATGTTAGTATTTCATGTATCTACACATGTTAGTATTTCATGTATCTACACATGTTAGTATTTCATGTATCTACACATGCTAGTATTTCACCAATGAATTCTTGTTAACAAAAAAGGCAAACTCTACATTACCTAACTGGTCTTATGAAGAAGCAATGGCCCAAGCGGCTATGGTTTATTTGGGCCGTGTTTAAGGACAATAAAAGTGAGGTTTGTAAAGAGCTCAAATTCTGAGCCATTTAATAAAAGTACTTGTGATGGAATCAGTAGATAGCCAGTACTAGTCAACAACGGCAACCACGAGAGTCAATCACAAGTCTATATTCCCCTACCATGAACACGGCTATTGGACATTTAAACATTTGAGACCGGATTTACAGGTCCTTCAGGCGACCATCAGGCGGTGGATCTAACATTTTAATGCCATTGTTTCAGGCATGGCTCTAATTCCGTCTTCACTCTGAGTGCACACAATTGTGTTGCTAATTGCCATCCTTTTTAAAGGAATATTGTTAAATTCGGACTATGTGTTAAATAAAAATTACTTTTTTAGTTACTGGGATACCAAATGTACGGACAAACACAGATTTGGCTGATATGCTGGTTTATAGTAAAGATACATGCTCTTGGTGGCTATGATGCTTTCTTCTTTCTAAAACTCACTGGATTTGCCCTTTATATCATATTATTAAATTATTTGCCTCCTTTGACCCACAGTGGTGGATTGGTATCCACCTCCTAACAGTAACTTTAATAGAAAAGTCACTTTCACGCCATTTACCATAAATGAGTTTATTATAAATTATTTTGGAGGTATTCAAATTTAAGGGACTACTTTAAGCCGACATTGGGCCAAAACATGGTAAAACCATCAGATCCAAATCCTGTCTTGAAATGATTTTCTTTTCTATTCGCCCCACCTTTGGTTTAAGTAATGGGCATCAATCGGCAACTTAACAATAGGTCAGAAATAACTTAATTACGAAAGATAATTCCGCAGATCCTGAGAACAGGAAGTCAAGATGGCCGCTTCCATGACATAAACATAAGTTGGGTTTTCCGATACATGTATAACTTATAACCTAACCTCGAAACACCATTATATATGTTTATTTAGTGTACTGAACTGTAAAAAGTGGGATTTGAGAAAAGCAGCCAATAAACTTTAGGGTGAAAGGTTAAAGTTTATGTAACGGAGCCGTAAGGATCAAAAATGCTGTTATTTGACGCTACAAAGAAATACACTTTATAGCGGATTTTGTCATTTAATCTTTTTTGTCTCTGTTGAGCTCTCGGTCGGAGACGTGGTTACGTTACGCGGTAAGGATCACATCTGTCGGCTTTCACTAAACAAACACTGACCAAAACAGCAAAGTAGCTTGGCCGTGTTACATATTAACGTGTCCCGCTGGTTCTTTAAGCAGAAGGGGTTTTTTTTGTTGTTTTTTTTTACAAATTGAAATAAAAAAAGTGCATTTCCTGAGCGAAAAAACCAAAAATGAAACATCTGTGCAAAGTATTTTTATTCTAAGAACAAAGCAGCGTTATTCGGCTGCAAGGTTCCTGTCAGCAAAGAAAAAAGGGTCATATCAGCTATTGTATGTCCTTTCGGTGACATTTCTATACTTGCCATGCCACGGTGTGACCTTTATATGGCTGCCGAAGGGTTAAAAGGACATTGTGTGCTTAAAACTAAACTATCATAAAACAAAAAGGTTTACTGGTGCGTGTAAACTGCTTGTAGTTCAAAGTCGCGTCGATTTAAACACCGGAAAAAAATAAATATGATAATAATGTTAAAAATAATATGATACTGTCCCTTTAAGGCATATAAAAGTCGGGACTGCCGGGCAGCTACACGGGACAGAGGGACGGTGTCCGAAAAATTGAGACCATTGGAAGGAATGGTTTTTATTTAAGTACTAGGTCCTTAGCAGTAATCTGCGTTATTTTAAGTTAGAAATGCATAATTTACAAACCCTCTTTGCAAAAAACGGAAGTTTTAAGATTGCCTTTAACAGAAATTGCTACATTTCCTTGTCTCCTTTCAATTCCTCCTTTTCTTCTGAATTACCCGGTCCGTGGACTAATAACAAAGGTAAATGTCTACAGGGATACTCTAAGACATAAACGGCACGGACTTGTATATAGGAATAAGTAATGAGTACGGTCCTCCCCAACGCAGTTCGCAAAGCGCATATGATATAAAATGATTAGATTCTAGACTCTCTACAG
Source organism: Spea bombifrons (assembly GCF_027358695.1). Lineage (NCBI taxonomy): Eukaryota > Metazoa > Chordata > Amphibia > Anura > Pelobatidae > Spea > Spea bombifrons. The sequence continues at coordinate 40,851,478 of NC_071093.1, forward strand.
AATATGATTACTCAATCCACGTTCCATAAATAAAAGATAATAATAATAATAATAATAATAATAATACTGTTACTTATTACTACAGCAGAGTAACAATAATAGTAACAAACGGGCTAATAATTCAATAAATGCGTATGCATAAAATAAAAAGGAAAGAAGACACAAAGAAAGATTCAAAAGTTACTTCTTCGTGGTTAGTCGGAACTCGGCAGTATAAAATGTGCTACTATACCATGCTAGGCTGGCAACTTAGAGATATTAAACTCAACTCGACCCTGCCCATCATGCCCTATCTAACTTATAACATTAATTTAGTTATTAGAATGATGTTATTTTTAATGAAGCATACAGAAATCATCTGTTTATAATAATTGTTGGTTGATGGCGAATGTAATGTAAAGGAGAGGGTGGTAGATAAATGGAACAGCCTCTCAGCAGAAGGGGTAGAGGCTAATACAGTGAGGGAATTTAAGCATGCATGGGATAGGCATATGGCTCCTCAATCTACGTTGAGACCAAACATCATAATACATATATTAATAAGTTGCCTATAGGTGATCTTGGCGTTACCCTGATATACTTTTGAATTGCTTTTCTGGCTCTCCAGTAGAAGTGGAAGACTCTTTAAAACCTTCTGATTTTAATGAATTTTCTGCCCCAAATGGTAATAATCTCCCCCACCAGCACGCATACACTGCCACCTAGTGGAATGATGTGAGAGCAGCATGTTTCTTTACTAAATGTAGCAGTACTAAGGAAATGGATATAGATGTTTTGGAAGAAATTATTATTATTATTTATTATTATTTATTGTTTTATATAGCATCATCAAATTGCATAGCGCTGTACAATGGGTTAAAAGATGGAATTTAATCATGGGTTAAAGATGAAAATTTTTATTTGGCTAACACAGAAAAAAAAGATGAAGTGTCATGTAAGCATTCACGATCTCTTTTTGATATGGAATGCAAATGCTACAATCATAGAAATGTATAATTTGATGGCACATAACTATTCGGCCCATTTTTCCTGATATAAGACTCCGGTCTTAATCAGTCGTCATTCTTGTGTTAGATTCAGGAGCCATATTCCTATTCCATGCATGTTTAAGGTTCACCCAAGTTTGATTTTGGTTAAAAATGTATATGGTTGGTCTAGCCGAATGTTTGGCACTCAAAAAATAAAATGATATTATTTTAAAACAACAAGGTTCTGGCATTCAGCAGTAGATAATGTTTAATTCTTAAAGAAACATAATTCATTTTTCCAATAACCTTTTTTTTTTTTTTTGGGTGAGTCTACTCTCCATTTTGACATCACCGTGGACTCCTTACAGTCTTCTACACCTCCAAAGTGTTTTGTTTAAAATCACAGATTAAAAGCCAAAGGACAGGATTGCAGAATTTTGGGTGAAATATTAATATAGCTTGTATTGTTTTTGAAAATCCTCTTTTGGCCCCCCGATTCCACATCCTGCCTCTTCGCATGACCATCTTTTGATCCCCCATTCTCCTGGTCCTCTTGGTCCTTTTTTGGTCAAACATCATCCTTTTCTACTGCCTTTATTCATATAAGTTATTCATTAATTAATTCATTCATTCATATAAGTTTTTTTATTTGTGTGATTTCTAATGCGCCACTCATTCATTTTGTAACTGTTCTTTCCCCCCATATATCTCTTTGACTTCTCTTGAGAAATCCTTGGCTCTGCTGAAGGGCTATTTCCCCCCAAAGCCTTTTGCACAGCTTTTAAAGATTTTTATAACATTTTTTTTGTTACCGAGTGGCACTTGTAATATTTGTACTTGGAGCATGCAGATCGTAGACTCAGCCTAGATCCACCCTCTCTCCCTTCTCTTGTCTTTACTTTTCTCTTGACTTGTCCATTTCTTTCCTTCCCCATCTTCTTTCCTGGATGTAATCTTCATTCTCTTACGTCATTTTCCTTTAACTCTCCAAGCCCTATCTTAGTTCCCACCATCCTCTACAGTTGCCCTTCATTCTTCCATCTAACTTTTTTACGTGTGGTGACAATAAACTAGGTCTGAAACCTTGGTGTCCATCTAATCAACCTGATCTATGGTTTTGGTGCCATATGTTGGTTTTTAGTTAATATTGATTTGTTGCTTTCATAAACCCTCCCTTGTGAGGATATACCTGGATTGTTTTTGTATTATAATGATCTATTACACAATATTTTGGATGCCAAAAGGACGAATGAATAAGTGGAATGTGAGCACAGGTGAAATAGTCATGCCGGATTTGCCACACAAGGCACATTTTTCTAAGTTAAAGTAGTTCCGGAACGATTGCCACTATTTATATGTTATGTTAAGATATAAGAACATTTACTGTAGCTTCCAAAGCTGATTTTTTATGAGATTAATTATTATTTTTTCTTCTTAATAAATCCAATGAGTCCAAGAAAAAGAAAAACACAAAAAAGCTGCTTATAACTTATGTTTGTTCTATTTTGTAAATTTTATTTTAAAACATCATAACCAAGTTGAATGGAAACCACAGAAAATACAGTTAGGATTCATCTTTTCTCCAAATAAAGCACAGTAAATAAAATATATATATATAAATCCCTCTGTTTGGAACAGGGGGGGCTCGCAATACAACAAAGGATGTAAGAAATATAGAACAAAAATGGCTCCATACATCAGATTCAACATTACAACTAAAAAATTATTTAAAAAAAAAAGAAAAAGAAAAAAAATATTTGGATAAGTGCAAGTAAACCTTGAAAATTAGTATTTTTTTTCATTTTAAAAAATTACAAGATTATGCAATAGGACAGAGATTAAGTTGCTATTAAGAATGCTATTCTTGAATACAAAATAAGGAACGGGATGATTTTTAAAAATATTTGGTATGTTTATTTTCTATAATGAAGACTTCTTCGTATTATTATTATTTATTGTTTTATATGGCGCCGTCAAATTCAGTAGCGCTGTACAATAGGTAAAAAGTCCTATTACACTAACTAATGTAGACAGTATATTGGTTTCGGAAATCTTCTTGACAGCCTAATGCAGAAAAAATCCATGCCATGGGTGTTGGTAGAACGTTTTCAAGGGCGTATAAAGCCAAAATTAGAGTAAAAGGTACATTTCCCCCCTAGATCCCTCTCTGTTTCGCTGTTCTTTCAACATTTCTTTCGATACATTCAGCCTGCTCGTTTCCTAAAACTTTTGTCTTTCGTTTAATAACCAAATCTGGTCAATTGCTTCTCTGTCACTTCACATGACTCTCAGACCGTGTCAGAATTCTGGATGGAGGTAGGCATCGTCTCCCTTGTCTCTGCCTGTGGACCTCTGCCATATTGTACTGGAGATCTAAGTACTATATATATATATCTTATATATATATATATATATCATATATATATATATATATATATATATATATATATATATATCTTATATACATATGGCCTGATATATCAAGAGGATATATCAAGAGTTGAAGTCCACCAATTGTGAGGTTCTAGTGCTTGCCTGGACTTGATGTAGGGTACAATTTTTATCAGGCACATCATGTTAAAAGATGATATCGCATGCTTTAATGCATGTTACAGGTATTTACTATAAAGACATAACCCTCACAGGGTGTTTAAAGTGTAAATCTGGCTCTGTGAACGTAGGACTATTTTCTTTGCTACATTCTGAAACATTGTTACTTCCAACAGCGTCACTTTTACGAGAAACATCTCCTACAAAAAATCCCAAACAGATTATCAACAAATGATGTGTCCATTTTATTTTTAAAAGGAAATCAGAGTCCTATTGCATAAGTGAAAAATATACAATGGGCAGGTCACTTAATATACAACCCAAATGTCATTATTCAGGTGACCACAAGGGAACCATTAGTGGCTTTGAGGTGGATGTCCACCATTTAAAAAGTAACTTCCCTTATCTATATTTATTTCATACAAAGTGGTATGTTTTACATCGCTCATGGTTTAGAACATCATAAAATAATGCTTGAACATTGAAAACTGACCCTTTTGATACACTGTGTATGCAACAGCCGGGGGCTCATAGAGAACCGTGAATAATGTCTCCAAACATCTACCTCCTACCATAGACCTTCCATGTTTTCTCTAGTTAAACCACCCACAAGACTCCCGGCAACGTCGTGACCATCGTAAACAAAATAAAATCTAAAAATTGCATTGCAATGTCTGCCAAATCATAAAACCCCAGCCTGGAATTGCATAGTCCACGTGGCGTGAAAGTTTACTCAGCACCAAGAAATACTAGAGAGTAAAGCCAGCTTTTGGTGATTCGGTGTCTCATTCTCTGTAACCCTATCCATACCACCCTCGTGTAAAGCTTCTGAAGACATCACTTTATGTGAAGACCATTCACCGTACCACCGCAGGGACATCTGGCATTAAGACTTCTTCTCAAAACCAGAAGTTCATCTGGACCTTTTTTGTTTGTTTCCCACTGGCTCCTTTTTCAAAATACCCAATAAAAAAAAAAAAAAAAGAACTATCGATATAAATATAAAATATTTGTTTTTGCCTGGGTTTTCCGATTGGGTTTTTGATCATAAGCATCACTGCCAGGTTGTAGAAGGACACACTTAACCCCAGAGCTTACATGAAGAAATATCGGTATCTTTTGTGTACAATCGGATGTCCACGTTAACGCATAGTGTCATAGAACACGATGGGGCGAAAGATATTGATTTACCTGGAACCACCTTGTATTTCGATATCCATTAGTCTCGTTGGACATCAGGTCTGTTTGTATTGGGGTGGGAAGTTGATGGGTGCAGTGTAACTAGACGTATAGGATGTGTTAGTCGTGACTTATCTGGCAAGGCCTACAACCTTTAAGTCTCCAAAAAAAAAAAAAACGGAACACAGAAATAAAATTTGTTAAAATAAGAAAGAAATAAAGTCTTCTTCTGTAGAGGAAACATGGCCTCCAGAGGACAGGAGGTATAGAGGACCATAACAAGTCAGCCTCCGACGCATTTTCTTAAAACGTATGAGTAAAATCCACTTGAAAAGGCTTAGTCCAAGCTGATCGGCAAGCAGGCTGGACCACGTAATATCAAACACAGGTTACAAACACTACAGTAACACTTCTAGAACAGGGTGACGTCCTGAACTCAATTCCTTTTCTTAGAGTTACAAGACAGACCAATGAAAAAGTCCAACATGCTATTTACAATTCACATTGTGGAGATGTCTGTTTGAACTTTTCTAGGTCTTCTACATATAAATATATGGGGTGGGGGAGGGGGGAATCTAACCTCCTTGAAGCCATAACCAAAATGCGCCAAGATTGTGCTTCAAAAATGTCGATCTACGCATCTAGTGTATGTTTTTGTCTGGTGGTCCCATTGCGATGAGCGCGGCTCCGTTTTAAGTCCAATTCACTTAAGACCCACTGCGGTTTTGCAGTCGTACCCACCTCAGTGAAACAAGCCGAGTGCAGTACGTTGACGCAACGTTATCCCGCGTAAGACAAGATGTGTTGAAAATAAATTGGTGTAATATTCCACGCGTTGTTGTGAGGTCTTAGCACCGCCAGCGTTCCAGCGGAGAACTCACTCTATATGTTTAGCACCAAAGATGTGTCACAGAGCTAAGGGTATCTCTTGCTGAAGTCCGCGGTTTGCCAGGTTTTCCAGTTATAGAGATGGTGAAAGATTCCACATCACGTTAAACCCCCCCCCTCAACAGTAACAAATGTATCTCGCTGGAACCGATAGTCAGCTCTTCTTATGATGTAAGAAACAAATATGTTATACACATTTACAAGAAACGGGGAAAGATTCCTTTCATGCTACAAATTCATTGCTACGCACACCTAGAAAGCCAAGGATGGTGGCATTAAAAGGGGGTTTTATGTAGCCGCGCTGGTCAATATATAATGTTTAAAAAAAATGGGAGGATTTGGCCAAATATACCACCCATGAAGTTTGATTGCCATTAACCAAATTCGTTATCAAAATTCAAAATGATGAGAGGAATAGACAGAGAACATATTACACATATGATGATCATCAGAGCAGATCTCACTGAAATACAGGACTTATGTACAAAGTCCAGCTTAAGTACCAGTTAAAACTGGGGTGTAATATCTGAAGGTGGGGAACGGTGGTAGCTATCCAAGACTCTATCCGGGTACATATTGTTATCAGCCCAATTAATATTATTATGACAGCACATCCCAACTCTTCAACAAGGATAACAAGATGATTTACAAGATGATATTATTATTAGTCCCTTACAGTACTCTACAGGCATGCCGGGTACATCTTGTGGGTAAACTACTCTGTAATATGGATATTATTAATATTATAACGAGATTACCATGCGTTTTGGCTGGACTGCAGATTGAGGACTTGGTTTGACAATACTGTTCTCCAGTTAGAGTTCTGCATTTAATAGAAAATAACTTGATATCCAAGTAGGTTCTACAACACACCTGTAAGTCTTACAGTCCTAGATAACGTTTAATGCCTTTTCTATGGGATCTCGGACCTTCTCTACACTTTAAGATGGCTTTGGATATGGCGACGCATCTAGATTTTAATGAGATTTGATAAGGTAGGCAGTGGTTAAGCACCGGAAGCTATACCCAATTCTCTGAACGGGGTACAGCTTACAAAGAGGGTCACCTATGTCCTATCATGGAGGTTAGTAAATGGGTAACACTGTGCTAATATGTGATCTGTTAGACCACCCATGACCGTTTGTGGTCCATGATCCTTCTACTGTGTGGATCATGCAAAAGTTATGAACACCTGCTGATATTTTCCATACGTTAAGTTGGGGGACCCTGCCTTTTGTAGTACTTTTAAGAACAATGTAATTCTAGTATTATAGTAAACCAGTAAATTATATAGTAAATTCAACTAATAACTCCAATGCTTGTAAAAAACAGCTGGACCGCTGACCCGGTACAATGTCGTCGCCCCCCCCCCCCCGCATTCATTTATGTTGTAAAACTTTCCAGAAACGTAAAAACCCAAAGATTCCGAAAAAAAAAGTTGCTCTCAGCACTTTGGAAAGTAACACGTTGTGCATAAGGTAAAAGTCACAATTTTAGGGTAAAACATCTGATGATCTTTTGGCGTTGAATCAAATTCTCAACGGAGAAAAGAAAGAAAAAGAAAAAACTGGAAAAAAATGTCAACGAGAAAACAATGAGAAACGAGTGTTTGAAACATTACATGCGGGGACTCCGTAACCTCAAACACGATTTAAAAACACAAAAGGCGAAACATTGTGTGCGGAAATGGATCCGTAGAAAGGCAACATCTGGAGCCTTGGAGGTGAAGGATCAAATCCTCTTAGTGCTGTTTTTCCACGTTGTTGTTTTTTTTCCTGGCAACATGATGGTGACTCTACCGAAGCTGCTTCTGCACAAGATCAAGACATGAGCGGCAGGTTTGGAAATCCGAGGAGGAGGGATTCGGGTTGGAGATGTTCTGGGTATGACCGGCTGGGTTCGAGTACGTTGGGATGGGGGTCACTTGCACTAGTGTAGGGGCTCACTTTCAGGACGATTGGTGGCGAGGTATTTCGCTCTCATGCTGGAAGTATACTGGGGGGAAACAGACAAAAAACAGAAATTAGAACCATCAAAAGAAATATATGTTTTAATATCAGTTACATCGACAAAATAGGTCTGACAGCTCCTTACAGCTTGTGTCACCATCTAACGGAAGCTATAATGTAACAAGACATATGTATCACAAAAACCCACACTAAAACTGTCATTATTATGCGCTTTGACCTATCATTCCTGCCTGGTGGAACTACATATAAGTGAATATGTTTTAGTCTCAGATACTAACAAAAAAACAAACATTTTTTAACATACGATTTTTGTTAACTGCGACTGCCCTTAATCCTGCAGAAGTTCTCTTACGATAGAACTGCCAACAAAAACAGGATGTTTAAAACAATAGAATTTAAAGTAAAAAAAATGCTGTATGTTAAAACCAAAAAGTTTGGATTAGACATTTTCTCATAATGCTGCAATTTCTAAAGCACAATACAGCCATATATCCAAAAGACTCAATGCAGTCTATTTGACTCAACACAGATTCATTCCAATGCCGTGCCATTCGTAACACTGTGTGGTTTATCTAAACGTATCCTTTTGAATGGGGAGCGCTGCGGGTCATAAAGATTCCCATGATACCTGGCTAGACCCCATTAAAAATAGATGTAACTTAATAAAGCCTTCAGGAACATCAGCGAGGCGTAGAGGCCATAGTAGAGTCCAATGGACCACATTGTGCCAGAGGGTGCTTGGTTAGACAACTCATGCACAAAGGTGATAATATGAGGGCATGAACAAGTAAAGAAGATCTACACAGAAAACAGATACTTTCTCTATCTAAACATTGGGAAATCTAAGAATTTTATAGAAAACATACAAAAAACCCATAATATTGTAAACGGGTTGAGTGGGGACACTAGAGGTACAAAGCTCGTTATGCACATATGAAAACCGAAGTCATTCAATACATGAACCTTGGGTTACCAAAAGTGAACATTACGCGGCCGACTTCAATACAGGTGCATAAACATCATAAAAATAACCAAAACATGAAATTAAAGCGCTGTAAATGATATATACATCATAGTCTTACCTCTCCAGTAACTGGTGACAAAAGAATAAGATTAAAGGATCATTTCCATGTAAAAAATGCGTCCATTGATACACATCACACAAAACCCCAGCAAACTACTGAACCGCATGAAAGGATTTATTAAGCTCCCCAAAAATGAATATATCACTAAAATCATCAGGAACCAATCAAAATCTATGATCATATGCGGCCCAAAGCTAAATCCCAATACTGGTGATCGGGTACAGCGTATCCCGTATCATAACGTCTCTAGGAATGAAACGCTAGGAATGATACACCATTTCAAACGACATGCTGCTGGATCCAAAAACGCTGCCTCGGTAAGGAAAGCCCACAATGAATGAGCGTTGGATCTTCCACCGAAGCAAGCGAGCACCTAAACTCCCATAGTGGAACGCATAAAGCCAGCGGATTGTATTCTTATTTCCTTCTATAAATGCTAAGTTATACTGCCTGACACGGAATTATTGTTTAGTCACAGAGAAAGTTTCCCCTGATGAAGTCACGGCCAGTTGCGAAACGTACGTCAGGATAGGATTATCCTTACTTTAAAAATGGCGGCCAACTCTCATACAAAAAAATGGTATTCTAAGGGCTCTACACATTTTTTACATACAGACATAAAAATAGCTTTTACAATTTATATCATCAGACCGTTCCACTCCGTGCCTTGTTTGAAACAATGGATAATAGTATCTTGTGAGGACTTATTATTGTTCAAATGAATGTTTTTGGACATTGTGCGTTTTAATGGCTCCCACAGGTCCCCCGATCTCTGAATCATCCTAAAATATAGGGGGAAGGAACGACAACTGGATCCATGAAAACAAAAGGGGAGAGTATGACAGGATGTCCACTGAATGATCATTGTTTTCTGCTAAATGGAGGTCAATGTGAAAACACCTGTGAAAGGGGAAGGAGAGAAAGAACAGCACAAATGTTTAAGGGACCAGAGTTATCTAGATGACATATAGACCACAGTAGCATTTGGCAAGCAGGTCCAAGCCCGGCGGTTCTCCATGCATACAAACGTGCAAGCGTATGACATGTTTGTGACACGTTAATCGGAGCCACGATGCAGAGTGTAAGCGAAGCGTGGTTAGCTGGGCAGCGGGACAAGCAAAGTCGGAGAGAGAGAAGACAATCCGGTGAGGAAGGTTAAATGAGGCTGAAGCTGGAGTGTTTAGAAGAGGCGTGTGGTTCTTGTGTAGGTCCGGCCAGACGGCTTTCATGCCGGTATCTCTTACATTGACCATGAAGTTGAGTAAGAAGCTTGGTTTTTATTACATCCCCTAATTCCACTTGTTTATTAAATGCATATAACATAACATGCTTATAGCCACACCGTCAAGATTTTTTCCCCAAGTTTTGTAAAAATGTATGGTCAACCCAAAGATGCCAAAACCTACAGTGAATACTCATGGATCTAACCCTAAAGAGAAAAGAACCCCTTATTCTCTCTGATTTTCCTTTTAGGCCACTGGAAATTTTCCAATATAGTCTGACAGGTCCCAGCACTACCACAAAAAGGGAAATATCACTGAAGCCAGCATCGTGAAAAATCACAGCAAAGAAGAAAAATATTATATGGCCTTTTATTCTTTTTTTTACGCAGGATGTAGGCTATGGACGCATATGACTTTTTTTTTTTTTAAACTGATATAGTGGTACCCAAACTATTTGTATTTTTAGGTGTTTATTCAAAGGAGCTGAAAATAAATCAAAGCTGCAATGATGAGGGTATGAATGGGGTTTGAACTTGACCGGGTCGATAGATTGAAGGGCAGAAACATTGGTAAATAGACTTCTTGCACATGCTCAGTAGCACCCCCAACCTGAGTGTGTCAGATAGCATACGTGTGATTGGCTGCTGCCACGCCCCCTGAATGGGAGGTCTTCTGAGCATGTGCGAGAAGTGTACTGTGATATGCTCCCTGCTTTGAGTAGAGGTAGCTGGGGGCGGAGTTAAATGAGACAGAAAAACTCCAATAAACCAAACAATGTCTGCACTAATTTGTATGCAAAATGGACCCACTTTTGCTTTTACTGTGGAAATGGGGCTGGGGGGCTCCTTTAAGCGGGAACGCACCGATTAGAGGGAAATCGTTTCACTCTTCATGCCAAACACCGGATATGTGACGATGTCCATAACGTATATAGCTGCTGGCATCGGTGGAGTCCATTTTGGGCCTCCATACTGAGTGTGAGCGGGTCTCGCTAGAAGAAATGTGTGTGGGGAAAAAAAAAACAAGGAGCTCGCCAGGGAGAAGGAGGAGAACAGTGCGGGGATTTAGGGTAGGACAAGGGTTGAGTGAGGGAAAGGAGGACCTTGTATCAGTACCTGTTCCAATAGCGGGCGCTGTTACCAGAACGTCCTTGCACTGTCCAAGGGTTTAAACTGCCAGCTCAAATGGCTGCTACTGTCCATGGCAGCCAAATACAACTGCGATGTAGCAGGAGAAAGAGAGAAAAAGAGAGTGGAGCCTGAACATGCATGAAACATGATACAGTGCAGCTGACACGCCACGGTGTATGTACGCCAACGTGTAAGTAAGAGGGGGAGAGCTATAAGTCTACAGGAATAGCCCTGGGTCAAGAAGGAAACATACGGGGGTTAGGGCTGACCGGGGGACCAAAAAAAAAAGAGTCAACAACACAAATAACAAATATCAGCCATATATTTACTGCTACATAGGAGTCGAAGAAATTTTTTTGCTGCTACAAGACCACAACACGTGGTCCAAGCATGACGGGTAATTATCACTTAACGTTGGCTGTGTCTTTAACCAATATAGTTATTTAATACCTATTTTTTTTTATTATTAATTATGGGAAGCCTTCAGAAACACCCTGGATGTCTCTGGCATGCATATGCATAAGTAATTCTTAAGTATGACTGCAATAATGCTGAATTTTGGGCTTCTTTCCCAAATACCCCTTACCCAAACCAAGACATTTGGGTTTTCATAACACGGAGCAAACATATTATCAATCGTCATACTTCGCAAGCAGACGTAGACCTTTAAGGCGAATGGTTGTTTGCTCGGAAAATTTCCAACATGGCATTCCCAGAATCTTTCCCCCCTTTCCATTATTGTTCATTTGGGGGAATGAAGGGCTGGAGCTTTAAATTTATTTACCACTACACAGTCAACATGTTTGAATATACAAACACGAAAAAAAGATTCCAAACCTTAAGAGAAAATGCGCAGCTTTAATGAAATATCTATTCGGCATGGTCTGCCCGTCCCATTAGCCGATGGCTGTAATGAGCAGATGCAATCGGGGATATCGGAATAATGACTTTTAATTAGTCAAGTCTCGCATGACCCTTCCCAATCTTCTCTCTAATGAGCAGCCTCTGGGGACACGGGGACGTGGCAGGGCCATCAGTCTTACAGACAACGTAGGCGCTTTCTGCAACGCTCATCCCGTGAAACTAGATTTTGACCCTCGAAATCAGAGGCATTATTTGGACGGCATAAATTACAATAATAAAAAAAAATAGTGCCTGCGTATCCCTCTACACCATAACTGCAGGAGACAGGAGTGGTTTTGTTGCTTCCATAACCAGCTGACGGCAGTAAAATCCCACGGCAAAGCATTCCGTGAACATTTAAAGCAGTAACAGTATTCCCATCTACTCCGCTTATTCTATTAACGCTGATGGGGGGGGCGTTAAAAATTCTCATTTGGAACTTACAAATTCTACATATAAAAACACAGAAAATCGCACAGCCATGGACACCAATGCTGTAATATGCCACAAACTGTTAAAATATATTATCAATATTAAGTATGCCGTCTCTTTAACCAAACTGTTGGGCAGAATAAACGCGTGGTATAGGTTTTTCCACGTTGTTAAGTCTTTTTGGCATAACTAGAAGTAAAACACACCACTTATTCATTTAAGAAGTCATATTATTTGGGTATATAATATTTCTGCCCAAGTGTCCCAGTTTGGAACCCAGGTTCCTTCCTTGATGTCCCTCTAAGAGCTCAGAATGTTTGCTGGGTAGGAGTGATGTCACAGTGTTCTACAGCCCTAAAAGTCACAATGTATATAATATGTTTAAATTGTACAACAAGTACATTATTCTTTAACGCTAGATACATAAAGACCAGGTCACAAAGTCACATAAGAAGTCAGTCTCAATGAAGTCCTGTCCACTAGCCACGAACCCTAAAACAAAAGCCTTTGGCCATTTCAAATGTCGAGAGTTATGATCATGTAACAAGAACTGATCTACAGACAGAACTTTCATACCAGTCAAAATTTGGTACGCATCCCAAAAACAAAAGTTTAGGAAACTAGGAGAAAGGGTATGTTCTTCTGACCAAGAATGACACTGTTCTCCAGTTTAAATGTTCCCCAACTTCTGGATACATGGGGCAGGTGGCACAGACGTGGGGGTCTCAGACAGCTATGCATGGGCTCGGTGGCAACACACAGCATTACATATAGACACGTGTGTGTATGTTGTTAAAACCAGCCACACATGTGCAGTCAACTGAGTTGTAGCTACTATATCCTAGGACCATGAATGATGTAGAGAAAGAGGAATACGCCAAAGGCAGAGTGCAATATCATACGTAAAAATAAGAAAGTCCGAGGGTATACAGACAGTTGGGTTACCCCCTTTTTTCTTTAATAACTTTGAGCAATCAGGGAAGAGAGGTTCCCATAGCCAGAAAGGTAGTAAAGATAAGATCAGCCATCGCAAACTAAGTCTGGTAAAGGGGTAAGAACTTACTGAAGGAGGTGGTGATTCACGGCCGATTAAAGGGGTGTTTTCACAGCGGGGGGTTTGAAAATTTGCATTCTGACTCCTGCAGATTAACAAAAAGGGGAAAAAACATATTAAGAATATGGACAAAATGGGTTGCTTAACAAACAGACTAGCATCCCTACAGGTGTCAGTTCGGCTCGATGGAGCCATACATTGCATCTCTAACTTTAGTTGGAAATGTAATTGCTAATACGGGACTCCGAGCCTGCTTGTAGCCCCCTACACAGAACCAGCCCTACGGCTTCTAGCTCCCTATGTGAACTACATCTTCAGTATGTACGCGTTTACAAACACAGCAGAGAATTGGTGCTACGTCCCGGGACAGCACACTAGGCAGCTGCCTATATCCCTTATACGAGGGGCTGGTCCTGTATTAAAAAACATTTCTACAACACATGGCATGTCTGAGAACACCAAGGGCTTTCTTTGAAGAGTATCTGTTGACTAAGGACATCCTATGGTGGGACCAGGGACCTCCCACGGTAGGACCAGGGACCTCCTATGATCCTACGATGTCTAAACTGACTCCAACTCAACTGCAGGAGATAAGAAGCCAAGGCCATCTAGGAAGTAAGCATGGCTCCTCGGCGCCATCACAATACACAAGGGGGTTGTGGCCCTTTGTTGGCTTTTTAGTTTTCGGGAATGGTGGCTTCTTCTAGAAGTGGCAGGAGGAGCCACTAATCTCCCGCGTGCAATGTAAACCCACTCATGTCCATCCCCTTCCCGAGATCGCGGGGTCCCCCAGGGACCGGTTAATACGCTAGCCCTTAGACTATGGTTCTCTGAAGGCTACTCACATGTACTCAGTCACAGGAGCGTTGCTGACAGTATGTGCAGCGGCTGGAATGCTAGTCTCACTACCATAGCTGCTCCCACAGCTGTACAGACTGGGCATGTGCACCCTGTACAGGTTATCATGGGTTTGGCGGTTGCCTGGGGTAGTGGTCTCTTCCTCTTCGTCATAATTGGCCCTGGTTGGAGGAAAGAAGTCAATGAGAAGGCCGCTGTTTTATACTTTTATGTCCCAAAAAATACAGGGCCTGTGTCGGAGCTGATGCTCAGCAGGTTGAGGACAGGCTTTTTATTTTTTTTTTTTTAGGACAACCTGGCAAGGGTTATGTTTGAAGCACATCTCTATGTAAAACACATACAAGCTTATAAAGGTTTATGTGCGATCTCCAAAACGGCGTAAGGGACATCCGTGAACAAACGAGGAGCCAAAGTCTACGACCTGGAATTCCTTTAGAAAATAATCTCTGACATGCGTCAATCATCTTGTACCCAGAGCTAATTAAAGCTGCTGTTCTACTTAGACAAAGCATTACTTGCACATTCTAGTATGCTTAGTAAATGAAGCTTAGCACATCTTAGTAAATGAAGCTTAGCACATCTTTCTCTGGCAACCTATCAGCGTCAGTTTTTAAGTCACATGACAATTAGGTGCTTCCAGCAAAAGCTATAAAGAAGGACACGTATTACACGATTAAAGAATGATTTCTGGGGAGGGTTTTTTGCTGCGAGTCACTGAGTTGAGCTACTCTCGAAGGACCTCACAGCAGGCGACAGTTCCAATCGGTCCTCCGGACTACACGGAGTCCAAAGAGAATTTTCAGAACCAATGACAGTCCTTAAATTTCAGTTTCCCCTTTAGTTTTAAAGGGGGAGCCACATGAAATAAAAAAAAAACATCTTCATTGGGCATAAAATCCAGCGCTGTATTTAGTACCATAGATCAGCACTGATTTTATTTCATTTTGTTCCATTAAACTTCCTTTATGTGCAGACCCGGAGGCGGCCTTTGCTGTCAGTCATGTGATATTTTATTTGTCAAACACCACACTGAGCTGATTGCTTTATGGCAATGCTAATGAAATCTGTGAGTCAGTGAGTCTGACTGGGTGATTAAGACCTAGTCACTCTATTGTTTACCACAAGACAGTAGGATAAGCCTAGGATAGACTTGGCTAACAGAGCTTGAACCCATATCAATGGCTAATATGCCAGGGTCTAAAATATTGTTTTAAATAGAAAAAAAAGTAATTCTCATTTAAGTCCTTAGGAGTCCTTGAGCCAAAAGTATGAGTATCCCATCTGCATCAGGAGCATCCACGCTGCTAAATAACAGGGGGGAGTCAAAGAGTGAAACAAAATGTTATTCTACCCCAGAATAAAGTAGAACCCCAAGTAAAAAATATAAAGCCTCAGCAAAAACACAACTTCTTTCAGGCTCCTTTGGACTAAGTTTGTTTCTTCTTCACTACAGAACTACAAGGCGGAGAGTGATATTCATGAAACCTGTAATTGAGCCTGGCTGATGTCATTGTATTCTTTCCTCTGATGGTCCTTAGTTTCTATGGCAACAACCTATCAGCTTCTGATTTTGTGTCACATGACAATTAAGCACTCCCTGAATAATTATGAATGAGGCAAAATCATTCACGGTCAAAGAATTATTTTTAGAAATGTTGTTTTTATGAAAGTGTTTCGTCGCAGAAAAGGTGGAACAAATCTTCAGAGCTACGCGTTATGGAGGGCACCTCTGTTCTTCGTGCAGGAGAAATCCTTCGGGTTTATCAGTGAAAATTAAAGGGACAGTTTAATGGCTCTGACACCATTTTTAATGAAGAATGCGAGTAATGTTGTGAATTGAATCATCCTATTTCAACTCAAGCTTTCACGAATAAACCCTAAAGCATGTATTAGAAACT
Source organism: Spea bombifrons (assembly GCF_027358695.1). Classification (NCBI taxonomy): domain Eukaryota; kingdom Metazoa; phylum Chordata; class Amphibia; order Anura; family Pelobatidae; genus Spea; species Spea bombifrons. The sequence continues at coordinate 40,867,616 of NC_071093.1, forward strand.
AAACTACCGTGGAATAGATCGCTAAAATCATTATAATCCCAGAAGGCTGCGCAGCGCGTTGTGCTGCGTGGGTTAAACGCCTACAGCCTCATCGGGAAAACCTCTGTATGTGAGCCGAGCTATTCAGCTAGGAAACGCTCCTACGTGTGAATTTCACCTGATCGTGTAACCGTGTGAAACAAACCCGTGATTTCCCCCGCATTACTGCCTCGCAGACTCCCCAGATATGCACAGTGCAATAAAACAGAATTAAAATTTAACCTTTCGAGAGCAGAGGATAGATTACAATTGACTGTTGCAGAGGTGCAAGGCATACAAAGCAGGTGTGGAAATGTACATGTACTTCCAGAGAGCTTCCACCAGGTGGCAGTAGCGAGTTTTGGGTAATCGGAGTTATGTAGGTCCCGGGTAGTCCTCTCTGTTGTTGTCGGAGGATATTGAATGCGGTTTATAATAGTGAATTCTGTTATTCATGTGGCAGGGAAAGGCAGCTATCATACAAGTGCAAACATAATGTGGGTGTTTCAAAAAGAAACAGACAAAACCGTCATTTTGTATCACAGAAAGCGCTTTTTTTTCACAACACGCTCAGACTCTCACCACTGACTGTTACTTAAAGGGAATGTACCTTCTAGTGCATGACAAATGAGAAATCATGGACAAAAAGGTGAGAAAATTAAGGAAATGTATATTACCCCAGAAAAATAATATATATAAATAATATATAAATTGTAAATAATACAGGGAATGTGGACCTCAATAAAATGAATGGTTTTCCTATACACAGTTCAGACACACAGGGTTGTTCTCATATGTCTCCTTCATACTAGGTGTAAAGATTAAAGCTATAGGGAGGATTGGGTTAAAGTGATGGGATGGAGTGTTTCAGACACAGGGCGGCGCAAGATCCATGGGGCAGAAGACTATAGGAAGTAAAAATCAAATCAAGGTTAGGGTACAAAAAAAATAAAAAAATAAAAGAGGGTAAAATAAACAGGATTTTCAGTTACGCCTCCAATCTATTTTAGAACCTAGGTGTCTTATCAACACACGGCAGCTTTATGCACAGGTTTGTGAAATTTACAGATCATGTTGACAAGTAGGATCTGGTAGTGAATAAGCCTAGAATCAAATGCAATGTATCATAGATGCCACATACCTCCTTTGCTGCCAGGTGTGAGGAACACTGCATACAATGGAGCTGAACATCAGCGCGGTCACAAAGGAGAAGAGGACCAGGTAAATGAGCCCCTCGACTCCATCGTAGCAAAAGCCTGTGAGAGTCTGCACATAATCCTTGGGGCAAAAAAAGAAACATCCACCCTTAGTATTAACATCACAGAGGCGACTACTATGAAAGCCCAACCCTTACTGTTCATCATTCAAAAGCATGGCCGATAAACCCCAAAACTTACTAAGTGCAAACCCCGGCAGTCCACCAGCGCCGTTAAATGCTGTAAGTTGATCTCTGTGGAGTTAAGAACGCCTTGAATGCGAACGAGATAATCCTTAAGATAAAAAGGATAAGAGTTCAGTGAGATGGCAAGAGTTTTAGCTCGAATCAACATTTGGTTTCTTAAACATCATGGTTCTTTTCTGCAACGGCAACTACACCGCTAGCAAACGCGCAGGACATATGGTCGTATACATCCCTGCAACCACGCACATCGCAGGCATTTTTGTTTTGTCAAATATTTAACGGGTTCCAGCAAATTTGCCAACATCAAAATACTGTCCTCGGCAGGGACACAAGAAAAATCAGGAACCCATACTAGGGATTAGGTGGTTAACAGGTGGCCTTACCTTCGAGTTGGGGTACTCTTTCACAGCTGACCTCAAGAGATCCAGAACATCGTCTTGCATTTCCACCAATGCTTTGTGACCGGTAGACAACATCTTTGGGAGACACGCATACATTCACTTAGATTGGGAAAGCAATGGAACATTCTCCTACCCTGACAAGTGATTTAGCACAGAGCGTTCAGAGCGGTGTTATGACAAACCCTTGAGATAATGTAGCCTCAAGTGGAGGGAGTTTGGATTCTATGTCTGCCAACGCAGCCATGGCCATGTGCTGTGGCCACCTACCCATTTAAAGCCCTGTACTGGGCGATGCCCATACATACATGGCCAGTTAATTCAGGACTCTACACAGCCCAGAAGCAAGACTGTCCCAGTTTATGGTCCTCAGTGAAGAATGACTGGTCTTTCCTCAACCCTTCCCTACTCAAAAGCAAAACGCTTCTAAGGTCACGCACCTCCCATATCAAGCTTCCTTTCCATACGCACCCCTAAGGAGAATCATTTGGAATGCCGCTAAATATTCCTGATCATTAGCAATGTTAACAGACGCGACCCAATCTCTATAGTCCCGGAGCGTGGAATTGCTATCTGACTCTAACATTTGAAATATTGGTATTTTATTACATACCTGCTGGAAAGGGTTAATGGATCCAGTGTTACAGACCAGATAGTAGTTTAGAATGTCTGCAAAAACAATGAAAAACACGTTTCCGTTTCTCAGTGCCAACGGGCATCAATAAAAGTACAGATCGGTGGAAGATGGTTTGCATCGGGAAATATAGCAAGAAATGTCTCTACCTTGAATCAAGTTCTAAAATAAAGTAAAACTATGGAGAACTTTCACGGCACAGAAATTTCAAACTGTTTAAAAAATTAAAAGCTTCAATCCAAAATCATTTACATTTAGGGATTGGCGATGTTTGACTATAATTAAGAAGAAGCTGGAGCACTCATGGAATGAAACAAAGTAGCAGGTAGACAATAACAAAAAAAAGATTAAACAATTTTGGATTATTAAGGGTTTGAGGCTAGAATAAGTTAAAGTATCCACGTGCCAGGGTGAGTTTGTGGCCATAGGCTAGTAACTTTTTCAACTTGATGAGCATCCGTTATGTCAGCAGTTCCATTTTTACTACACCTCATTTTATCGCCTTGTTTTTATGCTTACTTTTCTATGTCAAAATGAAGTCAACACTAAATATTTCATGCATCTTACTTTGGCGCTGGGTAGACCACCTGATCATCATCCCCTTAGAATTGTCCCGGTATAACTTGTCTGTTGCCCAACCAAAGCCATTAAAACAGCAATTAGCAATAACAATATAATACTACTTCCTAGCTAACCAGGGATGGGCAATATAGTGGACCGCGCACCTCACACAGTCCATTACCATGCTGGCAGCTGGTGCAGAGGATGCAATCCTTCATATTTACTTATATTAGCTAATGGAAGTTAGAACCCTCACTGATAGGAACCATACATTATACAGGGCCAGCAAAAGGGAGCGGACTGGGACAGGGCCCGCAGCAGGAGGGGTCTGGGATGGGTCTTTATAATGTATAGGGGTCTCTATGATGAAACCAAGGACTTATTCAAGTTTGCGTCTTCACGTCACGAAAGTAACAGGCAGACTAGATGGGGTTAATGGGTCTGACATCAGATCAGACCCAATGTTCTCTTTATGAACTCATCAACTCACAAAAAAGAGACAAAAATACAATATTTTTCTTCTTCATATCTATTCTACCCATTTTCTCCCAAAGTACAAATTACTGGACTTGAGAGAAAGGCTCCGTCTCCCATGAGAATTTTATGATAGGCCGAAGACTTTGGTGAAGTATGAACTTGCATTTAACCCAATACTGATGCAGGCTTTGTTCCTCTAATCATTTATAAGAGAAAGCACTTAAATGCAGAAGCCTATCTTCGTGGTCAAGACACTTTTAGAAAAAGGGAACTGAAATTATTGCTGGAGCCCTTTTATTTTACAAGACTACCGAGTGAAAAAGAAGCATGTAAAGCCATCGCATGCACTTTAATGCATACGATAGCTGTGTGGACCCTTTAAATTCCCATATGATCCCTGTGAGCTCCCCTTAAATGCTCGTTTTGCAAACGCATGGGGGGATTCTGTAGAATCCTCCTCATTCCCAAACCTCACTTAATGATCATGGAGGACAGTTTTGCATCATGGCTGAAAATTCTGTATCGGGTGGGTGCTTTCTTTTTCGTTTTACTCGCGTTTTTCCATAGTAGAGGAGTCAGGGACATGGGACTGCCCCTTTAAAGTGGTTTTAGCACATAATTATCATTTACGTTCATTTAAACAGGGAATAGTAAAACATGAATTGTAACGTGTCATTGACACGGCGCTAGCACTTTGGAAGATGTGTCCATTAGCGGCCATGTGTTGGCAGATGGGACTACTTATAGGCCATTATGTAAAAGTAGCTGGATTATACTAATTTAATATAAGAAAGCACTTTCCGGACTTGATCACACCATATTGATTTCTTTTTTTTATTTTTTAACTCTTTTGAGTGCGACACAAAATTAACTAACATGACCCGGTATTAAAACCGTATTACAAAGACGGACGTAAATAATATTGGGGTCTTTTTCCTATTGTAGGTCTCCTTGCTCCAGCTTTAATGGATGTGTCACCTTTAACCGAGCAGAAATTAAGCATTCGATTGAATCTGTGTTACTTTAGGGTCAAGCAGCAGCTGCGGACTACGAGTGGAGTTATTCTATGGGGAGAATAAAGTGTATGTTGCGGATGCGGGAAGCTCAATCTTAGTCTTTCTTCTTTTTGATGGCACAGAATCCTTAATCCTTAAACCGGCCATTTATCAACTCATAAACGGGTAATACTTTGATGTATGGAATGTAGTGAGCAGAGACTAATCCTTCGATCAACTTTTAACCCTTGATTTACAGAATGATTATGAAGATGATGTCAGCTACAAAAAAAAATCTTCAAATGAGAAGAAAGACCCAAGTGTCAGGAAAAAAAAAAGCACGGAGATATCACTCGCTCCGCTGTAAACGGCAAATAGTCGTTTAAGGGCATCTGGCTTTTAATGACAGAGGCAGAATTGGATTATCGGTAATAAAGGAGACGGATATCGCTGTGCTGGTCTGTTTAGCCGAAGGTGGTATCTTTTTTTTCAGCCTGCGTAGAATAAGATATAGTCACATACATTTCCAGGAACTTAGAGGTCTCGACGTGTCCATCTTAAGTGCCTGAAATAGACTCCTGGGTCATCTCATCTGAAGAAGAGACCTCTCAGTTCCCGAATGCTTAGTGACCCAATAAAAGGCAACAACTTCGACTAAGAACACCAAGGTAATTAGGAGTAAGAAGTGTTGGCCACATGTCCCAATATATATTATATATATATATACATATACACATATACACACACACACTACATATGAACCTGGTATTTCACTTTATTCTTCTTAATCCAGTCTGTGCTAGATTGTAAACTCAGAAGAGCAGGACCCCCTTCCCCTGTATATTTAATATTTATTTAAAGAGTTTAGTGAAGGAACGTTAACGTAATAGATTTATAGTCATTTTTTTTTTAAATACCTGCACTGAGCACAGAATTCTCTTCTATCACTTTGGAGACAAAGGAATCGGGATTTACACAAAAGTCACTGGACCCCTTAAGGAGGAAAGAAAGAAATCAATTGTAAAAAAAAAAAAAACCCTTCAGTAAATGTCATGTATGAGACAATCTTCTAGTCTTAATATAGAACAAGTCCGGCATGCGAAAAGTATCTGTCACTCAAAACCGCAACACGCAAAACGGCTCCAGTATTTGTGCTAGGATTTATTATTGTATGAGACGTATGTACAACGGACACTCCGGCCATCATATGCATTTTAATGAATACAATAGCTGGGAGGTCCCCTTAAATGTACATGGTGTCTCCCTTGCAAGAATCTCCCCATGTGCATTTGCCCCTCAGTCCCCCCCGCATTTGCTTCTTTGCCTGTCCCCCAGCCAATCGGCGGCAAGAACCATCAGAGCATGCAACAGGTGGGGAGCTGCAGCTTCTACCTAAGACAGTATGGCCCTTACAAAGACTGGGATTATTTTCCCTGTTTTCTAATAAAAACTAGAATTCACCAATATTATTATTGTTGACTAGACAAGATAAGGACCCACAGGAAAAATAAACACCCACAAGGTCCTTTAGATACTAAGTGGTGCTTCGTAATCTATCTTCTTAAATTATTTATCGTCTGACTTTTAGCAGAAAGTTCATAAATTAAGAATGAAGTCAGGTCCTTACAGTAAATTAAAGCAAAAATATTGATACTTGCCACGGAAACGGCCAGCTCCAGACCCATGGATGCCCAGCTTATGATCAGGGCAAGTACTCCGAGTAAACAGACCCTGCAACATAAGAAGAGTTGGGTTAACGGAAGTCGGGAAGAGACACTGAGTTTATAAAAATTATCAGCTTGCTTATTTACTCTGCTTCAGCTCTCCTTGGGGATGATTCCCTGAGGACCATGTTCAAGTAAGCGATGAAGCCCCCCCCGTTAATGTTTTTTATTTTTTCATCATATGAATAATAGGATCATCTGTTTAGGAGGATGTGCCAATAAAAACTGCACCGGAGGAGCTGGTAATCTTGCTATGGTCATTCAGGTTGCCAATTTGTTGGCCCTTGGATGCAACACTTGGGTTCTCCACTCAGCTGAAGTCTTAAAGAAACAAGGAACCTCACAGATATCCAGCTCATCCGTCAGCATCTATAACCGGCTAAGATGATGCTGGGAATTCTCAAGGTGATAGTCTACTGAAGTCGTTTAAGTAACTCTAGCAGGTGGAGCCCCCTAGTAACATTTGTACTGGATCCCTCTGTGGTTTGGACCCGATAGGGTTAATTCATAAGGAATTGTGGAGTCCATGTTTTCTCTTGAGGTGCTACAGAGATGAGGTGAAAAACCTGACACTCCAGTACAGTCAACAGGAGCCCTGCTCAGCCAAAAATGACATTTCTTTATGGAAGCTGGTGGACAGCGACGTCAGCTGAGTTCCTCGCATTTTTTACATGTAGCTATAAAGATTTTTTATATAAAGCGAACAGAATTAAATTTTCATCACTTTTTTCCATCAACAGAGGACGCCTTTTGGAATAAAGTCACGGGATATATATTGGGGTGAACACGTCCTACTATCTGCCGTTAACCTTTCTTCCATCTAATTACTTTGACGCAGACCCTTGAGCCTCAGAGAAGGCCGGAATAAAACGAGTAAAAGATTGGAAAGTTCTAAAACAATGAAGTTCCGATCTGTTTCTAATTTATTTCCATATGACGGAAAGTAGAAAGGAAAACATTTAAAACGTTATCAAAAATAGAAACCATGTCTTCTTCACTGAATGACGCATGTGAAAAGAACGGTCTACATTGAAGACCTGGAATGTTTCAAAGTAACAATTCTAGCCTGGCATGTGTTCGATATTATTCATGCATCTGATGTTTTTCCATGATATTAAATGCAAATTAATATACCAGTAATCACTCGCAAGTCGTTGACTCTTTGGGACCTAATCGTTTGATCCAGGGTAATTTTGACAGTTTGTACCAACAGAACCGATAAACGCACAAGTGAGTAGACCAATGGCCAATGTGATATCATATCTTCCAATACTTGGAGAAGAACCACAACACCTACTTCGTTAAGCACCAATTGTAACGATGAAACGACTGGTAGGTCCGTAAATATGTCATTCTTAATTAGATTTGTTGGTGTGGCAATCAGAGCAACGGAATGCATGTTTTTAATGAGCTGTCATACTATTAGAATCTTAAGCAAAAGTAGGTCCTGATTAAATACATCGGTTTACAGGAGGACAACCTCTTTTCTTGTTAGAAAGTCTACATTGTGATTCACCGTTCTCCTCGTGTGAACTGGAAGAGGCTGCTACGGAGGCAGCAAAAGATTAAACAAAAGAGTGAGGGAGCTTCAAAGCACAGCAACGCTGCCTCTGAATTAGTAATGAGAATTACAGAGTTTCAAGAGCTGAAAGCCAAGAGAAAGCCCAAAAGCTGAGGACCCGCGGGACTGCCGGGAAATCCTGCTCAACCAAGACAACAGATTAAGAGAGAAACAGGTGGAGAAGTGAATCCGTCTGACTCCTGGGCTGTAAAAACATTTCTTCGGTGCAGCTGCAGAGCTGGGGGTGGCATGAAAGCCAGTAGGGGGTCTCAGCTGGCCCATTTTTTCCTAATACCTATATGATTTTCTAATTTGTTTCTCACCCCACTAGTTCCCTCTTGTGATTCACAGCTCAATGTAGTTTGTTGCGTGAAGAATGTTTTAATTTTAAGAAGAGACCTCTGATGTCCCCAAACCTTCTGTAAATTTACACATTTTTCTATGTTGGTCCAATAAAAAATATCACATTCGACTAAGACACATCTTCTCTTGGACCAACACGGGACTATCCAATAACCTCCTGATGCGTTTCCCATAAGGCACCTTTATATAATCACCATTTTGTCAGTAATTTGGAAACCTTGCTAAACTGGATACACAAAGTCTATGTGATCAAAAAAGCAAAATATATAAAAAAAAAATAAAAAATAAAGTATCACTACATACGGCTGATTTTTCAGGGTTTGTTGGATATTACGCAATGTCCTGTTTTCCGAATTTATACATTTTGTATCGTCTGCACATTTTATTTTATGTGTTCAATGCTGTAAATGTAAGTCATGTGTCACTTGCGTGCATCTTTGCGATCTGGTATTGCTAAACCTCTTAAAAGAAGTTTGTTCGAATGAAACTTGAAAACTATACCCTCAAAAAATAAGAACGATTGTATCTGATGTAAAATGTTACTAGACAGAAGTTCTTATCTTTGAAGATGTACCCCTATTATCTCTGCTCTAACATGTCCCATCTCCGCTGGAACACTGTGGCTTGCATCAGACTTTGAACCTTTTGATCATTGTAGAAGTTGGAAATCTAGGGACTGCTCCTTTAAATGTGGTGGTCAAGATGACGTTAAGAGCGTGCTTATTCTTTTGTTGTAAATGTATGTTAAAGCCACTGAGACTCCCATAGCTAATAAAATCCCTTCCCGTGAAAACGTTAGAAACCTATGACTCCAAGGAATTAGAAAGAAACATTTCTGGCACTAAAACGGCAACCCAGCTAGCTTGTATAACCATGGCAACGGGCGATTTGCAAAAAAAAAAAAAAAAAAAAAATCTGCAAATCTCGTTTTACTGCCAAAAGACCAGCAAGTGGGCCGTTCCGAGACCTTCTGGCAATGTTCTTCCATGGGTTAACAATCCAGATCTTTTTTCCTGTCTTGTTGGCAAAATGTCAAGAATTTCTAAATTAATAGGATGTAAGAATGAGGAATTGTAGACGACTTACCCCACAAGGATGGCTTTGGAATTACGGATCAGGCCAAACAGCACCAACAGGCATATGAGGACATGGAAAAGCAGCAGTCCCAAGTACCCCAACCACCTACAGAACGAAAAGAGGAATCTTGTTACCAAATAGCCTTATAAGCCAAGGGGTTTTGGTTAAATTAAAATATACTGCAGGCCAATTAGTTTTTTTTTTATATTATTAAATTATTTCATGCATTTAAAGACCTCTCTGGACTCGAGTGAGGAAACAGATGGGATGGAGAGATAAAACGCTTTAAGGAACTCTATCTGAACAAAAAAAAAACCTGATATAAAAATGTTCTAATCTGTTTCTACAACGTAAGGGGTGTGAATGGAAATTCTGATATGTAGGTATCTGACCTACTGAGTCAACTAGTTTTGTTTATTACTTTACTTGCAAGTAATTATCTCCCAATCCTTTAAGGGTCTTTTTCTGTTGGGTTTTTTTTTTTTTTTATTAGTGTTAAATAAAAGTTATATTTTATTTGATTTTCTTTAGGACTGTCCCGCTTTCAGTTTTTCCAATAAAAAGCCTATGTATGAAAAACAAGTACAAAAGCCCAGCAGGAGAGAAAGCTGCTACGGTTGCTGCAGTTCACTCATGGGAATTTGGGATTTACTTCTAGAACTCGACAGAAACCTATAAAAAATATTTAGCTTTCCATGGGGCTTAAGGCTTTTTAAAAATTGTATTAGCTTGTAGCAGCGTTTCCCTGGGTCCACGCCAGACACAAGACGTATCATAAAAGAAATAGAATGATAGGTCGCTCTGGCCAACGTTTTCCACTTTCACAGCAACATTCTTCGTAAACTGGGGGAAAAAAAGGTTTTCTGGTTTTGTTTTAAAGGGAAACGAGAATCCAAAATGAAGTCACGTTTATTAAATTGAATAACATTTCATTTTCACATGGCTTTTAGAAGAAAACGAGAAAGATACAGTAGAAAGTAGGGGAGCAGGAAGGGTTGGCGTGGGTAACCAGCCTGATAAAAAATTGGTGTGAGAAGTGGGATTCACCGATCCGGTAAAAAAAGGGAGATGCTCATATATTATTATTATTAATCTATCCCACAATTTAAGCCTTGCTAAAATTGTCCGAAGGTTTTTCATATAAAGTTAAAGATGAGAGGACACAAAAAAATAATCAATTAAGAGCTGTTCTTTTATTTAGGGTGGGGGGTCATCTTGGCTAAATCCTTTTTTTGCTATTTCTCTTGGCTTTAAAATATGGCCACTTTTGGTGAACGGCAGTATGATTTAGGAAGCTTGTATCGTTGAAAACAACCAAATAACCAGGCGAGTTTCATCAAACGCAAGAAATATATAAGACTACGCAGATATTTGGCGATGAGCTATTATCAGAGTTAAAGAGCTACGGAGTAAAGAGTGTCCTCACAACGCTGAATAATCTCTCCGTGTGGGCCGTACAGCAATTGGCGCCATCGCAAGGAACAGACACAACATTTGGCAGGCCTTCCCAACTTTGGATTCAGAACCGTGGTTTACAATTCATAAAATGTACAATTTTCCTGCTCCAGCACACACACGAAAACATTGGCTCCTATCGCACGGTAGTCTAAGTGAATATTTACAGAGCGGAAAGTAGATCAGCTTACCGGTACCAATCATACAGATCTATGCGGGCTGCCAGATCATCCAACGAGAGATCCGAATTTTTCCAGAAGGGGATCTCTGAGGTTTGTTGAACCAGAGTGTACAAGAGACCCTGGAGTTTCTGAACAATATGAAGGTAATCGGTCTGTTTTGTAAACATGGATTCCAGTTCTAGTAGACTCGGATCCACCGTTTGGTTCAGAGCTACTGTTGTATCCAAGACCTGGAAAGCATTGGCGCAATGGGTTAACAGATTAAAATGGGAACGGATTTAAAGAGGAACGATCATCTTCACAGCTTTCATCTTAACTAAATTATTTTACCAACATTATATATTTATATAGCTTGAGCTTTTTTTCGGTGACGTTGAGTAGAGGACTTTCTTTTGATGGACGCAAATGGTGGCAAAATGTGGCCAGACTAGAATGATCTCATCTACCTCCTGTCCTGCGGGTTTCTAATACATATCTAGTGCTTATTTTATAATAATTATGTTAATACGATTATATGAGTTTATTTAATGCGCTGCGAAATTTAAAATACCGGGAAAGTGACAAATCGATCCACTTTAGGGTTTGACGAGAAACCAATAAGTTGGTTACTGGCCATGGGCGGCTTGCAGCTTTCTAGTTTGGGGGGGGGATGCACATTTTTATTACACATCTGGGATACACAGGGATACATTATATGTATTTTCTAATTTCGAATGTAGACATAATTTCTGTTTGTTATGGCAGAAGGTTACGAAGAGGATAGTAGATAAATGGAACAGCCTCCCAGAAGAAGCATCGGAGGCTAATGGGCTCCTGAATCTTAAACGAGACCAAGGACTGAGTTTAAGGTTTGAGTCTTTACATCAGGATGGGCCTAGACGGGCCGAATAGGTCTGACCTGCGGGTAAATTTGATGTTTCTGTGTACGGTGTTACTCTATTAGAATACAGAACGCTCAGGATTGTGAAGCCGTTATTAATAATAATAAAAAAATCATCTCTTTTTTTTTTTTTTGCTACCGACCCGATCTTGGATTCCAGCCACGGTGCGGTTAACATGTCTGAGCGAATATGTCACTCTGTGGATGCCATCGCTAGTCTCCCCGTTGCCATAGAAACCAACAGCAATGCCAGCACTGCAAGAGGATAAAAATAACAAGAGAAGGATTAGAATTTTTATCGCTATTTATTTATTTTTTTACATGATTCTAAGAAAACACCAGACCTCATAATCCTTTCTCAAAAATCATTAATCGCATCAAAATAAAGCTGTATCAAGATATTCTTGTATATCATAAACAGTAGTTATTGGCTACAATTTTGATACATCTGCCCTAGCGATAGGGGTGGGAGAAGGGGGAGGGGGCAAAAACAGTATGAAGGTAAGAATTAAAATATATAATAGTTTCCAGTCTCCAAAGAAGGGATTTATTAAAAAAAAAAACAAAAAAAAATAAAAAAAAATAACAATATTAAAACTATACCCCACCAGTGTGTCCAATCAGGGGGGGGGGTGAGAATGCCCTCCAATATTTAAAATAAAAATAAAAAAAAAAGCGGGGAGCATCAACAGACACATAAAATTCAAAAATAAATTGAATTTTTTTAAAAAAAAAATCTAATTCAAATTTAATTCAACAAAATCAGTCGTTTTTTTGGTCCCTCCGGCTTCCATGTCAGAGGTTACCTGAACACTCCAAGCAACTAGTTTGGGAAGTGTTGGGTGATTGCTGGTCAACACACAAGGTTAGCGAGTGCCCGGTTAATGTTATATATAATATATGCTGTATAATCCCCAAATTCCCATGGGATTGTTCTTGGAAAAAGCCTTTAACCCTTTGCGTGTCTGAAGTTAGCAAACAATCACGCAAAATGATGCATTATGCCTTCACAGTTTCAGGTTTTGTGTGAAGCCAAGTAGAGGACACCCTTCCTTTCCAGCAGGCATTCATCTCCTGATCATAAAACAGACCCTCTATTACACACAGCAGCGAGGCCGATATTCCAGGCCTCTCAAGATGTAAAACATGCCATAAATTAGCGTGAGAGGCCGATACAGCAGATGACCTACATCTTGAATGGATTGCACATGTGTAATTGCAGAACCGCATGAGCGCAAGCCCCACCGCGGCACGTTTTCGCAATGGCGATGGCTCACGGGCACTTTATATACTATTATTACTGGGAGCTTTATGTTCACGGCCAACGGGCGGCTAGCACATCAACGTAGCGTGCCTTCAAAACCTCACATTCGGAAATGATGCCTTCTGCAGAAAGGAAATTAACAAGAATGGAGAACGAGAGAATTATTAAAGGCTCCATCAGATAATACTGAGCAGGGCTCGTGTCTTTGATCTCGTTCTTCGTTCATTCTTTCGCTGTTACATTACGTCATTGGTATAGTTCCTGGGTGAATACGAGTAAAACGCTGCTCATTCTGGGATGCTTGCCCAATTAGATTATCAAACAGACTCCTGATGGAGGCTCTAAGTAATGTACTCCTGCATGATACCGATGGAATATTTGTAGTAATTGAGTGGAAATAGGCGTGTGAAAGGGGTTAATAGCTCTGCAGAGTGTTTCATACAGAAATATCCTGCGGAGGACAGGGAGGCTCGGATGACTCCTATGTTATATTATATTAAATATACATATTTTTTTAAAAAATGGCTCTTTATGATACAAGTTTTTATTTATTAATAAATGAATTATAAATAAAATAATAAATATAAATAAAATATATTTTTTTCTACATTTTTAGATCAGCTACATAATTTATGCCTCAGGCACACAAAATCTTAGAACTAATTACATTGATACAGTTTATTAACCCCTAAGCAACCCCACTGGGGGAAAAAACTTTGCGGCAGAGAAAAGTGTTGACTTAACACAGAATATTTTATATTAATAGACTAACGGCGCTGACTTCATATTACATTAGAGGAGTTCTCAACGGAAGGCGTTTCATTCTTAGAGGAATCTCACGAGAGGTGTTAATTTGGTTGTCTAATTACGAGTTTATCCTTCTGTAACTGAGGAAAAATTCTATTTCTAGATGAGGGAACAGCCTCTAGCGGGTTCCGATATATTCAAGATTCTCAATGGGAAGCCATACATCGACGCGAGCCTCTGATCTCTATGCAGTAAATCACAGGCCGTCCGATGGTATGGATGGTAAATCCCACTATAGGTAGGGGATATCTTTTCACCTATACACTGTACAACTAAAAAAACAAGACATTTTAATGTATTTCAGCGTTTTTTGTAGTACGGACAAGAACTGGGTTTTGTCGTACATTGTTCGGATAAACTTTTTTTATCCCCAGATCTGGAGGGTCACCATTCAAACACCACACCGAGCTGGCTCTTTGCGGCGATGCTAATGAAGTCCTGCCTTACCCAACACCCTAAAGCGGTTTACAAAGAGTTCCCTTTCTAATTCATCGAGAGAAACCTACTCCATAAATACGATAGCTTAGGGGTTATGTACCCCGTCACGGTGCTCACCGCTACCTTAGTCCCTAACTCATTCCCGTTGGTCAAATGGTCATGACCATTAAATGCTAATAACCAGAATATCCCACCTCCCCTCCATAGATCAACATTGATTTCAAGTCTCTCAATAACAGCACAACCACAAGAAACATACTGGAATTTGTCAAATTGTTGTGTTGCCTCAAGATCCATCACTATGGGGGGGGGGAGAATCCACTGAATGGCAATTTATCTTAAGATAAATTGGAACGGCTCAAAAAAAGATCATGAAATAGGACAGTACCATATATAACCCAGAAGGAAAATGTATATTCTGTACGCTTACGTTCTTAAAATACCCTCCCTACTACAATGGTAATCATATGGTACAGGGAACCCGCAATCACTGCCGGGCTTCATAAATGATTAGTCCAATATGTCCGCTTTGCGAGGGTTTGCAAGCATTCACATGATTTCCCTAGAGTAAAGATCTGAAATAAATAGCATTCTGTCTTTAAGTTAACCACTTAGGCACCAGGGTGTTAAGGGATCTAGCAGGGAGAGTTACGAAAAATCCAGTTTGATTTTGTTTGGTGTTGGTGTCAGCTGTGGGATTTTTTTTTTTTTTAATTTTTATTTATTTATTTTTCCTATTTTCACCACCGGAACAAATATTTAACAATGACCTCCTACCAAGGTACAAAGGTATAAAGCCCATGGAGATAAAAACCTGCATTTTCAACAGGTAGCACTCCTGTGTTTAATTTTTGCACTATTCAAGTTAAATGCTCTTTTTGCAAATAAGCATTTTGCCAGCTATCCAAATTGCATAAAATATACGTTAATTTACTGACCTGCACAAGGCAATAGTAAAAAAAAAATAAAATAATAAAGTTAACCTTTAAACCTTAAATTTCAAATTCCAAAGTTTATCACATACCTGAAATCTTTTGCCAGACAAAAATTGGTCATAGTACAGTTTTTTAACCCAAGGGAAGAATCCATTGCTTTTGCTCATTATTCAGACTTTTGAATCTAGGGCTCTTTCAAGTGAGATGAATTTATTGTTAAGGGGTATCACCCAGCATTAAAAAAAGACACTATTGGGGATTTAACCATTTACCCCAGAGTAACAAATCCCAGAAGAAGAACTTTTAACTGAAGAGAAGGGAGAAAGACCCACAGCGCGTTATAATTTTCTAAAAAAACACACAGGCAGTGCCCAAAACAGAGAGGCCGCTGGGTTTATTCTCTAAGATGGGTTTCTCTGGGAGGTTGAGAAGAAAAAATGATCTTGCTGACTTCCGCAGGTGTTAAGAAGTTCAATTTTTAGAAGGATTCTCCTGTTAGCGGGGCTGAGCGGACCCTATATAAACGCACATTAAAATCAATGAGAAGACTGTGAAGGAGCCTTCTCACCTTGTGTATGCATTATTCAAGGCCAACTCAACCCTCCTTAGCTAGGAGTAGTCCTTCACAATGCATAGTTAAATATTCAAGCTGCAATGTTCCACCTGAACTCACGGTTGAGTGAACAAACCTATTAACATTCCTTGAAAGACTCTGGGTTTGACCCGGAGTCTCCAGCAGAAGGCCTGCTTTCTCTGATCTCTGGGTCAAGTTTCAACTTTCTCCGGGAAGCAGGGGATCACCTTCCAGGCAATGAGATCCAATAAAACATAGACTCTTACCTGCAAACTAAAGTAGCAACGATGACACACCAGGCAGTACAGCAACAATCCGCATTTGTGTTTTCTTCTGTTTTCCGATGACGGCAGCAGAACCAAAACGAATAGAAGAGCAGGAACAAGAGGTCCAGAGCGAGGCAGGAGAGCGCAACACAGCCCAGAAGCATGAGAGACTGAAAGAGAGACAAAATCACGTCACGCATAAGGTGTCTACGTCAGCAACGGGCTCATCAACAACCATTGTTAGTGGTAAGAAGGAAAAATACAAGAAAGGAAATATCATCACATTCTCTAATACGTGTAAACAGTTCCACAAAAAGATGAGCCCCCAGGAATATCCATAGAACAGGATTATACCTGGTCTTATACAGTATAATCTAAGAAACATAAAACACTCTTACTTTAGAGTCTGTCACACAGCCATCCCAAAAAGAGACGGTGTCTCCTGAATAGGAACATTTGGGAGGTAAGAGGACATGTTCGGTTCATTGATATACTTCTAGACCTCGGGTCAAAATTTTTCCGGTAAGGAAGGTGTTAAATAAGCGTGAGATATATTTGCAATAAAAGTGGGTGGATATGATTAGCCGCTATTTACTAAAACCATATGCGATAACACCTATGACGCTTTTCCCGTAGGCAGCACTGAGAACTCCTACAAGCGAATACGCCATATCACGAAAAGATAAGTGTGTGCCAGACACACTGAGTCACTGCTTAGCGATCCCGTCTCATTCACCCCCACAGAGTTATCAGAGTGCCAGGAAACATTCCACTTGTCATAGCCCCCAAGTGTCCTTGTATAGAAAGGACAGTCCCTCTTTGAGAACCTGTGTGCCTCTTCCCTCCCCCAGTGTCCTTGTTTTCTAGGAGCTCAGAATGTTTGCCGGGTATGTGGGTATCACAGTACCGCAAGTTGCCCATTGTATACATCGGAAATCATAATTATAGGAAAACAATGAGATTTAATAAAATTGAACTGTGTCCCGTTGCTATATTCGATGAATGGCTCAGATCCTGTAGTGTTTAAAGGAGGAAGTTCACCAGGAGGTCCATGTTATTTGCCATCAACCAAGTCAGATACATCATTAATGAGTTCTTCTTGAAGTACTTGCCTACCTGACATTAATTTGCATTCAGAATGGACAACCTGAGAGACCTAAAATGATCCAGCAGTGAGCAAAATTCTCTGGGGCATAAATGCTTAAAACATTGGCTTCCCAAATCTCAGAAGCTTGAGAACCTCTGGGAATATCTAGCTTAATAACTGCGCAACCTATTGTATTTTTATCTTCTATTGTTTTATTTTTCTTTACTGCCATTAAGTACCCAAACTAAGGGAATAGAATGAATTTCTTTTGGCCGGACACTCGACCCATCAGCAGATGTCTGAACGAGCTACTAGTGTTGACAAAAGTTGGCCCGTCATAGCCTCTTCAGCTTTGTGCGGGACGCTCTCGTTAGACTCGGATACAAACGGCAGGCCATAAGTTAATCGCCTTACATCATTTGGGCAGATTATTTTAAACAGATTTCCATGGTCTTGTCCAAGTTCAAATTACGGAGAAAGCCAAGTAATTCTCTCTGGTTCCACAGTGCGATCAATGGCCCCTCTTTTCTCCTTTCCTGTTAGATTTCAAGCCCATTCTATCATTTGTCACCCGCTGACTTCCAGTGCACTAAACAGTTCAAAAGGCTACATCCCGTGCTGTGAATGCCCCAATAAAGCACTGCTGGGAGCTGGCGTCATACCAAGTGCCATGAAATGCCTTTCCTAATTAGAATTCTAAAGAATAAAATTCTAAAAAAAATCATAAAATGAAATTTAGGTTCCTTTATTTATATATATATAAAAAACTCTTAAAAAATGAATGTCTGGTGGAATTTGTGTCCATTGAAGTTGGATGAGAAGGCTGGGCTCGCAATCCTCGTCCCAGTTCATCCCAAATGTGTTAGATGGGGATAAGATCAGGGCTCTGTGCGGGCCTTCACACCAAACTCGTCAATTCATGTCTTTATGGCCCTTTGTGCACAGGGGCCACAGTCATGCTGGAACGGGATAGGGGTTGCCGGCACGTGGCACACTTTGCTACCCAATGCATTTTTCAAGAATCCACTGGCAAGTCTAATGGACCTTTACGTTGACTTCCTGTCCGCATCCCGCAAGGGGGGGCTCCGGTTACCCCCCTTTGCAGGATGTGGGCAGGAAGTCCCGTTGACGTCGGTGGGCGGTCCCGTTGACACCACGGAACATGCCACCATTTAAAGTGGGAAATGGACAGGAAGTGTGTGTGTTCTCAGCTATGGTCACCACCGTTACATAAACAGACCAAACGGCCCTGCCTCAGTATTATATTAACATATTTTTTCCAAGATGGTGTTTATCGGCAAAGCCTACTAAGACTACACATGAATCAAAAATCACAAATTCATTTCCAATGAGAGACGTCAGAGCACTCTAAATAAATCAATGCAGCGGCAAATGCTGGCTCCAGTAAATTAGGCCCTATTGAAAAAACTGCCGATACAGCGAAAAAATGTATTTATTGAATAATACAGCTATTTCGGTGCACGCTTCCAGCTCAAACGCTTCATAATGAGGAACTGAGTGTTATAATTATGACATTGGAGGGGGGGGGCACAAAATGTACAAAATTAAGATTTCTTCTTCCTTACACAATCACAGGCAGATTATGATTTTAAAAGGACAATGATTGGAACAATGGAGGGGATTTACAAAAATTCAGCAGATATGAAAACCGTATTCAAATTAATTATTTTAAAAAAAATATATATATATGCACAACGAGAATATGTATATTCCAGATAAGCCAGCTAAAACAAAAATAAAAAGGCTCACAATTATACTGTAAAAAGTAACATTTAAAAAAAATATATATTTGGCAGATTTTCATGCCGAAAAAACCCCCAATTAAATATAAAACCCTCACAAATTAAACCTAATTCAAATCAACTTTATTTACACCCAGAGAAGCATAAACATGACCATCAGTTATGTCCATCGTGTCAATGAGCCGCCACAGATTCAACACGAATAGCAGGAAAACATTTCAGGAAACGTTGCCGAATTTACAATAACTTGGTTTTTAGTTATAAATTGCAGCTTAAAAGGCTCTGTTCCCGTTAATCCGCCGAATTTAGCACTTTTACAAACTATAAACAATTTTCAGGGAATGCTTAATTTTCACGTGACCTAAACGCAGGTACTGATAGGCTGTTGCTATAGAAACCCAAGCTTCTTAAACGTTTGGGTTTTGTTTTTATGATGATTTAACATTCATAGGAAAGAATAAAATGACAGATCTACTAAGGTTTGTTTGTGTAACACGTTAGAGAGCTCAGCTCACCTTGGAACGCCACCTTAACGCCACGTTACTTAATCTAAACTGAATGTATATGTTTATTGATTGTACTTAACTGCAATACACAAGGGATTCGCTTTAGGTACTTAGAATTTAGCAGCTTCCAGACATTTATGCCAACTGGGAATTTATGCTTTTTATTGTTTTTTAATAAAATGCTTTGTTCGGTAATTACCGTGGTAACCTGTAATTGTCATGGTGTTTATTGTATTACGGGATTCCAGCTAATGAGGTTCACGGCTAACAACTCGATGGTTCTGCGCTGACTCTGTCCAACAACCTAAACTAATGTTCTCAGACTTTAAGAAAAGCAGATCTTGTGAATCAGGAAGGAATGATTTTCCCACTTGGAGTTACGCAGGAAACCGAGGGATTTGGGGAATTAAATCAGAGCCAAGACCAACCACAGCATTTATAGTCGTCGGACTCGAAGACAGTGGATTTTCATATTGATTTCTTTAAATCGCTAGACTTGGTCTCATGGAAAAGAGCAGATAAATGTAAAAGGGGACGTAATATAATTATATTTACAATCCGTTTTGATGGCTTTAAGATAATTGACTGGTGACAAATAGAAAGGTCTAATTGCCAGATGTGGCCCTCAGGGGCTTTTTTTTAATTCTCCATTCCAGCTAAGGAGCCAATGGGCCCCTGTTGAATTTTATCATTATTATGTCCCTATTATAAGTTTCTCGACATAAAGTTGGAGAAGTTTGTTCTGGGTGTACCGATAGAAGTCGTCTTAATAGAGGCTACTGGAAGCAGCCATCTTGGCTTCATGGCGGATCTTGTATGAGGCAGTATTTGTGGTTACTTGCTTATAGTGATATTAAGTGATCTACAACTGGTGGGGTGTGAACTTTTTAAATTGGTTTTCAAGAAATGGGATCAAAGATAAATATATAGCCGAGTTTCTCTAAACATCACCCCCAAAAGTGATGGCAAGGATCCAGCATAGAATCATCATGGGGCATGTAGTGCAAATGCCCCTTGGCTTAGGGGTTTCCATTAAATAGCAGACGTGGGTTAATCAGCCCCCAGAAAAAAAAAAAAAGCGTTATCAATGGAGGAAAGAAGGACTTGGGTCCCTCAGAAATCTATTCCTACATCTTCATCTGTAAAATCGAGCATTAATAACACTGAAGACTTGTTGCAGTAAATCTGTCCAGATGTTACATTGAAACCAAAGCACAGAATCAGTTTTCCGCAGCAAAGGTCTGCGCCGATTCCATGAACAATATGAGCTGCCGCGTGTATCAGACGAAGGCTGTGCGGCATACATCACAATGGCAAGCTGCAAGAGCTCTGTCTGTATGACCTCATTTTATTTGAAGCCAACTTGGCTTTTCTATGCCTGCCTGGTAACCAAAAAAAAAAATCTGATGGGGTCAGCTAAAAATAATCCTCTTTGTGTTCATTCCTTATCTGTATGCAATCTATTCTCATGGACTCGAGTGCAACTTTAGCTTACTTTTTCTTTTCATTAAGCCCCGGTTATTTTAAATGAATGGGAGAATTACCAAGACAGAAATAAATAAAAGATTTCACGTAGAGTCTGTAGAATTTGCCTGCCAGGACTGTTTATCAGAATGTCAACGACTCGTAGTGAACGTTACTTTCTGTGGCCCTCGCAGCAGTAGGTTGAGCTGCGGGCAAAGAGGATTATGAGCCACCACAACATCAGAAAATATGGTGTGCATATTGGTTCACCCCATGAGGAACTGCGCAGTCACTAATAATGGAGCCATGGGATATGAGCATATCTGGCAACTGCCAAGGGTTGGTTCCCATAGCTCCTCCCTTTGTGTTCCTCACGGGAGGAGACATGGCCATATTTGGAATGTGGGGCTCGCCCCCATTTATGGGCAATGGATGAAGAGCCAGAGCAGAAGAGTCAAACACAACTCAACTCATCCAGAGACAAAGGGGGATTGCGTTAGGTATAGGGCACTGGGGTCCTGTATATATCATGCTATAATTTTATGAAATTTGACAAATAATAAGAATTGAAAGACTTTGTGACTATGACATATGCCGTGCTTAAAGTGCAGCACGGTCCCTTTAACTTTCTATACATAGTAATATGATGCAAGCACTTGAATGTTTTAGCAAGGCTGTAACAGCCGCTATTTACAGCTGTATTCTCTAAATAAAGATGCGAAAAAACTGGAAAGGCAATCGGCACTCTGGTAACGTGGAAATAATAGCTTGTGGCTCCACCACCAACAGGTTTACAGAAATATCTGACTATACGGGGCTTTGGGTTTCACACTGATTTACAGAAGTATCTGGCCATTTGGGGGCTTTGGGTCTTTGGCGTGGGTGGTGAAATGCAGAAAGCATCCCAATAATGCGGAGGAATAATTTAAAAAGACAGTCATGCCTGGCTTGTTGTTTTTTTCAGGAATCGACATCTGTTATGTTCTCCTTCACCCGTCTCTGAGCTATATGAGACTTATTTCACTTGAGAAGACATTATCTTCTGGAAAATATAATCTTATGACGAAAATATAGGGATTTTCCAAAAGTAAAGTTTAAAGGGACCTCTAAGCTACAATATATTATTTTATCGTATAATAAATCAGAAATCATCATATTATAGACCACATTGGTAAAAGCAATCACTGGGTAAGTAAGGCTAATAGCAGTTTTTTGTTACAATACAAAGCGTACCGCGCTATGGAATACGTTGGCGCGATATAAAACAACGAATAATAAGACAGACTTTTGCCCCACACGCCGGCCAGCTCAAACTTGGTTGCACTTGATGGGTTATAGGTCAAAGAGAAGTATCATCAATATTTTTTTCTCCAAAAAATCCTTCCTTGCCGTGTTGTTTGATGGGTAATTTAACACAGTCTAAAAATATTTACTTGTCAAAAAAAAATAACACCCTATGTAAAAATAGCTAGGTTTTTTTGCCATGAGATAACACCCAAGGACTAAAAGTAAACCTGAAAAGAGCTCTGAAGATATGATAAAGGAAATCAGTTATTTTTTCCCCAATAGGATCAGGGTGCTCGGACGGTCCTCCTTTTGGTTAGAAGTATCAGGGATAGAGATCTGTCTTGGGTATTTTACAGATTTTGGGATAGTCCACCATCGTGTCCGGGCAAGTAGTTGTCCCAGTGGAGCTTTCAAGATCAAACTAGCCAACTGCGAAAGAACTAGCCTTCTGTGGCTCATTCAGAACATTGTTGATGTGTATTGTGGAGGAATGTAGGTGTATGACCCTACTTACAAAGAGGGGGCCAATAATCTGTTTATTACAAAGCCGTTAATATTTATCAACTCAATGGAAAACGTTAAAAAGATCCTAAATTATGTTCTCAATATACCTGTTATGAGTTTCGAGTACCTGCTTTCTAATGGTTTGTGAAAATCTTTAACTAATTAACTTTTATACAGATGTGCGGAAATGTTCAATAAAATGTTATGGACACTCAATTAATTGGAATAATGAGAAAGCAATAAATATCCCACAATATTAGTTTTCTGGCGGCCAAAGAATGGATGTTAATTCCCTAGTGATTTAAATCCACGTTAGTCTGACAACAACTATATATAAACCAACAGAGCAATCTATATCATGTGCGGTTATTGATATTTTAATTAATCCTTATACATTTATACTGCCCATAATCTGAACGTCTAAAGACGCATCTGGCCTCCACGTCCTGATTGGAGGGACATCACAGTTTAGAACTTTGCCATATTTCTTTTTGATAATAGAACTTGAGAATGACATGTATGGACAGATGTATATCCAAAATGCTACTGATTAAAAGCCATGGCTTTTAAAAACCAATTTATGAGTGATGGATGATATACTAGACATCCCAACTCTCCCGGAAGTTCTCGGAGTCTCTTGCATTTTAACAGCAGCTCCCTGATGCCCACAAACTAACAGAAATCCCAGAAATCGAGCAAGTGCGAGAGAAAGTTCCATTACGAGCAGTGAACTCTCTCATGCTATCGAAAATATCTGTGCTCAGGTCCTCCTGTGGCTTCCGGTGCCTGTGCCCTGGTCCTCCTCAATGCAGGTTTTGAAGTCTGATCTACTTGGTGCTCCATTTCCAAGGAGGCTAACAAGGCTCCTTCCATGAAGAAGACAAAATGGAGTATTTTGCATAGGCCACATCCTGCCATAAATATTATCTGGAAGCCAGACCTCACTATAAAAACAGCAGAACATGAAGAGCACCCAAGCAGGACATCTTCAAAGATGTCCTAAGAGAGGGATCGGCACCAACATTGCACATGGTGGACATTTACTGGGGTCTGCGGTAGACAATTTAACGATGTTCTACAGACCTTCACAAACCTTGCCAAAGACGTTGGTGTCCTTGTACGGACACTTCGCCTATCCCTGCCCCGTCCTGGGTGCCATCAAATCTTACAGGGGACCACGCACAGCAGATGGCCACTTATGCCTACATTACCCCACGAGATCCAAAATAAGTCAAAATAAATGAATAGATTAAACTTTAGAGTTACTGTATCCGAATGGTGGTTGGAAACGTTTTAATAAACGATCCCCTGGCCATTAAAACAACAACAACAAAAAAAAAACATTTCGGCAGAATCCTAAAGACAGATTACTGCCTTGTGCGGAAACCGCACTAAATGTAATTGTATTACACAAGTAGAAAACAAAGTTAAAGCTGTATTGATCTTGGTGAAAAATGGTCTATTCTGAGACGTTTCGGGGAAAAAAGCATGACATAAAAGAGTACAAATGTAAAGACTACAGCATCTGGATTACAGACACTTGTCACTGGTGGGAGGGATACCGAGACAGTAAACGGATTCCAGAGCCGCTTCAATGGCAGAAGCCTTAGAGATAAATGAACCGAGGCCAACGTTAGTTATAGGTTTATCCCTACAGATCAAAGCAGCGGCTGCCGAATAAATCCACGGCCCCGGGTTACAAATGTGTTATCGCCGGCAGAAAGGAGGTGGAGGGTTTTTCTTGCCTGTAAAGAATGTTCCCAGGCGATTGTAAATACAGCCAAGGCTGGACTTCACAGAGAAGCCTGGAGTTCTGAATATGCAGCAATAATCCAAGAACTCCATCTGTATTTTGCTCTACGGGGAGGGTGGTGGATAAGTGGAACAGCATCCAGCAGAAGTGGGAATTTAGACACATGGCTCCTGAATCGAAGACGAGACCAACGACTGGTTAAGGTCTTTACAGCAGGAGAAAATGGCAGACTACATGGCGGGAATGGGGCTGAGCCACCAAAGTTCTATATTTCTATTTAATAATTAAAAAATGTTCACCCGTATCTTTTTACTCCTCCAAGGGGCGCATTCTAACCCCCTTTCTAACGTGACCGTAATATATCTGTATTGGTCCCAGAGAAGATGGAGTTGCATTGGGCCGACCAGAAAAAAATGGTAGCCACATAAGCTTTCAGGAACTCGGAGGTCTCTTCTCCAGATGGAGGAGTTCTATCTCTGAAGTTCCAAAATGCTTATAAGACTCTACGATTTACTATAATAATAGCCAACAGCTCTCAGACAGTGTATTTATTTTTAAAATCCCATACATTGCACGCCAAAAATACTTTTTTTTTCCTCCTTTAGGATGACATTTTAAATAAAAACAGATTATTTCTCTTCCTTTCCAGCTGGATTAAAGAGAGTTTATGCAATCGCGAGCATCTGCATTACCGGTGATGAAAGAAGTCACAATCTCCAAACAAAAACTGGGAAGCAGAGCATCAGAACGGCTTCGTCCAAATGTTCAAGATCAAACACTAATTACATTGACGAAGGATCCGATGTATAATAACGGAGGAGACCTATTACACATTGTACAGCGCTGCGGATATGATGGTGCTATATAAAACAATGGAATAATAATTTGGCATTTATTTCTCTCGACATATTAGTAAAATAGGAACAGTATTTTTCACCTATCATAGATGATCCTTAATGCCAACAATTACCACGTCACATATGGATTGGGAATGGGCTACATGGTATAAGGGATTAAGCAGGGTGCAAGACGATTTCTTCTAGTCCACACCGGCATGAGTGATTGAGACGTCTACAAACCTTAAATGAGGTACCTATAGCTAATAATTATATGAAGCATCAGTGATTTTTTCCAAATGTACCCAAATCTTGGTGAAATTGTAATTAAAAGAAATCTAGTTGAGTGAATTTAGGTCCATAACTGACTCCAACTGGGACACTTATGGCCTGGTGGAAGGTGCGCTTCACGAGGCAAAGGTCTAACCTGGCTTTCTCGAGTCATTGTTACTGAAGGCACCAGGATAATATCGCCATACTGCAAATAGTAGGACCCTGGGCTAATGCACGTCGTGATACGGTAATTTGGGCTGGAGGGCTTTTAAAGCTGGAGGTAACATTTCCGTCCGGTTCTGGAGCAGGAAGAGGACGGTGGAGGACATGGGAGGTCCACTTGCGGCTGTTCCCACTTTATGTCCCGTCGGCTATCCGTTGGGTCGATCGCAATCTGCTTTGTGTTACGATCTCCCCCAGTTATTGTTTACAAGAAGGAAGTTAGCTCTGTTTGACTGATGCAAATTGCTGAAATTCAACATTTTTGTAAAATAAACTCTCTCATGCCTGGTCGCATAACCCAAATATCCATTTCCTGAATTTTGTCTGTTTTTAACATCACACATTCCACGATAGTTGAACCCAAAAATTAAACCAAATCAGTCCTACGTTTGGCTTGATAGTTTGTATAGAAACAAGAAACATTTGTAAATAAAAAATAGACTATTCTTCTTCTGGACGCCTTGTAAATAAGCCACGGTCCCTGTTTTATGCCTTTTGTCTGCGCGTCTGTATACCGCTTAACGCAATATATAGACAATATTTAATCTGCAAGGGCCAGATCTCATATAAAACTTTGAAAACTCAACACTAGCATCGTTATATTCATGTTCCAGGAATTATAGGGACAGTTTAAAATTCAGTTATGTCAACGGAGGACATGTCTAGGACATGTATGTTCTGCGAGACATTACACTCGCCAGCGTGTTAAGCACATATTAACTTTTACAGAACTGTCATTTTATTCTTTCCCCTCAAATTTGAATCACATAAAAACAGAGAATGTTAAGAATCTTTTGATGTTTCTATGGGAACGACCTATCAGTGCCTGCCTTTGTGTCACCTGACGATTAAGTGTTCCCTGCAAGAAATATGAATGAGGCAAAATTCTTGTTGACATAAGAAAGCCTACCTTCTCCCTATCATAACGTCTCAAGGAAAAACCAAAGTCGTCCTGAAAGCTTGCACTCTAATTTCACTCATTGTTCTCAGCGCTGTACAGAGGAAATTTGTCTTTCTTGCCAAAAGCACATTCTAATTCCTGACCTCATTCATCTTGTGAGAGACGGCATCTACCCGTTCATGCAGAACGCGCGTTCAAGGCTCCGGGGCCTGTCCCTAGAAGTGTTATACACAAGCCGTCCATCACCATTTTCAGCCGTATTCAAATAAATGGCAAAAAAAAAACCTGTAGAGGGCTAGACATTTTTTTGATGAATTATCATTCATTCGTATATATATATATATATATATATCTGACCACACCCCTCACTCCATTTATATATGAATATATATTTTTATTAGAAATGTATATCTATAACTAATACACATAATTTATATCTATATAACCTTTAAAAATAAATTAGTTATATAGATAATAATAATAATAATAATAATAATATATGTTATATAGATATAAATAATAATAATTATATATGTATATAAATTTATTATGTTAACATTGGGTAGGAAAATGAATGTCATTTTTGTGATCGTGTGCTGCAGGGATGTTTTTATGATTATTAATTTTATTTTATTTAGGGGCATCATAATCCATAGCGCTGTACAGCGGCTAAACAGGACATAAGGAGTAGTTTATCACATGACAATCTATACTTACAAAGTAAGGCGGGTCCTGCTTAAAAGAGCTTACAATCTAGAATATGTTTGGTTATATTGCACAAGTTCGATTAATGTCAGAGCTGTAATAATTGTTATTTTAACAGAAACGTCCACATATCTTCCATTCTCACGGCCTCCGAGACCTACGAAGCAGTGACGGTGGGAATAAAGGGTGGAGGGCCTTTCTCATGTTAGGGGGTGAGAGGTGTAGCATAATGGAAACGGGGTTAAGTGTTTTTGTGCAGCGTTGTACGGTTTTTGTCCATTAACCAAATTCCACTGGCTCAGGACAAGCAAATAAAACGAATAAAACAGATCGCGCAAGATGTAACTAAATATGCAACAGTACCGTTTCTCTTATGGACGAAATCCCATCATTTATTTTTTTTACATTAAAAGTTAAACATTTTCCAAATATTGTGCTGTTTTTTTTTTTATTTTTAATTTTTTTTAAAAAAATTCTAGTTTTTAATTTTTTAAATAATTGAATACCCATTGTACAGCGCTGCAGAATATGATGGTGCTATATAAAAGAATAATAATAGTTTTTTTTTTGTTTTGTTTTTTTTTTAGGCGTCTCATCAGGCAAATTCTAATTAAAACCAGTTTCGGCATGTTTCGGCAAATATAGACAGCTTGACATACTCAGCCTGCACTTAATAGGTCCTGTTTTTCCCACACACACACCCCCCCCATACTAATGACATCAGACACGCCAAGGGAAAACCACACAATAATCGCATACCATGGGGAGGAAAAAAAATCCAAGCAATTCAGCAGGACCCAGACGCTGTCTCCGCCTGAGAATATCAATGGAATTTACTACTGTCCATGAAGCCAGATACACAGAGGAGCTTAAAAAAAGTACCCCGGCGACGCCATAGTTACCTGATAACCCCCATCAATACTTTTATTACTCGAATCAGATTTTAATTATATTTTGCATTTTCTGTTCCAAAACAATTGTATTTTTCACAAAATTAAAATGGGTTTTCCAGATATATATATATATATATATATAGATATAGATATATATATATATATATATCTATATCTATATATATATATATATATCTATATATATATAGATATAGAGATATATATAGATATAGAGATATATATATATACACACACACACACACACAATAATTATTTAAAATGACTGTTTAAAGAATTAGACCCAAGTGTCCCTGTTTAGGAGGGACAGTCCCTCTTTCAAACCCAATTACATTTAAATTAAAAACATAATCATTGTGTACGTGGATCGTTGTTATATTGCGTGATAAGGGTGCACACCGCCTGTATTTTGTAGTTTTGGGGAAGTGGAGTAGTTTGAGTCCAGTATTTGACTTGGCCCACCACGGTCAGGTTGTGTTAATTGGAACCAAACTGGCTGAATGTCCCCCCTTACATTTTCGGGTATTCTTGCACCTTTGGACATCTTATGCCCTAACAGAAACTAAGTATATGGACAGGGGCTACAAGGCGAACCTACAGCAGGAGAAGTCAACCGGCAACGATCCAGCTGGATCTGGAGCAATGGTTCCCACGGCGCCGAGATGGAAACATGGAATTTGATGGCAGATAAGAACCGTTCTGCCCGTTTTTCCTGATGTAAAGACTAAATTAGTTCCTTGTCACAGTCTAGTCATATCACAGGCATGTTTACATTCCCTTACTGCATTAACCTCTACCACTTCTGCTGGAAGGTTGTTGCACTGATCTACCACCTCCACCCTCTCGGTAAGGTCCAGCTCCACAGGTGATGTTAACCATCTCTGGAAGACACCAGAGGGACGCGTCTTATCTACAGGGCAATTATTTTATTACTCCGGACCAAAGACGCTGAGTCAGCCCTTCCAATAAATATAATTAAAGAAGATGCTGCACATCGCTGGCCATTCCCAGCAGATCTGGTGTTATCCCTCCCCAGGGTTCACTTCCACCGGGCAGAAGACTTCTTGGACTTCATCCCACTGTAACAAAATAACCAAAATCACTAAAGACTGAAACGGATACACAAGACTCCGGGGAACGAGGTCTTATTATCAGTCACTGGAGGAGAAGACATCCAAAGGTAACTGAGGTAACCGAGGTAACCGCCCCGAACAGCACCCGGGAGGTGAATCCATCCGTCACGTGTTCCTGTATAATGTATGGAATACACGCTATCCAACCAATTCCCCTAATACCGTGTCCTAAATTACCACGGAACCCACACCTTTCTTCTCCACGAGACTGGACTTCAAACCTCCGTACAGAGACATTGACAAGGAAGACGGAAGGACCCCCGTAGAGCGTGTGATACACGGATGGAGGAACGGGCCTACGAGGAGAGCTGGTGCCGCGTGAATTCAGGACCCCTGGAGGGAACTACCTTTCCCTGAACTTCAGCCTGCCGTCCCAAAGCAACCTCCCTTCACTTCATGCAGGGGTTTATACAGCGCTACGGAATAAGATGGCGCTATATATAAAACAATAATAATAAATAATAATAAACATAACGTTCAGCGCGTTGCACCAGACCCGTGACCCCATTCCTTTTTTTAGGGCACCGTCATTTCAGGAGGTTGTGCCGTGTGAGGGTGAAGTGTTTTCATGCAGAAACACCTTAGAATTATCACTCAAATCAGCTTATCTCCCCCCAAAAAACCATTAACTTCGTTCACTTATTTGACAAAAGTAAGCTTTTCACACAAAAAAATCCTTCCATTCCACCTCCACATTCTTCAACGATAGGAATCTGCCCCGGAGGCAAACGGGATAACGGGTTAGAGACTTCTTCACATCAAGGGGTCAGACAACGATAAATCATCCATCCCAACGTGTGTGTGTGTGTGTGTGTAAGTATGTGTGTGTGTAAGTATGTGTGTATGTATGTGTAAGTGTGTGTGTATGTATGTGTAAGTGTGTGTGTATGTATGTGTAAGTGTGTGTGTATGTGTAAGTGTGTGTGTATGTATGTGTAAGTATGTGTGTATGTATGTGTGTGCGTGTAAGTATGTAGAAGAAGTAGTGAAAAGGAGTTAAGTGCCAGACGACAAGCACACCCGCGGAATAAGCGCGAGTCTCGAGAAATTCCAAACGAATCTCCGGCGCTGCCATCAGAGGGTACAGCAGTATCAGAGTACGGGGGGAGCCTCCAAATTCTGTTAAGGACCCTCTACCCCTTTCTGGTCACTCATGGGCATTGGGTCCACATGGATCCGGCCCTGGACACTCTGGACTTTGGGCCCAGCACGGTGAGGGGCAGTGGAAGAAGCATGGGGAGGAATAAGGCAGGGGGGTCCTATGCTAATCTAGACTTCTGATGAGGGTCCTGTGTATGTTATTATATTGTATGTTATACAAATCTAGATTAACATATAAGATAATATCTAAGAAACATTCTAAGAAAGCAGCGGCTAAGAACACGCAGAACGTGCGCGCCATAAACCCGCTCGGTGCACGCAGCAGATGGTTTGCCGAGGTCACCCCCTGTAATCGGAGCTCCCGGCCAAGCGGCCACCACATTCTGCAAACATCGTCATTTTATGCCTTGTGAGCAAACGTAGAAAGGTTTTCGGAAGCGCTGAGCGCACAACGGGCGGCCTCAGCAACACCAACATGCGCAGAGAAACAGAATCCCACGGGGAAGATCCGGCCCATCTAGTCTGATCTAAAGACTCCGACCTTAATCAGTCGTTGGTCTCGTCTTAGATTCTGGAGCCGTATGTCTATCCCATGCATGTTTTATACCCTCACTGTATTACCCTCTACCACTTCTGCTGGGTGCCTGTTCCACTTAGTTACTACCTTTTCAGTAACACTTCGGAATTTTTTTCGTTCACCTGTTTTAAGAATCTTAATTGATTTTGGGCAGAATGCAATAGTTAACCCTTTGATTGCCATTGCATAGACCCTGGTCAGCCCCTCTGGACTCAGATCGTATCAAGTGTTATTCAGAACAAGAAGCCGGTGTAAGGAAGTTTGAATTTACTTATAGGGTGGTGGATAAAGGAGATAGCTTCTCAGCAGAGATGGTAGAGGGCAATACAGTGAGGGAATGTAAACATACATGGGATCGGCATAGGGCTCCTGAATCTAAGACGACACCAATGGCTGATTAAGGTCTGAGTCTTTACAGCAGGAAAAACGGACAGATTAGAGGGGCAAATATCGGAAACGGGTAATCAGTGGTAAAAAACGTACAATCGTGAAAAAAAATAAAGGAGTTAAACACCTTTTGAGAAGGGGGGGAGTAATGATCTCATCGCGCCTTTCTACAGAATGACATCATTTTTGTACGGGTTCCAAACTGAGCACACGTTCAAATGATTAACAAAACACATAAATAATCTTACTAAACCCGGACCTCTGACCCAAAAACCCCACAATTATACCCAAAAATATTCCGTCTGATTTATCCGTGTACAGACGAGATGTGTGATAAACCGTTACAGCCGGCAAAAAAAACCCGAAGGATTCTGGGATGTATATTTAGACCGTCGGCCATTTTTAGATTTAGAAACATATGGTATAAAAAAAAATGTCTAATGGAAAATGTATAGGGGAAGGCTATAGAGCAAAGGGTTAACGGGCTGCACTGATTGGCCAGAGGCTGGTCCCGTATATAATATATACTTTAATTCCACGCTCCAGTAGACAAGGTGATCTGATCCAACAGGACGCTCTTAACCGATATGCAGCCTGCATGACATCATACATCTCAAGAAGTCATCCCTTAAAGAGGTCAACATGTCAACCTACATTACTATGATGTCATGATCACGGTCTGCTACTCTGTAACATTTCCGCGCAAGGATTATGATGCATTTAAAAAAAATTGATACATTTTAGGGCAAAATCTGAGAGTCCAGGCAGTTTGTACATTTCATGCACGACAGATTGTAAGCTCCCAAGACCAGGGACGGCGATTTCTTGCGTGGTAAATAATGTCACTATCCCCTACAGTGACGCCGCTACGGAGTCTGCTGGCGCTATATAAATAAATGTGAGTAATCGTCATCTTAATGCAACCCCCCATCCCCACTAATAAACTCACACTCACCCCCTGCGTGGGGAACAAGCTTTATTTACATGCAAAACACGGCGTCACCATGTGTGGGCTTTCCTGCCATTGTTACATTTAAGTGACATTATCTCACGGCACAGCGGGTCACACAACACGGGCCGGCCGGGTCAGATAAGCAAGTGGTCACGGCTATATACACACACATTTATATATATATACACACACACATAGAAAAGATAAAGGCAATGCAATGACATCACTGATGATGTCATACTTCTATACAAAATGCAGAATCCAATGCATACAATAACAATGCAGCAAGAAACCCCCCAATTAGTCTACATCCTGAACACAGCGGAATATTTATTCCTAGTTAACCCTACGTATGCCAGGCGGGTGGTTTTCAATGCACTGTGCAGCCAGAGACCCCCAGTTCCTTGGCAGGTATTCCCCTCCCCCACCCCCCACCTGATGACTTACCTGTTGGTAGTCGGGGTCTTCTGGTCTGAAGTCCCCACTCAGGGTCTCCCATTGTATATTGAGGTGGGGGAGCCGGTGCAGGAGATTCACCCACCAAGGTGGGGTGTAGCTGATGGCGGCGGCCATGGTGATTCACAGCCGGTCCGGGCTCACGGGCATGGGGGGGCACTGGGGGATCGGGGGCTGCTGGGCTCCGCTGAGGTCTCAGACTGACCCCCTGCTGTCCATTCAGAGGCTCATTAACCGGATTGGGGGCTGATGCTCCCCTCTGCCCCCCAGCTCATCCTCAGCCGGGGGGTGTGCGGGTCCCCGGGCGGATAACACACGGGGGTCCCTGTCTGGATCGGTCTCTGCAGCCGAGATCCGGCTCTTTGTTCCCGTAGACTCGCTCAGATTCAGCTCCTCCTTCCCAGTCGGATGCCAGCCCTCCACTCTCCGTATCCACCCCCTCCTCTGCCTGGAACCAGCCCTCCTCGCTGAATCCGCCCCCTTCCCTGCCTGGAACCAGCCCTCCTCACTGAATCCGCCCCCTTCCCTACCTTGTCCAAGCCTTCCTGCCTCTGAACCCGCCCCCTTCCCTGCTTAGTACAAGCCCTCCTCTATGTATTCACTCCCTCCCCAGTCTTATGCCCGCCCTCCTCTCTCTGTATCCTCCTCCTCCCCAGTCTGATTCCCGCCCCTCTCTATCAGTATCCACCTCCTCCCAGTTTCCTACCCTGATGCCCGATGCCTTATCTTGTGCAGACACTCCTTTATCCCTTGTCTGATGCCCACCCCCTTCTCTCTGAGCTCCATTCCTCCCTGTCTGATTTCAGCCCTCCTCTCTCTCTCTGTACAGTTTGAGATCACTTTGATTTTTGAAAGAAAAGTTAATTTTGTCCATTAAAATAACATTAAAAGGATCAGAAATCCAGCACAGACGGGGTTAATGTTGTGTGCGTGTGTTACCATGATTATGTATGTGTAAATGAGAGGAATGTAATTTAGCTATGGTGCCTATTAAGTGTGTGTGTGTGTGTTAGCATGAGTGTGTCAAAGTGTCTGTGATGAGTTGGTGTGTGTGTGTTACCATGGGGAGGGGGGGCAAGAGGCCAATGGGGCCACTTGGCTTTACCTGCCCCCCCTAGGCTAGAAGGTGCCAGCCCTCCCGTTTATGGAAGAGCCGGATGAGGACAGGGTGAGTGGGAGCTAGCGAGATAGTCTGCACGCCCGTTCCAAAGACCAAACACAGAAACAGCAGTTTCTTACACAAATATGTATTATGCCAGCAGCGTAGATGTATGGCGTGGGGGTCACATCACGTGTGGTTTAACTTGTTTTAGTCTCACATCTATATCCATGTCACATCGTTCAGGTATAATTTCCTGAGTCAGATTCGGTAACGGCTGCAGCAAAATTACCCAAGACAGAGTTTATTAAAAAAAAAAAAAAAAAAAAAAAAAGACACTTTCCATTTCCGGTGCGTTAAACAGACTTCTGCAAAGTCTGGCCGAAAAACCCAGAGCTTGATTGGCTCATGAAGTTCTGGAGAACAGAAAGTTCCAAAGGATCACACAATGTAACAGCGACTAGAAGAGAAGCAGAAGAATAAAACATTCGCTGCTCAAATTCACTCATCCCTGATGAAATTCGTACCTTTTCATAGTATTTTTCTGTATTAAGTATTAATATACGAATTTATGAATTTCTGGGGCAATCCCAAGTGTTTCCATAGATATCAGTTATGTATTTAATAAGCGTCTTTAAACATTGAATATTTTAATTGAATACATATTTCTGAATATTGCTGAAATTAGAATCTTTTGGTACATGTTATGAAATAAATACTAAGCATCTAAAACTAGCCAGCTATTTTATTTTTGATAAGGAAATTGTATTTTATGTTTCTGTAGCTGGGTCAGAATAAATGACTTTTGATATCAGAGCAATCGACCCTCTAAAGCAATGGCGGAAAGCTAGATCTAGTGCTTTAGACACAGAATTGCGTGTGTTGGTTCTTTAAAGTGGTTCGGCATCTACTAATAAAATCATTACCGGTGCCATGCTTGGCATATGCGTACCTATACATTATTAAAGAGTTTCCGGGAAGCCTGCTCTAATTCATGAATATGTCAAAACAAGAAAATAAGATTTCGAAATAGGATGTCTGGTATGGAAAAAAAACATCTTTCAGATGAGCTCATCTTGGAGTTGAGTCAAGGATGTGTTTCCCTCAAATTGAGAACTTCAAAGGGAATAGGTTTAGGAACAAAAAAGTTATTTTTTTAGACGTAAATTGAGCCATTAAGAGGCCTTATAGATCAAATTGCAGATGCATTGGTGTTGTAGGATCGCAACTGAGCTGCACAATTCTATGTTCATAATGTCTTCTTCAGTGGGCTAATAACATTTTGGAGCTCAGCAGAACACAGTTGACTTCACTGGACCTACCAAGTTCTACTGTTGAGTTCCTCGTAGATCTTAGGGGATAGACAGTTGATTTTAAGGTGCTGTCCAAGAATGAGCAGCGTGATGGACAGCTTTGCTATTGCCTGCATTGGACTAGGTTCATCACAAACTCAAATGGCCATGTGTTGTTCTGAAGACGTCGGGCCCTCTCACAGGCAAGGAAGAGTCTGCCAGGCATTGTCTTATTAGTTCTTAGCGACTGGAGACAACATATGGCTTTGGTGTAAAAAAAAAAAAAAATAAAAAAAAAATAAAACCAGACACTGCGTTTGCACAAAGATGCATCAAGATATTATTTTTGGTACATAAAAAAATAAATAGAAAAATAATAAAAAAGTATACAAGAGGAATTTAAAAGAAATGGAATAAAGATTATTAAAAAAATAACCATTTGGGCGCTAAAACGATATTTCCAAACGGCAACGAGATTTAAAAAGGCACAAAGCAACAGAATTCCTTCCGTTC
Source organism: Spea bombifrons (assembly GCF_027358695.1). Classification (NCBI taxonomy): domain Eukaryota; kingdom Metazoa; phylum Chordata; class Amphibia; order Anura; family Pelobatidae; genus Spea; species Spea bombifrons. The sequence goes on from NC_071093.1 coordinate 40,903,349, forward strand.
TAAAAACCAGAGTCTTTTCTCCTTGTGGGTCGCGATGGAGACACGATGATGATGCCATCAGAGTCATCTGAGTCTTCTACAGGTTGCTGGTTCTTCCCTGAATTTTTTGATACGGAACATATTCCCGGCATTAAAAGCATGGAAAACATTTTTTTCTTTTTGTAAACTGCACAATAGTTCTGGTTCACTCACCTAAAGGCAGACGTTGTGGTGAACCTTTGATGGACCCTGGTCTTTTATGAATTGATTCTTCTTCTTCTTCTGATGTTAGCTCTTCAATCAGATCCTCACTGAGATCTCCTGAGCTTCCACCAGCTGTAGATCAAGTAATAAAGCAGATGACAAAAAGGACTAAGTCAACCCACGGAGGGCGACCCTCTTACCGGGGATTAAAAAATCTAAAGACCTCATAAAGTTATCACAATTATAGTAAAGCCATCTCTCCATGTTTTGTTAATTTACCTAACGAGTATCGAGCATCGCGGTTGGGAGACCTGCGTGAAAACGATGACCTTGCGCTCTCTTTCGGAATTCTGCTAGGGCTGTCTCTGTCCTTCAGTTCTCCGGGCCTGAAAATAAAAGGCATCGGTTTGCCGGCATTTCCAGAGCTAGCTTTGTAACTCCGCTCTCGGCCTCTACAACCGGATGATGAGATTTTAGTAAATAAATTCTGGCTTTTTTTTAAGCCAGAATTTATTATTTTAATGAAAATTAGAAAGACGAAGGAAGACTAATTGAAAGTGGGAGATGGTAGCACGTATATTATCTTGAGATGCTCTTGTTTAGCATAACACAGTATACCTAAATGTTAGCTCCTTGAAGTTTCACCTGGTAAAATTCACCAATAGTAACGGCACAGAGAGAGAGAAAAAAGAAAAGAAAGAAGAAGACAAACTTTGAAACAATATATCATGCATAGAACTGTTAATCCTAACTATGACCCGATCACATTCATTACCGCACCTGCTGCTGAGCATTTTCGTCCGAGCCAGATGTGCTCTGAAAGTAGCCTGCAGAAAACTGACTGAGTCGTCTTCGTTCTTGCCATCATCTGGTGGGTCCTACAATGATAGGAAATCAGCCATGATTGTTGGAGTCCCGTTCTCCCCGTCTATAATCAATACATTATTATCTAGGGTTATTTTGGTGCAGCGAAGAATTAATTAGAGGGTCAATGACCAAACCTTTTCCAGGTGATACAGTTGCTGCATAACTTCAGCCACCCAAATTGCCAACGTGGCGAACCCACAAACATCACCATAGGTGGTCAGAAGTCATTAGGGTTCCAGCCTTTCCTTTTTTTTATCAGTCCATTCTCTGTTTACTTACTGCTAGTCAAACATATGACATAAGACCACTTTACAGAGCTGAACGGTAACAATGGGGGGTCACAAATCACCTGACGGCTGAGACTGTCAGCGCTGGGAGACTTGGAACGAGGTCCTGTTGAGGATAAGTACTTCTGTCTCGCTAAGTGCCCTCGAATGGCTGCCTGAAGCATTTCAGCCACCTGTGTGCGAAAACCAACACGTTAGCGTTACTACAACTCGGCAAGGCTGGCGATGATATAGAGCACGTAAAAGCATTTACTTCCAACAACAGGAAGATTGAGAACCTTGGGGATATATCTGTACAGAGCGATCCTGGACAATTCTTAAAACTAGCCTTATCACCATAGCAACCATTGGAATGGTGCAATCAGCAGGAACATTGCGCAAGAATAACTTTATATGCATAACCCATTTTATAGATTTGGGGGGGGAGCGTCTCTATACAAAGTAGCTTCGGATAAAATAAGGTTCTGTTTGGTGACATAATCTCTCATACAAGATGGGCTTAATGAGGTCATAAATGAACAGCACCAAAACTACAAAAAGGAGAAACAAGAAGATATAAAAAAAAATATTTTGAGAAGATATTCCTTCTTATTTAAGATTCCTTATGCTTGTTATCGAAGAATCCATCTGTTATACGCTGCAGCATGCTGGAAAAAAAATATATTTCCCTTCTCCTTTTTTAAAGAAATCGGAATTTTTTAATATTTATTTTAATTGTAATAAATAAATTTATATATATATATATATATATATATATATATGTATATTAATATAATAATTATATATAATACTTAAATAATAATAATATAATAATTAAGCTAAAGTTGTGTAGAAGGCTGGGTTCATTCTAAAATCTCCAAGATATAACTAAATCTGTGTTTGAAATAGAACGTTCTTTTTTTCCTCTGTAATAAGAAAATTACCCATCGCATCTCATAGCATATCGAATGTACGATGGAAGAATCAGAGGCTTCTAGATCTCGATTCCCATAATCATAATGAGATCGCAGACTATATGTCACTACGAAGCGGCCAGTCGGGAGGCAGTATGATGATATCATCAGTAGCCAATCAGGTGCCTCGGCCACGTTCGGAGTCTTATTAATGAAGCCATCTGCGTCTTAGTGAGATGTAAGGCCCGCAGAATGGGCACGCAGGTCAGGCGGCACATCAGGCTCTTTTAAGATAGATTTCAGGAGCAGGGCTGTGCTTCGCGGTTGGAAATTGCTGGGATATAAAGTGTTTCTGCTGCCCTCGGGAGAATCGCATTGACATCGCTGACTCCTTAATCTCGCGAATGGTCTTTGATGCATTAGTAAAGGAATTTATATGGCCAGGTAAAAGCGGTAATTTACGGCGCGGGTCAGGAATAAGTGACGGCGATGCAGATACTATACACATACGGCACAGCTGATTTATTTACACAAAGAATTAAAGGGAGGTCAAACCCGATATATGGTTTAACCCCTTACGGTAATAGAAGCTGGCCAATTAGCCATTCATATAGGGCTCATATAGGAACATATAGAAACACAGAATTGATGGAAGATAAGACCCATTCGGCCCGTCTAGTCGCCCGTTTCTCCTGCTGTAAAGACTCAAACCTTAATCAGTCGTTGGTCTCGTCTTCAGGAGCCATATGCCTATCCCATGCATGTTTAAATTCCCTCACTGTATTAGCCTCTACCACTTCTGCTGGGAGGCTGTTCCACTTATCTTCCACCCTCTCAGTCAAGTAGAAAAAAAAATATATATTTTGTCTTATATTATTGGGCAAGAAATCTCAATTATCACTAATTAAGATGGTTATACATTTTTTTTTTATCAATGGACAGAAATCATTTTGCTTACCTCCAATTCAGCATTTTCTTTCTGTGAGAAAAAAAAGAAAAACAAACTTAAACAAATCCATGCCAAAGCTTGCAAAATAATTGTAACTTAACATTAGAATTTACATTTATTATTATCTTTTGTTTATACAGCACCAGACATTTCCGCAGAGCTTCTTCCACTGCATACATGGATGCATTAGGTAAAGAGGACTCGGCTCGCAAGCTTACAATCTACAGAATGCTTTATTTACACCTACATTTGTGGGCGTACAGAGGCCCTTTATCACTCCCATCACTCCTGTGTTCCAATGGCCCTTTATCACTCCCATCACTCCTGTGTTCCAATGGCACGTTGTGTTCACCAATCCAAGTTTAAAAGGCTAATTGATCGTTAGAAAACCCTTTTGCAATTATGTAACAGCCAGAAATGTCCTTGTTCTCCATGGAAACAGCTAAGTGACCCCAAACTTTTGAAAGGTGGTGTATATAATGTTAATTGTAAGCCCCATGTCATAGATTAATCATACTAAACTGTAAAGGGTAGGAGTTGGGAAAATGATAGATCCACTTTAAGGCATTTGCTAAGTTGGAGCACATAATGCTTTCTCATTAGTTCTCTGGATCGGTAAAATTCTCTGTAGGTAACAATGAAGTGTCCCGAAGGCCGCTACCAGTAAGCAGTACCTTGCTCTTATATCGCCTCCAGTTCTTCTGGATGAGATCGGCGGCTTCTTGCTTCCGCTGCCTCTCTCTCGCAGTAGCGGAGGAGACGGGCCCCGACACCGCACTCTGGTCACTCCTTCCAGAACCTGGACGGGATCCTTGCAAATCATTCTGCCCGACAAAAGCAACCGCACCAAAAATGAGTTTTAAAAGCATTTTAATGTTTTACGCAGTGAAAAAAAAAATTCTGTAAGTGCGTTGAGCAAAATGGCGTTTGGTGCGGCTAATCTTATTATATTTTTATAATTATAATATGACATTGGGTCCTGGCAACACAGAAAATATGAAATTCTAAATTTGTAGGAAATAACACCAAACATACTTTAAAATTACCTTCTTCACATCTTTAATGGTAAGTTCCTTCTCATGCTTCGCATCTTCCAGCTCAGCCTCCAGCTTCTTTATTTTTTGGTTAAGCTTCCGAATCTCTTCACTAATTGAAATAAAGCAAATAAAGCCCAAATCCAGTATGTTAAATTACTTTAGGGGGGGAAATATTCAGAGACATAAACTGCCCACCTATGTGTGAAAAACATCACATTTTAATAAAAACTCAATCCAGCACAGAAATCCACCCCAACACTGGCATATTTGTTATTTTTATTTATCGTCCTGCTTTTTAAGGTATTCAGACTTCCTGCTCTGAGGCCATATTTTCCTAGAACAAAGAATCTACCCTACCATTCAAAAGTTTGGGGTCACTTAGAAATGTCCTTGTTTTTGACAGAAAAGCACATTCAAATAACATGAAATGGATGAGAAATCCAGCGCAGACGGGGTTAATGTTGTAAATGTCTATTGTAGCTGGAAATGGATGATTTTTAATGGAAAATCTTCATAGGCGTACAGAGGCCCTTTACTCCCATCACTCCTGTGTTCCAATGGCCCTTTATCACTCCCATCACTCCTTTATCACTCCCATCACTCCTGTGTTCCAATGGCCCTTTATCACTCCCATCGCTCCTGTGTTCCAATGGCCCTTTATCACTCCCATCACTCCTGTGTTCCAATGGCCCTTTATCACTCCCATCATACCTCTCCTCATTCCTGTCCTTCAAACGTTGCAATTGCTTCTCTAATTCCGTCTTTTCTTGTTTTAGTGTTTTAAGTTCCGTCCTGGAAACAGAAGCACATCGGCGGATCGTGTAAATAAAGTTGATTTGATGCAGAATTGATAAAAGGGTCTTAGAAAGCATATAACCTACTGACCGGACCATTCAGTTGTCTTCTATGGTCAAAAGACCACATTTCTGTACAAAAGCTTCACTGGGTTCAAAGCATTCGTAAACTAATAGCGCACGGCGTTACTGTACACAGGGGAGGATGCGGAACTAATAAGAGCATACATTTCATTTGTCATTTCTTTCTATATTAAGGTGAATATTAACATCTCGAACTGCAAAAAGACATCAGGTTATTACCTATAAAGGGCTGTAAATCATAAGGATTTAATGCAACAATATCGTTTTCTTCTGTGCAACACAATTCATCGAAAATTTGAAACTGTGGAAAATTAACTCATTTATGAAAAAACTGATTTTTCAAAAAGAAAGATCTCCTAGGGGTTTCCCCTTTAAAGAGCCATAAAATGTTAGAAACTTTTTGTTTTCGATGAATAAACTAGTACTTGGTAGGTTTGGCTTGTGAGATGGGAGATGTGTCTGGAAAGGCAGAAAAGCACCGCTAAATCATTTCGCTTAGTAGATTAATTCCAAGAATATGTTGGCTAAAGATAAATATTTTTAAAATCTGGACCTATAATAGACAGAAGTACACTACAGCCCCCGTGACTACATCGAAATGAAATATTATGATGTACAAATTATCCAATATCTCCACGATGTAATGGTATAATTCCACGTACACATCTTAAATTCTCTAAACTTTGACTTCTGGCCAACAATATTATCATGTGAAATTTTAATAGGACAGACTGAGTTTGTTCTGCAGAGTTAATGGCACAGCCTCACGTAGACGGCTTAAGTGGAATAGCACTTTTAAGGCCTCTAAACTCTCGCTGACATCACAAATAAATAAAAAAAGCCTCCGTACTCTTTGGAGCCAAGAAGGATTTGAAGGGCAGCTCGATCTTCTTTGATTTTCTTGACCAGGTTCCTTAAACGTTCACATTCCTCGTTAAGGTCGGGCTTGACGCTCGAAGAGTCATTTTCCTTCTGAGACTTGGGATCTCCTTTGAGCTGAGACGTTTTAATTTGCGCTTCGGGGGATGGACTTTGATTCTCCAACTTCTAAACATTTAAAAAAAAATAAAAAAAAAACCCCATATTTGATATATTGAGATGTGTCAAGAAGAGTCAGTGTGCGTATGTATAGTGCTGGAGTCAATCTGTGAATGTGTGTGTGTGTATGCTCTTGTGTCAAGAGTCAGTGTGTGTGTGTATGGTGCTGGAGTCCGTCTGTGAGTATAAGTGTGCATGTGTGTAAATGTATAGTGACAGAGTCAGTATTGTGCCAGATTCAGTGTGTATGTGTGCATAGTGTTAGTGTGTGTTTTTATATATATACATTATTAGCCTGTGTGTATGTGTGTGGATAGTGTGCGGATGTATATAAGGTTGTAGCGTTAGCGTGTATGGTGTTGTGTATGTTACAGTATGGCATTAGCATGAGTGTGTATGTCAGCATATAGTGTGTGTATTAGCGTATGGTGTTAGCATGTGTGTTACTGCACAGTGTTTGTGAGCATGTGTGTGTCTGTTACTGTATGGTGTCAGTGTGTGTAAGTGTATGAATAATGGTTAAACATCCAAGCCTGAGCCTTTATGGTGTAAAATACCCCTTGTCATGAAGGAGTTAATTGCAGTACCATACAAAGTGGAGCAGCACTGAGGAAATGTGTGTTTAATGTTGTATTGTCCCATTAAACATCCTTTAACCTCTTAATGAAAATGCATTGTTTTCAATGGGTTTAGGGATCGCCCATTGTCCTTAAGGGGTTAAAAGCAGACCATGGGGTAATATATGAAAAAACCATGACTGGGGAAGAAAAAACAGTTGGCTCCTAAATTTTTAGGGTGGCCAAATTTGTTGACCCCTGATGTGAGGAAGTTTTAGTTTACGCATGGCAGGGTACTTGGCTTCAAGACTCTCACCTTTTCGAGTTCGGAAATCCTCCTCACCAGCCTCTGTTTGCTCCAATCACTATAACCTAACAATCGAAAAACAGATTCTTATTTAAGCAAATCGCCATGTTTTTTTACGAAACAAGATAAACATGTTTACTAGACTCACCAAACCTTTATAATCAAATTCAAAACATCTGAAAACAATAATAATAGCAACCAGGAAGTACAGGTCGGAGGTTTATTTCAAAGGAGGAGAAGAGGGGCAGAGGCTGGAAGGTGCTGTATAAGTGGAACAACAAGAGGCGTACATAGAGTATTTGACACCCGGGGCAGATTATTTGCCCAACCAACACTTTACAATGTAAAAGCACGGACCTCTTCCGTGTCCCTATCTCCATTCCCGCAGCTTCGCTTCTTCTCTTCAAACTTCTTCATCCGTCTTTTTCTTCTGTCTTCGTCCTCTTCTCCTTGGTATCAGCTCCGCTGACCAGGCCTCAAAGAGCGTTTCTTCGAAAGGGTGGAGCGATTGGAGGAACGGGGGAGAGGCTGTCCACGTGGTTGCGTGCCGTAGCTCCGCGCCCCTTTTGCGGAAGTACTCTGGAAGGCCTGGTCAACGAAGCTGATTCCGGGTAGAAGTGGACGAAGAAAGAAGACGGAAGAAGAGGCAAGAGAAGATGCAGAGACAAGGACTCTGTGGTCCATGGAGAGGGTAGGGAGACATTGACGGAAAATTTCGGGGAGACTTGGGACCTCTGTGTGATACCCATGATGACCGGCACCTGGGGTGGATCCCCTCCAAGTACACCACTGGGAACAACCTCCCAGTAGAAGTGGTAGAGGCTAATACAGTGAAGGAATTTAAACATTTATGGGTTAGGCATACGGCTCCTGAATCTAAGACGAGACCAAGGACTGATTGAGGCTTGAGTCTTTACATAAGGAAAAACCTATCTGCCATGAAATTCACAGAGTACTTTAATATGCATTGTTATTTAGCGTGGCTGCCGGTGACAGTAACGTGACGTTAAGCTTGTAGGCACTAGATAGTACCTTTCGATCTGACTGACGTAGGGGACTGGGCCAATGCTCTGTCCAGATCGGCTTTTAAGCTTTGGTTTTCTTCTTGAAGTTCCTTTACTTGTTTGGATAATCTCATCACTGCAGAATTCAGCACTTTTTGTCTTTTCTGCGATTCTTTGCTTTCCAGGGGCAATCTGCCATAAATAAAATAAATTACGTGTGCAAAAAAAAAAAAAAAAAAAAGATTTAAAATGTATTATAAAACCAAAAAAAAGAAACGGCACAATTTAAGGGGTTGCTGGCCAGAGTATAATAGATCCCAGATGATAAGTGATGGATTTTCACTACTTGTAACTGTTTTTTCCTTCGAGGATGCACTCATTTCTGACTTCTAACATACACAGGGCTCCTTAGATTTTGCTAGCGGCTTTTGTATTAACTGTTAACGTTAATCCACTACAGGAAAGGAAGCACATTCACGATTAACCCCGATCACTGCATAATTCAGCAATGGATTTACGAAACGTATTCGGTCTGCTGTGCTGTTTGTGTATTCATTAGTGAGTAAATTACATAACAAATTGCGAAAATAAGATTTACCAAATTGTGGCAAAATGACACGTGATTTGGTACCCAAGAAATACACACCTCTTCTCTGTCGTCTCGGCTTTAGCCAGGAGAATTTGTAGCCTTTGAATCTATGAATACAGAAAACCCAATACTTTGATGAAGTCCATAACACAAAGCCTAGTAACGGCAAACCTTCTAAGCCTACACGTCAACTATGGACTCAACTAAGGGTAGCTATTTTTGTTCAACATCATTTTCTTTAAGAGATGCCTCTAGTCGCTCCTTTATGGGGTATTTTTATCCATCTCCGAGGTGTTGAACAAAACTTAGCAGGTCTGAGATATAATATAAATTAAAAACACGTCGATGAAGGTGCCAGTGCTGTTGTAAGGCCACAGAGGAACGCCGGGCCCCCAATCTTCTTCTTTTCGGGAAACTCTCTCCAAATGGATACGTAATCCCCTTCCTTCTCAACATGGTGAGACCAAGAGAGGGCCAGATGTTCTGATTTCCCCTCTGAAGAGTGGAATCACTGGAGTATTTAAGGGGATGTGAGAACCAAAAGGTTAACCCACATTCCCCACCAAAAAGTAGAGTCATCCAGGATTTTCTGTTCAGTGTTACAGATCTTAGATTGTTGGCCCTTGGAAAATATCTACCCTACTGGTTTCCATCACAGCGATGGCAGTATAATGCCCCCCACCAACGAACAATGCATTTTAAGTACTTAATAAGTTCTTATAATGCATTCTACAATTCCTGGAAAACATAAATGGTGCAAATACATTGGGGGACAATTATGACGAGTGGAATGTCTGTAAGTGATTCTAGATAAATGTATTCACAAAGGCTGAAGAGATAATGGCTGAAGAGATAATTCAGCCATCTTTCTACTGTGTCACATAAGAGTATATTCAAACATAATTGTGAATTTCTTGTAATAGAGCCATTTAGGATTTACCTCTTCATAATAGGCCTCCATTGCGATCTTCATCTCCTCCAGGCTTGTGGTTTTCAGCTCTGTCTGCAGTTTGCTAAATGAACACAAATTGAGAAGATGACACATAGTATAAGGCTGGTGGATTTTAAACAACGGGATCATTTCTCATTGGGCCTGGCATCCCCAGACTATCTAAGACACTTAAGTTACAGTCAGATGGTACCTTATTACTGAATAAGTTCACTTACGATGACTAATGATGTCATATCCTTGTGTGATCTCTAATGAATCCAGACGCATGAATAGGAAGAGAAAGGTAGAGACACATATTTCCCTGCTCCTTGGCAGTAAACCATTGGGTTGTGGCACCCAGAATACTACCCCCTTTAGGTGTTTTCTCTCCTGATTTTGCTTTTTCCAACCCAGCATGGTACTCCGGATTAAATCATACCTTAGAGCATTATCCTTTTCCTTACATTGTTTTTCTAACTTCAAGATCTTCTGCTTGAGAGTGTTTACAAGCTAAAACAAAGAACAGAGGAAGAAAAAGCAGAGCAATACGTTATTATATTACATAATAAATGAAGTGTCAGCTTCTCGTGCTGTAGAGAAGTTCTACAGATACAGATTTTGTATGTACCATCAAAGTGCGTAGAGTATGTGAGAACAGAACCCCTTCCACCTCCTTGCAAAATGTTTTGAGCCGTCTCTCACCGACTTGTGATGGGTGTGGGTCTCTCATTGGGGTCTATTCGCTTAATGGAGAGCTGGCAGAAGAATTTGCAGAAGAGTTGTGTTTCAGCTCCTTAACTTCACTATACATTATGAAGGTCCAATCTGAGCTTAGCACCCCCTGCATAATGTATAGTTAAATCAATAAAGGTTTTTGGAAGTCGCTTTACAAATTGAATTATGCATTATGCAGGGCCAGCTCAGACTTTCTTGCTGGAGAAAAGTGTTGGCCCTTCATAATGTATAGTGAAAAAAGAGTGAAAGCAACAACTCCCTTGCAAAGTCTCATAAAAATTGACCCTTTCGTGAGTAAACTTTGTTTCTGAGAGTCTCGCACATCACTCATTCTTGCTTTCTGTCTCATTCTCTCGCTCATTTTCAGTTTTACACTGTCTGCATAATTCATAAACGTGGAGGCTTCTCACATACTCTCTGATGCTATCAAAATGATGATACTGGAACTTCCTCTTTATGGTATTAGAAATATCTGGATCCTGTGCATCAAAATCTCACACTTTGGAAAGTTAACCCTGGTTTACCCAGTAAAATGCGAGCTGGGAATCTCAAATATATATATATACTTAACTTACCAGACTGTTGTCACTTTTCTTGTCCACAAGGCTCCTTGTAAATTCTGAACTCTGAGTACAAAAACACAAATATATTCTTGAAAACTAGACTTTGCATTTTAAGTACTATGTAAAAGAAGATAGAAAAGAAATTCTGAAATCTCCATATGTCCATATGTAAAGAACCGCAAAACTTGCATTTGCTGTTTGACACAGTAACTTTTATTTTAACTTATTTTTGGAATTTGAAAATTTTGGCTGTACAAGGGCTGAATATACAAATGTAAAGATGTAGAGGAATAAAGCGTAAGTCTGGTTTATAACTGACCCTGGATGGATCCAGGAGCTGCTCGATCTGTCGATCTTTACGGCTGTTTTCCTCTTCCAACCTTCTTAGCTTTGTTTTCATTATATCGCTCTCCGATTTCTGAGCTTGTAGTGTCTGAAAAAGGAAAATGGACGTCATAGATGCAAATGTTAGAAAAAGATGTCATAGTCTAAAACTAGAGGGTCAGAGGTTTATATATGTAATGTATGGAAGTTCTACTTTACTTACGTAGGGTGGTAGGTAAGTGAACAGCTTCCTACCAGAAGTGGTAGAGGCTAAGAGAGTGAGGGAATTTAAACATACATAGGATAGGGATACTGCTCTTGAATCTAAGACCAAGGACTGATTATGGTTTGAGTCTTTACATCAGGAAAACAAGCAAATTAGATGGACTGAATGGTTCTCAACTGCTAATTCTATGTTTCTAGTATCTCTAGTAATACATACTACAGATTTTCACACCCTGGGCTTAATGGTGCTTATCTAGATCAATGGGAAGATAATTACAGCTGCAAAATACATATAACAATGAGTACTAGACCCTTGGAATTAATCAAACCACCAAAATCAACTAAATTGTAAGATTTCTAGATTGACTGGACTATGGCAGACGTTGTGCTTGAAATGGTTCTCATGAGGAATTAAACGTCTTTGGAAACAATGCATAGACTTACCTTTTTCAAGTCTAAAATTTGGTCATACATATCCTCCTTCTCCTTGTAGTCTGGGGTGCCAGGAATGTAACCTAGGTGTGCATAGAAACAGGAAAGACATATTTTTAAACAAATCATTGGATTTTGACGGATAAAACATTCTAAATCACATCTGATGCATCTATGGGATAAAAGTATGAAAAAACAAGGGTGATTGAGGATAATTTTAAGCTGTCTGTCTCCCCCTAGTGGTGGTCTAGTGCATTTTACAATATAAATATAAATATATATATATATATACACACTGTATGTTTAAATGAACACCCTTTCATAATTGGCCCTCAATATATATATTTATATATAAAATATTTGTGCCCAACATGGCGAGGGACTAAGATTAATCAAGTTTGTTGCTCAATAAGATTGATCCTTTTAATCTGTTAACTATACTACAAATGGCATTAACAGGACCTGCGCCAACATGTATACATTTAAAGATCTATTATACGGTCTGCAAAAAGGGAAGGGAGCCATCTAGGTCAACTTTATCCAAGTTTAATGTGTGTTCCTTCCACGTTCAATGCGCTTGTCTTTGCAGGGTCCCAATAACAAAATTTATTTAGTTAGACATGAACTAATATCAGTAAATGACCCAGCCTGGAAGCTTCAAGATAACCCGGTCTAAATTAAAGAAAGTGTCAGATGTGATCATCACTGATGGCTCGTAATTACCATTGCTGGAAGACCGGGAATATTTGGGTTTCTTCATTCCAAGAGCTTCCTTGAGATAATCTGGAGTGCTGCTTGCAGTATTAGCCCAGGCCTGACCCGTGTCAATATCCGATCTCAGAGGCTGCGCCATACCTGGGATATAAGGACACGATGATATGATATATGTCAGTTAAAATATGGCTAACGTAATAAAAATGATGAATTGGCCATGTTCTACCAACATGCATTTACACTATAAACAAATACATGTTTCAAGAAAGAGATTGTGAAAGTCCTTCTAAGATGAACGTAACACAATAGAAACGTTGCTAGAATATTAGCAAATAACGTTGTGCTTGGAATTTGCAAAGCTAAATTAGCGAGAGTTAATAAATAGACCAAAACAAGTAGTTCCTCACATAACAATTTGGACTTAAAGGAACAGGAGGTCAGGCGGGTCCTGCTCAAGAAGCTTACAATCTAGAATATGCCGATTTAAGGCTGAATTCCAAAATCCATTATTTGCTCAATGATCAAAACATAACTTTTTTATTATCAACACAAAATCTGAGCAATATTGTGGAGAAGAATACCCAGGGAAAATTAATTTGTAGAGAAAAAAAGCTGTTTTTTCCCCATAGCTGGCCTTTTGCATCAGAATTACCAGTTTGAATCACTGGTTTGAGTCTATAGCAAGACTTAGAAATCCTCACCGTTGCCTTGTTTCAGAGATGCCAGCCATAACTGCCTCGGTACTTTGGCCATTGGGTTTTCAGTATGCATCTGACCAGTTCCCTTTAACGACCGCCACACTGAAGCCTTTTTAGGACACAGCTTAGTGTTTGAGAGATATGGAGAATCTGCATTAAAAAAGACAAAACAGATATACACATATTTTACTTTGATATCGGCTGATGTTTCCATAGATCCATGTCAACCAGAGAGACCAGAACTAGTAACGAACGTTTAATGAACTGGACTGTGATCTGTAGAAGGGTCTCCACAATGGCGAGATACGTTATTTTGTTTGTACATTAACGTTTGGGAAATCATTGCAGAGACAGCTTTTTAATAATAAAAAAAGCAAGAATATATACCTATATATTGATATTTAAACAAGACATTGGAAATTTCGATGCATCAAACATTCTAAATCCCACCTGATGCATCTATGAGATTAAAATATGGAAAAAACAACAAGGGTGATTGAGGATGTGGACAGCCGCCAGGGATGTCAACGCTCCGCTCTCCCATGCCATGCTGATGGTCCTCCTACGGTAGCATCCTCCGAAGAACCCTCCTCAGCCATCCACACTCACACACACGATGGCCGCGGCTGCACGGCCTTAATGGACTTACTTCACCCCTTTTGAATTTGGTGCCAATGATGATTTTGGCTCTCGTTCGCCTATTGAGCCCGATATAAAGCACATTTTACCTGCCCTCTGATGGTCATGCCTGTGCTGCCACACTGTATTTCATCCTAGTGTGCTCTATAGTGTTGTTCCTGTATTTGACTTGCCTTGATCCTGACTATCCTGAACTCCGGGTATCTGACCTCGGCATTGATTTGGCTTATCCTGAACTCCGGCTTGTCTTGTCTGCTCTGCATGTATACCCCTGAGTCTGTCCCCGGTGTCAGAGGATCCTCAGAAAGGCCCAAGGACACTCGAACCTAAAAGGCTCAACCCGAGGGGGAACCGGTTGGAGGGCGAAGAACTTTTCTGAGACCGATGGGCTTTGACACCGTGTCCTGCCCTGCAACAGTGTCTCCCCGGGTACGCTGAGCGTGAAAGTTATGTAGTTAAAGTGCATTAGACATTAAATTCAGTGTAAATGGTATACATAGCGATACTTACTCTGTAACCTGGAAGACTTGCTTGTTTTCTTTTTTTTCACTTTCTGTTGGAAAGTAGATTTGACAATTAAAGAAAAGCAAGGGAAGCCAGAAAACATCAGTATATAATCTGGGAGAAAATGACTTATTGAACAAACAATAAGCCAAAAACAGAATCTGATAGACATAATCATCCCAATGGGACAACATTGTCTTCTCCTTTCATTCCAGTATGAACAGGAAGGAATCAAGCTGGTTTTGGAGATGAAAAACAGCTTTAGTGAATAAACCCCTTAGCTCCAGTTTACCTGAAATTAATCTATACCTTTATATCCAATAAAGATATTATAAGACGGCTTGTGTTTGCCAACTAACAATAAAGGATTAATAGGAGGGTACGTAATAATAGCGACAGACGGAGAAGTGGCAGCCATCAACCGAAGCAGTTGCAAATGTTATTGGACTATATCCTACCTTATCCGTGTCCGATTCATACGTTATGGCTGAATCTCCATCATCCGGAATATGTTCGACTTCCTGACTCATATAAAAGAAAATAGAAGAAATAGATTGTAAGCTCTAGAACACAGAACTCTGATCCTGTTATCCGATCTTTCCTCAAAGGCTTATAAAGGTTGTTTAAGTTTGCAAGAAAACCATGTATATTTAATGAAGCCGAAGACACCTACTTAAAACTCAATTCAAGTTTCAAGACGGCAGAGGCAAACAATAAGTAAGGACACGTTTGAATCTGGGTCATATTTTGAAGCAGCGATCAGAGGACTTGAAAGTCTAATTCAGGTGGGTGCTTAACGCGACACTTCAAATGAAAAAAATCGAGCTGAGCTGGGAAAGGTTAGGAAATTCCTGGAAAAAATGGGTTAGTTTTCAAGCACTTCATACATCATTCAGATCTTCGGCTTCTGTTCCATTTTGCGCTGAAAGCCAAGACATTGTCTAACAATATCACGCGGCTCCAGGGATGGACTCAGACCTCTTCCACGACGGACTGGAAAGAAAAAAGATATGTTAGACAGCATTGGAAAGGATGGGGCTTTGGATATATCAATGTTGCGACCTTGTATCATATTGAGGTTATGAACAAGAGGTTTCATTACTGGATATTAACGATATCTCACAGAAAGCTATGAGCAAAGCTGTTAGGAAAACTCAAGATTTGAGTCTATTATTGTCTGAATGGTGGCCATCAAGAAAAAAGCTCAGTATTTTTGACCTCTGTAGTCCAGTTGGGGGCCCTCAAGATTTTTTTTAGAGCATCAGCCTACCTGAAACACCCATAAATCCCATTATATTAGCGGGTCCAGGACTATCTTATGTTAATCGATGGACCTTCCTATAATGACACAGACAAGTCCCTTCCAGCAGATACGGGGTTGGCCAAAAAACAGGAGGGAGTTCTCCAGCTTCACTGTTCTCAAAGTATCAATTCCACCCAAGATGACTAGTCTTATATCCCAGGTTATTTACTAACGAGCAAACATAAGGATTAAGTTGTCCCACATGCGCAGCTATCCTTACTTCTAGGGGTTGGGACATGATGTCATATCTCAACACCCCACTTTTATAGGAAGCTGGGAGCCTGAGGGTCCATGTTATGCGGCAGAGACGCTGCCGTCCCCCCCTGGACCTGCCGGCCGAGGCCAGAATAGGTCACAGCCCCATGCGGGAAGCCCTGGTTACCTCTAACACCTCTAACACATACAAACGAGCCTCCTTATTTACTTTGTATCCACTGGAAATGTAAATTATGTTTTTTTTAAATGAAATATATTTGAATATTTGTATTATTTAATCAATGTTTCTATTTTATTTAATATTGCTGTTATTTCTTCATTTATATTGCACCATCATACTCGACAGCGCTGTACAATGGGCAAAAAGAGCAACAAGTAATGCATCACATAACAATCTGAACAAGCGGAAACAAAAGATAATGTAAGAACTTTTCCCCCCAAAATGAATCAAGTAATTGAGCGATGAACGTAGAGGCTGGCGCGGTATTATTATTGTTAATTATTATTATTAATTATTATTACTGCTACGTGTTTTGAAAGCTAAGCTATTATGAGGACGCATGTCATATTACTGCAGACCCCCATACAGTGCAAGCACCCAGCACATTAACGGGTTAATAGTTCTCTTACCCCTATACAAACCTGCCCCCTCACATCAAGCAGCACCCCCCAGCTGTATAGGCCCGACCACCCGAGGATCTCCGTCCTCCCAAGCGAGTCCTTAGCAACCGCAACTAAGGAGGGTAACAACCGAGCGCAACCCGGACCCATTCCGTGGGACCCGGCCTCCCGGAAGCCGTGGCGGCCATCTTTGATTTGGGCAAAGCCTAAACGCTCTTACGAAAGTGAATACATCATGTTAAAAACAGTAATAAACCCCCTTAAACATTTCAAGAGTCCATTCAAAATAGACTCGTTTAGTTTGGAGGAGCTATGAGTTTGCTTTCTAGCCAAACACAATTGGCAGTGGGGAGATAGGCTTCACACACAGACTCGTTGACGTTATGTTTTTATTGGATGCGGGTACAGTATGTGAAACGCAGCGTGAAGTTCCTTTCCCATAAGTAAGATGGCGTCTTTGGGTCAATGGCTACCTGTTTCCCTGATCAAAGATGGCGCTGCCCATTCCCGCAGATCCTTGCATGGCGCTGACCCGCCTCTTCCCTTAGGTTCTAACGTGCTGTACTGGGTGAGTGTGCTTCCTGGAGTCAGGCTTACCTGCGGGTCCAGTGTGAGGCCTGGGGGTCATCTCTATTGTGTCAGTAACTGAAATAAGGTTCCTTGGGTATTAGATATTCCTATATATTTACTATTTATCCAGTTCAGGGACATATTATACCCGAGATGACGTCACACGTTAGTATAAAGAGTTAAAACAGTATGTCTTAGTTGTTAAGGATGGAGGTTACTATATCATGCAAACTGCCAAACCGGGGCCATTTACGACCAGGCGTTGCACACAGGGTAAATGCATACTTGCCAACTATCCTGATTGGTTTTAGACAATCCCAATAACGAGCTCACGTCGGGGTGGTTTGCGGTCCAAAACGATGTCACGGCATTTTAGGGTTTCTAGCCGCATAGATAGACGTCTTGATGTTGCCCCATCACGCCATAACAGCTTTATCTGCTGATGACATCATTGGCATACACTGTTTACATACTTGCCAACATTCCCGACAGCGGAAGACGTATCCCTCATCATGAAAGGCTTGAATAGGCATTGCCCGCATAGCGTGCGCAGAATGTAATGTGTGATGTCATCGCGTTTGGAACACTCGATAGGGATCCGTGACGGTGTGAAGCATGGAGTACTAGCCACGTGTTAATTTCTTATTGGCCCCATGCAATCCTTTTTTTACTGATCAAACATGATTTTATATTTCTGAAGGCTTTTTCTCTTTCTACAGAGGGCCTGATGGATACAGAATGTTCCCAGCTGCTGCCCCATGTTTGTGGCGTCCTCATCGACAACAGACAACTTATGTCAGATGACTCCGTCTTTGAGAAACTCTTGGACTGGTTCACGTCTTTGGTCTCCTCTGGTAATTACTGCGCAAGAAGCGAGAACGTATCCACGTGAGAGCTGTCCGGTAGAGTGTGTGTTAGAGGGACACTCCAGCCACCATATTTACTTTAATGCATATGACAGATGTGAGGTCCCTTTAAATGTTCCTGTAGTCCTTTTTTGCAAATGCATGGGGGGGGGGGCATTCTGCATATGCCCCATTCACCCAGCTAAATGCCCCGCAGAAGATGCATCTACCTGCACATGACTTTACTCATGCGTTCTGGGGTGGTGGGAAAACCTATCCACCTTGGTTCTTCGTTAGAAGTTCACTGTAGTCTCTTCCGTTAATTGGCAAAACTTGGGATGTCCCACAAAAACGATGCGTATGATAATATAAGTTAGTCTACGATGAAATGCCTGGGCGGCCATGAGGTCTTGAAGTAGTGGAAGACTTGCACTCGTTGGATACATTCAGGGCTGCGTATGTTCTAGGGTCTTGTATTTCACTTGTTGGGTTGTTCTTCTCGTTTGTCTTCTAGTACCAGCTAAACAGTTGTTAGAAGACAATCAATGCATCATTGGGCTCCTTCAGCAAGTCCTGAACGTGGCAGACACGGATCCCAGTCTGCTGTCCTTCTCCATGAAGCTGACGGGAATGTTTGCCGCCTCTGAGGAAGGCTTCGATTACCTCCTGGTGAGTGAAAGGATGCCAACGTGTCCACCTGATAACATAGGTAGACCTGGATTGTCCTGTATCTTGGATTGACTTAAAGTATAAGGTGACGGCACCTGGCCTAAGTAAATTTACGGGATTTATAATGTTTTGATGTAACATCTGGAAAAACAGGCAAATTAGATGGGCTGAATGGGTCTGATCTGATGGAACATTTCTATTTCTCTCAGAATGGAGACGTTATCCAGGATATGTTTGGTGAATTTAGCTGGACCAATGTAACGTGGCGAGACGCCGTTGTAAGGATGGGTTGGATAAACGGTTTGACCAGGATGGTTCAGCATCATAAAGCAGTGTGCTTCTTGCCAGGGTCAGGTGAGTACAGTGCGTTATGTGACTTGATTTATTAAAATAACAATAATAAAAAGAAATGCCGCACTCTACAAAGAATCTGCACAGAAGGTCCTAAAGTTTGTAACAAAAGGGGAAAAATGGCTTCCTTGTGTTAAAATCCGGTTTGGGAATGCTTTTCTCTCTTTCTTTTCTCTCTGTCTCTAGCGCTCTATCTAATCTCATCTGTCCATCTCCATTTTCATCTCAGGAGCGTTGCAGGCGATGCTCGATTTACAGATGGACCCCAGTTTGTTCGTTGCATCTGCTGTCAATGACCTTATAGCTCACGTGTTTCTCACGAGCGTGAAGGTCCAGCCAGACCCAAAACCCACCAACATATCAGACCTGCCGGCTGTCTCAGGGGTCATCCTGACGCACCTGGAGAGGTCACTCTGTTCTGGGGTCCCTACTGCAATCGGTCAGTCAATTAAAACCCTGGCCGCCATATTTAAAGGCTGCACCAATGAAATGGCTCAGCTACTTTGGCTGCAGGTTTCAGCTCCCATCCGTGATCTCCTGGACCAAAAACCGGCACGCGGAGCCCTCTGCTTGGAGGAATTACTTCTTGCCGCATCCAGGTAAATGGAAGAAGAAGAGTGGAAACAACAACACCTCATCGTGGGGTTGATAACAGAATCAATTAATTAATGTTGTGATCTCTTCTAGGTTTCCTGCCTTCCGTGATTCAGACTGTGACGTTTGGGTTACGATGAGACACGCTCTCAAAAATCTGAACACGTTCCAGTCTGTGTCTCTTGCTGCGGAGATCATGAAACTCGATTACTGGTTAGTTTGGATTTAGCTTGAGTTTTACCTTAACTACCCCAACTTGGTGCCATTGTCCCAGTCCCTTATCACATGCCTTTCAGTCAAGGTCAGAAGGGAACTCGAACCACAAATCCAATTTAAAATGGTTTAGTATCCAAGTCAATAAAAGGCAAAAATAAACATGCATTACAAAGGGGTTGCCAAACCCCACGGTGACTAGAAACCACTTCCAGGGGCTCAGGGTTTTGTAGCACTGCCATTATGAATGTAGTGTAGCGTGTGCTGTAAGCCGCCCAGCGGGGTCATGTAATGCACGCTACGTGACGCCGCTGGTCACCTTTGATTTGTGGAGTCCTTCAATTAGATTATTATGGTGTATTTGTAAGTCATAAGACTTTTTTGTAACTTTTATTTTCTGTCCAGCCCAGAAGATGTTAGTCTACAAGCAACATCTGTGCTGCTTCATCCATTAGACTATATATTGAAAGTGTCTTCAGTCCGCTCCGGACAGCCAGGTAAAATACACTCCTTTCCAAATACCGTCACCTCCATCTCCCGTCGTAGCTGGTCTCCGTTGTCTTTGTACCCTTACAATCCATCATGAATGTTGCTGCCAGGCTAATCTCCCTTACCCATCACTCTACTAACGCCTCTCCCCTCTATCATCTCTTCGCTGGTTTCCGTCACACGTTGGGATTGAATGTAAAATCCTTACTCTCACCTAAAAAGCTCTTTTCCCTACATTTCCTCACTTCTCTTCATATACACTCCGGTGGGATCAGATGAGGTCTCTCCACTTATCTGATCGTCAACGGGTTAACGTGCTGTTGGGTCACCATACCCTTTTTCTCCTCTAAATCCTTTTTAAACAAAAAAAAAAATCTGAATAATTTGGATTTCCACATTCATTTGTTTTAAAGCTAGTATTTTGCGCGTGGAAATGTATGTTAAATATTGCTTGTTGTCCTCGAAGGTTTGCTGGATGAGCTTGTGTGTGATCCTGCAGCCGTAGAATATATTCTGTCCGAGAAGATGCCCTGTATTTCACTCTTGTGTCATTGTCTCTGCTACCTCAAGGAGCTTTGTGATCAGGTAACGTATAAACCGCTCCGCAGTTTCACTGACTTCTGGGGAGAAGAACTTTACCTTAATGGTCTATAAGGGATCACATATGTACTGCCATTCAAAAATATGGGATCACAAAATTTTTATTTGTTTTGGTGGGGGGGAAAAAGCATATTTGGTCCATTAATATAACATGAAATGGATGAGAAATCCAGCGCAGACGGGGTTAATGTTGGAAATGACTATTGTAGCTGGAAACCGATGATTTTTAATGGAATCTCTTCATAGGCGTACAGAGGCCCTTTATCACTCCCATCACTCCTGTGTTCCAATGGCGCGTTACATTCGCTGATCCTAGTTAACGTTTAAAAGGCTAATTGATCGTTAGCCCCATTTGCGATTATGTTACAGAAATTTCCTTTTTCAATGAAAACAGCTAAGCGACCCCAAACTTTTGAGTGATTGGGTATTTCAAACTCCCGATGTTAGAATTTTAGACATTATATATCTATTCCTCATTTTGTTTAATTTCTTGCAGAACTGCCTTAAAATACAGATCCCCCACGAGTCCGTGCTGAGTTCTGTGGTCACGTTGCTGCAGTTTTGCATCGGTCAAGCATCACCCACATCATCGTTGGGATCCACCATCAGCAAGTTTTTGATTGGTTGTCTCCGAGTGCAGAGATCCGCGCTGGATGCCGTCGGAGCGCTTTCCCGTTGGCCAAGTGAGACAAATGCTGGGTATCTAAATACGTGTTTTAATTTATGGGCGATGACACTTTGTTCAGCTCTTGAGCCTTTATTTTTGACACATTTCTTTAAGTTAAAGAGTCTTGTATCTTTGCAGAAATATTTCCTGATGTAACTAAACCTTGTCGGGTTTTATTTAGTGAGCCGGGAATCCTTGACATCTACTTACAACGTGCTGCTTGCTTATCTCGAGAATCCAGACAGCGATCCGACGGTAAGAACTTTACACTCAATGAGTTCTGTACACACTTAGAACACTCGTAGCCAGACTGTTGTTTCAAAATGTGGTTTTTAGGTTTTAAAGAAGACTCTCCAGGCTTTATTGAAATGGTTGCAGGCCTCTTCGACTCCAGAAAACTGTAATGATTGGGCTTACAGCCTTACTTTTTTGAAAGGTACGTAATCTGGAGAATAAGGTGCACTTAGTTTCCGCTGCTCATTTCTTTTCAAAATGCCATTTTAAATTTGTGACTAAAATGTTATTTAGGATAAAAATTGTAAAAAAGAGACGCAATGAGAATACATTTAGCTTTAAAAATCAGGCATGGAAATGGGCAGAAAACACAGCAAGAATTGAGCGCATACATTAAATCAGATCAGTCTGCAATAAAATATTACATATGTCTGCAACATATTTTTCAGCCCTGTGGCCAGTGGTATCGAAACGCTTTTGTAGCCCAACCTGGGAGCACCGCGACACAACCCTAGAATTCGTCACGGAACTCGTGGACAGCCTTAAAGGTAGCAGCCGTTTACTACTAACCTCCTGAAACGAGCATTCCCTTCTAGGCACGTTTGTCGAGGTGCAGTCCCATTTCAGGATAGCTATTTGGTTTTCTAGTGGTTTATTGCTAAAAGGTTCTCTTCCGGAGCCAGCGCTTATTTCATGGATATTTATTGACACGCTTCTTTTGTCAGAACAAGAAGGATTCAGGCAGGCGCTGAACTCTTCAGGTGTCCCACGGCTGGTCCTGGATCTTCTAAAAGACCCCGAGAGTTATGTTCGAGCGAGCGCAGTGATCTGCTTGGGTCAGCTCGTTGAGATTGCTGATCTTTACCAAACATTTGCTGAAGAAGGTCCTATGTCCAAGGAGCCCATGAGCAGAGAGGTCTGTACTTTAACTGCTTACACATTTTATAACTAACATGCATGACTTGATCTTATATTCATGTTTATGTATAGGTGTTTGTCCATGTGTAGCGCTTGAAGAAATAACGTATGTTGTGGAACCTCTTGTAGTCACAAATTGCTGTACTCACTTTTTTTCACCAAATTTCTTAGAGCATTGTGCCAAATCTCCTGGATATTTTATCCGAGGACACAGAGGGCTTTCCCAGAAGAGCAGTAGTGAAGGTTTTCATTGAGTGGCAGAAGTTACGTCACATGCAGAACTTACATGAACCAGAAAAACTGCTGCGCCGGATACTGGATGTAACCCGAAATGACTTGGATTGGGAGGTGAAAGTGAACGCCCTGGATATGGCCAACATCTTTGCCGATGAAACATTTACAACGTGTGGTGCCAACAGCTGTCCTTATGCTGTAGGGTTACCTACCGGTTTATGCCAGCTGAGTGAAGTGGTGAAGAGGTTTAACCGAGTAGGACTTTTCTCGTTTCTGTTCGATGCCCTTTGTGACTGCGATAGGATAGTAGCGTTGAAGGCATGCGAAATCCTGATATGTTTGAAGTCAAAGCTGAGCGAGGAATCCCTTCCTACCTCTAGGAACTCCGAGCTTCACGGCATCGAGTGGCTGGAGTGTACGCTGAGCAACTTGCGCCTCAAAGATCACCAAGCAGGGGGTCAAAATAGTGTAGGGCGTACGGACTGGGTAGCCGACATACTGATGAAAGTAGATTTGGAGACCCTGAAAAGTTCACTATCGATGGGCAGCGACTCCAAGCACCAAACTCCATGGTCACTCCTGCAGGACATTAGGACGACACTGTGGGGAGGGGAAGAACATGATGCAGATTGTTACTAAACTCCAAAAGAGGACAAGACTGTAAATCGTTCTTACTAGAAGAAATAGATTAAAACCTTTGTCTTGTGTAGAACTGCCACGGATGATACTGGAGGGAGACTCCCCATAAGAGGGAATAAATATCTATTGGTTCTATGACAGGCTTGGTTTTATTTTACATTCCAAAATATATTTTTGTACAAAAAAAAAATTGTTTAAATGTGTGCAAATTTACATATTGATCCCTGATTGGGACCCTAATCCTAAAAATGCGAGCGTTAAGTTGGATTTAAAGGGGGAGTCCTCACGTTTTATAAATGGACTTTGTAGAAAAATGACAGTAACTTGATAGAAATTTCTATTTTATATGATTTTCAAGTTAAAATAAAACATACATTGTCGTTGTTTTATGATTCTGTATTTACTTGATATGGTTCTGCTCCCGCGTAACAGAAGAACTCTTTGTTGTGTAAGGGAATTTCTGGTTTGGTTTAAGAGACGTTGCTGTTAATGTTTAAAAGGACAGTCATACTGTTTTGACATCTATTTTATGTAGAAATACCCCCAGATTTCCTTTGTTCTTGTTTCTGTCCAAAGTGGAGAGTTTCACTTCTTTAGACAAATAAACAGACTCTATAAGGCAAATATTTATTATATATTACAGTTTATTCAGAGTCATGACGGTGATAACTGTACAGGCAGATGGAGCAAATGTGCCAAAAGCAGGAGGAAGAGGGTCACCTGGGGCAAAGTATAAAAATAGGTACACTTAAACCCCCCCCATCTTTGATCAATATCACAGCTTAGCAAATGATTTAGTCACAGTGAACCCTGCTTTTATTGTATTGTTTTATATAAGAAATGGAGAAAAAAAGGCACCTTTTTCAGAAAGGCATGTTGTTCACCAGGGTTCTCTTGGCAGAATTGTGTTTTAGTACAAATCACACCTGTAATCTGTGGCCATAGATATATTTTATGTATTTTCTTTCTGCTGGAAGTAAGGAATTCCCATACAATAGAAAAGCAGATCACCAAACCGACTGCATGATAAATGTGAACGATGCGCAGTCCCTTTTATTCTTTCCCCATTCAACCACAACAGCTGTCCGTTTAAATTCATTTCCAAAAGGAAAGATTTCAAGTTCAAAATGAATAACTGGCCTAATATAAGCCAAAGAAGCCGGTGAATGTTTTCATTTTCATCTATGAAGAAGAGAAGGTGTGATGAATGACCTCCATACATCCGAGGTGCCGCATTGCTACTGTGGGGTCATGTGACTGTGTCATGTGACCCTGTAGGGCTCACACCTCCTGGCCGGCCACAGGAATAAAGCCAGCTCCGTATACAGCAAGTGAGAGGGTCCAGCGAGTCGATGTAATTCCTAAACCCCACGGCTAAGTCAGGACCACCAATAACTGACAGAGAAGCTGATATCCAGGGCTCGGATGTAGTGCCACCATTTCACCGGGATAAAAAGCAACTGGCCGGGTGACAGAATGCATTCCTGATACGCCGCGTCTGAAAACCGTGGGAACCTGTCAGTGTCAGGGTTTTCAACATCGACCTACAAAGAATAAATATAAGGAGTCAAATACAATTAACTATTTAATGCACTTTAGGCGTTACATACAATAATTTGTGGATTGCATATAATAAATACATCTAACCAATATATGCATAAGTCCGATAGACAAAGTCTTGCAGTATGCAATGATACTTTTTTATTGGACTAACATGGTATTTAAAATACATGGTCTTAAGCTCTCCAAAGCTTGCCTTTTAAATATCATGTTGGTCCAAAAAAAGGTATCATTGCATACTGGGGGGAAAAAAACAAATGTTTGTTTTGTTTAGTGCATTTTACACAAGTATTGTAAACTATTCTATGTAAAGGATCTAATTATTATTCAAGTATTTAATACAGTTTAGGGTTTATATTGTACTATATTTATGGATTAGGTATAATAAATGTTTTTAAGAGAGGATTTGATGTAATACATACAAATATTGTAAGGATTATATTACCGGGCCACTCTGGCTAATCTGGGATTTGAATTTATGTTTAAAATAGAAAAAGTTTGATTTAACATTATGTTTAACATATTATCAGCATGCGGCTAGGATTTACTCGCCTGGCTTGTGTTGTGAAGGAGCGAACTGTCAAACGGGTATACTTTTTCCGTTTCATCCACCGCGTAGACGCGTACGTACTTCCTTCCTACAATCTGGTTAGAGAAGCAGAATTCTCGCTTACCGGAGGCAGTTTGATAAACTCTACCTTCACAAAACATGATAATATTGGAAACTAGCAGAAGATAGTTACTTATGTTCTTAAAATGATTTTAAGGAGGGTAACTGACCTGAGCCAGGAAATTCTGTTGAGGGTCCTGGTGAAGAGGAGAAACGGTTCCCGATGGACCAAACCAAGCATTAATAGTAATGTCATCTTCATCGCCTTCTCCAAGGCAGCAGTAATCCGGAATGCCAATATCTTCTCTCAGTTCACTTATCTTAAATAAATGTATTAACGTATTTATGTATTTTTTATCTCAGAGGCTAATGTCCTATTAAGACATTCTTCTCACATTATTGTAGACTACCACCCATAATTTCACCAAAGCACCCCCCCCAAATAAGCTCCATTTAAATATCTCTTCACCTGTGAATCAAACTGACATCTCTGTTTACCTGTAGCCAGGGTTACCATATTCATTAAAACAGATCTCCTAAAACTTGGATATCACCGTCTGCCGGCGTCCTCCTTTTAAACAAATGTTTTAAAAAATTACCTGTTCAAACAGCTGATGCTGAGCCAGATATCCAGTACGGCCTTGCTTTCAGAAAATAAAGATACAGGTATTAGTATAAGAGTTTACCTGTTCAGGTGACTTATACATCAATATTAAACCAACAATATAATGTGAGATCATGACAGGATGCAGCTTTATTAAATCTACATTTTATTTTAATAAGCATGTTATGGATTCTAATACAAATTAATTTCCTGAAACACACAGACAAATCACATACCTGGTTTCTTATGTATCTGTTAATGAAATCATTTATAGTCATAAGTTCCTGAGACCATTCCGTATCGGTGTATCTGGATCCCAGCTCCACAGGAACCGTTCGGCATCCTGCTACCTTTTGGAGGTATTCCACGCTGTTGGCATGTAAAATAATGTTAGAAGTTTATTTTTTTTGTGTTGCCAAGATATACCGTATTTGCTCGATTATAAGACAAATGCTCTGAAAAATAACCATCCTCTTATAATTGAGGTTGTCTTGTAATCAGACCTCAAATAGAGATCCGACTATGAGACTTAAGATCCAGATCCCCCGCAGAGCGGGATGCGCAAAGACAACCTCCGCTGCTGACGGCCATCACATGACCTTCCTGCGCTCATTTATAGAACCCCCGGCTGGAACGGCCAGCAGCAGCGGAGGTTGTCTGTGTGCATTGCGCAGACGTCCACCAGTTGCCCCCACTAGACACCAGGGAATCTGAAACATGGAGAACAAGTCTAGGGCTGCACTGGTAAGTCGGGGGGGGGGGTATATAGGGGATATAAGGCATATCTGGGGGCCGAGTGGCACATAGGGGATATAAGGCATATCTGGGGGCCGAGTGGCACATAGGGGATATAAGGCATATCTGGGGGCCGAGTGGCATATAGGGTATATAAGGCATATCTGTAGAGAAAAGGTCTCAAGTTTTACAAGGCTATAATCCAATGGAACCATTATGGAACCATTAGAATGTCTGTAAAAACATCTTAAATGCCACATTTGAAACTGGTCAATATGCGTTTTGGACCCAAGCCCTATTAGTTTATAGCCAGTGGAATATATGGTTTGATGGGGTAAATTTAACTGGCCGGCTTCAAAGATGTCCCAAATAACACAGAGAGGCAGAATGACCAGTTTTAGATGATATGGGGAAACAAAATGGTATTTTAAAGTGGGTACACTCGTCCTTAAGGGGTTAACAGTCACTCTAAAGATTATTCATATTATATGTGCTTCTGCTTAGGTTTTCCTTAGTTGGAAACGGTGAAGCTCTTTCCTGAGTTACATGTACTTTATTTTAGGAAACTAAACAATACTAGTTCCTACCTCCATTTCTTCATGCAAGGCCAATGGTCAACGATGCCTTCTAGAATAACCGGCTTCTGTGAAGTCAAGAAGTTCTCTTTGAAGTATTCTAAAGACGGACAGTGGAGCTTTGGGATCGCACGGTCCAAATTCACGGCAGGAATGAGTGAATGGTGCATTTTCTGTCAGGAGAGAGGGCATGAGTTACATCAAACTACCGATAGGCAGAAAAAGATGAAGGCAAGATAACTTTGTATCCGTCTTTTGTGTGAAGAATGACTTCATAGCAGACTTGACCGCATAATCACCAAGGTTATATATATATATATATATATATATATATATATAACCAAATTTGATGATAGACACAATATTTGCATTTTGATGCAGACCGCAGAAAGTTTGTTAATGCTAAAAGTATTGTCTTCTGCAAACTATTATCCCATCATAAGTGAATCGTAGCAAACACTTCCCCATATATCTACCTCTGGTATTAAGTCATTCTCCGGCTCCGATTCTCCTTTGGTATTCCTTTGCCTCTTCTGTCCCTTAAAGCCCAAACCTACAAAATAACAAATGTTTAACATGTTATAATATACGCCATAATACTCAATTCGCAAATAGATAACGTTTAAGTGAAGACAGGGCCGGTGCACTCGTAGGAAGGATTCACGTGACTGGTGGTATCCAAAGCTTAACATAAATATACGTTCGCTTACTTATAAAAAGTGCAATTCACACCAGTATTCTAGAAACACTTTATAAAGAAATGGAGCGGGAACCTGAGGTCCGGGATTCCACCGACTCCTTCTCCCGAATCGGTAATTCTTGTTTCTGATGCTCATCGTCAGGCTTCTCCCGCAGCATATTATAATCTGGTTTATGATTTGGAAATACGCGTCCATGTTCAGGGCTTTCCCAGGCTGATACTGGGACGTTTTCTGATGATTCTACCGGTTCATGTTCAGACTGCTCTGTGGATGATTCTGGCCCACATTGAAGCCGCTCTGCATCTGCCAGCAGGCTGTTACAGTGCTTTTCCCCGGGTAGCACCGGTCCGTGCTCAAGCCTGCCTTTGGCCGATACTGGTCCTTGCTCAAGCCGGTCCATGACTGACACCGGGTCAGGCCCAAGCCGGTCCATGACTGACACCGATCCCCCCTCATGCCCCTCTCTGGCTGGCACGTCCGGCGAGCGGTCTCCATGCTGCAGGATGTGGATAACTCTGCCCAGTACGTTATCCATGATGTGGACTCCCAGCAGCAGCCCCATGTCACACACCCGCACGGCCTCCTCCCTGCTACCCCCAGCTGGGCTCCAGCACAGCCCGAGGGCCTTAAACAAACACCCATAGGTGTATACGGCCCGCCACCCCCGGGACACTTCCTGCCAGCTCCGCGCATTTAGCTTCTCCCAGCCGTAATCCATAAGCAGCTGCCCCAGCCTCCCGCACCGTTCCAGGTCTCCGCCATACAAGCAGACCGCGGCCTCCCGCACACACCAGGCCACACTATCATCTACTTCTGGGCCCGGATCAGCCGGGAACTGCTCTAGAGACAGCGGCAGAGCGGCCCGAACCTGAGCCCACAGAAACCCTGGCATGACAAGGGAGGACCAGTCACTGAGCGGAACGGTGTACGCCAAGCTCCAGCGTCCGGCCGGAACTATATGAGCGAGGTACCACTTTCTCAACGATGCTGCCAACTCTGGTCGGATGGATTTCTGCGATGCACACGTTAAGTTCCGGTTCTATCCGTTTTCCAGTAGATCGATCCCGTCTCATACGGTAGCGGCTAGTTCCTACTCGGTAGAAGGACTCTGGCACTACAGGAAGTTGCAAAACATGGAAACGATAGAAATCGGACTGAGCTCATATCGCGCAGCTTCTACGTGGGATGTGATGGCGAGAGCTCTGACAGAACGCTGCTGTCTTTCAAGTTACTAAAAATGGAGAACATGATGGAGGCAGAAGAAAACTTAAATCTTTATGAAAAATCCCGTTTTATTTCGAATTTACAGTTTTGCAAGTTGTTATATGCATCTTAGAACTGTAGATTTAAATCATTGTTCAACAGAGTTTTAGAAATTGCATTGATATCCCCTCAGTGTGAGTGTGTCTCTCTCTCTCTCTGCAATCCCCTCAGTGTGAGTGTGCCTCTCTCTGCCGTCCCCTCAGCGTGAGCGTGTCTCTCTCTGCTGTCCCCTCAGCGTGAGTGTGTCTCTCTCTCTGCTGTCCCCTCAGCGTGAGTGTGTCTCTCTCTCTGCTGTCCCCTCAGTGTGAGTGTCTCTCTCTCTGCAGTCCCCTCAGTGTGAGTGTGCCTCTCTCTGTCGTCCCCTCAGAGTGAGTGTGTCTCTCTCTCTCTGCTGTCCCCTCAGTGTGAGTGTGTCTCTCTCTCTGCTGTCCCCTCAGTGTGAGTGTGTGTCTCTTTGCTGTCCCCTCAGTGTGAGTGTGCCTCTCTCTCTCTGCAGTCCCCTCAGTGTGAGTGTGCCTCTCTCTGTCGTCCCCTCAGCGTGAACGTGTCTCTCTCTCTGCCGTCCCCTCAGCGTGAGTGTGTCTCTCTCTCTGCTGTCCCCTCAGTGTGAGTGTGCCTCTCTCTGCCGTCCCCTCAGCGTGAGTGTGTCTCTCTCTCTGCTGTCCCCTCAGTGTGAGTGTGCCTCTCTCTGCCGTCCCCTCGGTGTGAGTGTGCCTCTCTCTGCCGTCCCCTCGGTGTGGGTGTGCCTCTCTCTGCTGTCCCCTCAGTGTGAGTGTGCCTCTCTCTGCCGTCCCCTCAGTGTGAGTCTGTCTCTCTGACGTCCCCTCAGTGTGAGTGTGTGTCTCTGACGCCCCCCATGTGAGTGTGTCTCTATATGCCGTCCCCTCAGTGTGAGTGTTCCTCTCTTTACCATTCCCTCAGCGTGAGCGGGTCTCTCTCTGCCGTCCTCTCAGCGTGAGCGGGTCTCTCTCTGCCGTCCTCTCAGCGTGAGCGGGTCTCTCTGCCGTCCCTTTAGCGTGAGTGGGTCTCTCTCTGACATCCCCTCAACGTGAGCGGGTCTCTCTCTGCCGTCCCCTCAGCTCGAGCAGGACTCTCTCTGCCGTCCCCTCAGCGTGAGTGGGTCTCTCTCTGCAGTCCCCTCAGCGCGAGCAGGACTCTCTCTGCCGTCCCCTAAGCGTGAGTAGGTCTCTCTCTGCCGTCCCCTCAGCGCGAGCGGGTCTCTCTCTGCCGTCACCTCAGCGTGAGTGGGTCTCTCTCTGCCATCCCCTCAACGTGAGCGGGTCTCTCTCTGCCGTCACCTCAGCGTGAGTGGGTCTCTCTCTGCCATCCCCTCAACGTGAGCGGGTCTCTCTCTGCCGTTCCCTAAGCGTGAGTGGGTCTCTCTCTGCCATCCCCTCAACGTGAGCGGGTCTCTCTCTGCCGTCACCTCAGCGTGAGTGGGTCTCTCTCTGCCATCCCCTCAACGTGAGCGGGTCTCTCTCTGCCATCCCCAGCCATCTGCCAATTTTGTGGTAGTATTTTTTTGCGTTTTGTTTATTTTTTCATACACATTTTACTCCAGGTGTGATTTTACAGCTCCTGGTATACGTCACTGTCAAACAATATCCCAATATGTTTTCAGCAACATCCCCCTCAAACATGGGTTTGTCGGTTGTTTGGGGGGTAATAGGCCACATTTGGGACATGCGCAATTCAGTTTATCAACTTGGAATTTTGACATGATGAAAATTGTTCCCACAGATGTCCTATTTGGGACATCTGTGGAGTCAGCCAATTCAATTTACCCTTTACAACCATGTATGTTTGAAAACAAGATATACCTGGGGTATTTCAACTACTAGTATTTTAACCCTTTACAGACTAATTCTACTACCAGTCGTAGTCAAGGTTTGTGGTAGTTATTTTTTTATTGGTATGAATTTGCCACTCCTGGTAAACGATGGCCTTCTAAGCTTAAATGGCATAGCTAAAATGCTCAATAGCAAGGCATTCAGCAAAAAACCCACGGTCAATGTCTGTCATACTATATAGTGTTGGCAGTTATGCTGTACCACCGTCAATGTCTGGCTCAGTACATAGTAATGTCAGTTTTGCTCTACCACTGTCAATGTCTGGCTCAGTATATAGTGATGGTAGTTATGTCATAGTATATACTATTTTTCAGATATATTCAGATAGTATTTCTATATTTATGATTAGAATTACTTATTTTTCAAGTGCTGCTGATATTTAAAAATAATTCATATATATATTTATGTGATGTGTGAAAACCACAAATTAAATGTGTTTACGCTGTTTAAAAGTTATCTTTCTTATAAATCCAAATACTGAAACATAGATATGAGAGCTAATAATCTCAAGGGAGGAGCTTAACCAAGCAGCGGCGTGTCATTATAAAGTGTGTCTAAGAAAGAGGCTTCGCCACAGGGGGCCCACCATGTTTTGTGGCCTGGGGCCCTGGATGGTCTCAGTCCGCCCCTAGCACCAGCTGTAGGCTGATGAAGGTTCACAGGAAATGTATAATGGTCATAAAACGGTGTGAAATCGGGAAAATTGTCGTTCATTAACATTCCCAGGCTGTGGATAGCCACAGGTAACAAACCAATCGTTTAAAACTCTTCTGTATATCCCCACTCTTTGCAGCGGCTATAAAAAGCAGGCTTCAATTTCTATCAAAGTATCCAGTGAAAGAAATCCGTCAGTTTAATCTTAATACAATTACAAGGCTTGTTTGCCATTAGTCTAATTATGCCACTTATTCCAAATTACACATATTATGTCACGGGCATCGGCTTCCAGTTACATTTCGACATAACCGTCTCTAATTCATCCAACATGCAAATGTTTTACCGTGGCAGGGTAATGGTCAGTGATCGTAATTCGACGCGTTCCAGCGCGCTAATTAAATCAACTGAGAAAAATACACATATATATGTCTCGCTGCAGAAATATTAAAAGGGAGATAAAAACTCTAATCTCCTTGTTTTTCAGTAATAAATATTAAAAATAAATAAATAAAATAAACCGCTGTTCCTTAGGTAATTATACTTGTTGTTTTTCTTTCTTATTGGCTTAAAGTTACTTTTATTTTTAAAGAAAAATGCTCTTTCCTTACTTAAATATATTTATGATTTTTTTATTTCTTTCTGGCCTGCATGAAGGTATACTCAACAGCGTTCATATGGTAATAGGAACAATCCTAAACAAGTTGCAAGGCATTATGGTTATGGTATTGCCCTCGCGCATACCAGCATGGACATACAGGTGAAAGCGGATGGAAAGTAAATATACTATTGATCTCCAAGCCAATGTTGACTGTATACTTTTTTTTTTTTTTTAATAGATTAAATCTGGTTTGTAAAAAATGCTGTTAATCTGAAAATAAGTGGCCTTGGTTGAATTTTAGCAGCGATACGTTTTACCTCCTTTGCTGTTGCTAATGGGGAAAACCACAATTGTGTTTATCACTGGTTTTGAGTACATCAGAGAAGGCAGAAATTAGTTTCCTGGAAGCGATGGGTGGGAGCGTCAAAATGTTCTTGGTTTTCGTTCCTTTGCAACTGTTCATTAACGCAGGAAACATGACAATCGCAATTATTAACCAAAAAGGAGAATCAAGAGATACTTGCGACACAAAACAATCTTTCACAGAAGGATATAGCATTTTTAGCTTTAATACAGTGTTTTTAAATTACTTAACAATTATAATACCTACTTTTTCCTGTTTAAAATGTAATATTATAAAAATGAAACATCTTGTATAATAATTCACATTTCTACAGCGTTCTAATGCACAAATATGCTCTACATTTTACAAGACATACATACAAAGCTCGACATATAGTTAAAAAGTAGAACCACCCTTAAAGTGATAATTCATTGCCAGCTGTACATGCAGTAAAAGTGTCTGTTTTTCATCCTTATGCCGAGTGTAGGTACGCCAAAAACACCAGGGTTCTCGTTTACACCAAGCCCTTGCATTGCGAAGACACACAATGGCAATATGGATATTTGCTTTGACACCGTGGAAAGCAAAGCGAATACATAAACCTGTATGTTTATGAATTACATAAACATATGCCGATGAATAATGATGTCATCAAAAAACCTTTTCTTCTCTAGATTTGTGTGATGGAATATAATTCTACTAGTGTGGCTTATATTTATATTTTTTTTTGCTGTAAATTGACCCTATGACAAGGGTGTCCAACCTGCGGCCCTCCAGCTGCTGCAGGACTACATCTCCCGTACTCCCCAGCCTGCCCCTTAGCATTATGGGAGATGCAGTCCTGCAGCAGCTGGAGGGCCGCAGGTTGGACACCCTTGCCCTATGAGATAATTTTAGGAGTCAGTATTTCCTTCGAAGTCGGACTTTAAGAAGCATAAGACAGACTACTCCTGACACGGCTTACGAATTCTGTAATTCCACTTCTAACTTGTGAACCCACCAACACATACATGATGGGGTTGAGACAGATGTGGGCATGGCATATACAGGACAGCAGTGGCAAGAACACGATTATCTTATACATTAAAGTAACATTCATGGTCTGGACTGCAACAAGTAAAATAATCTCAGCTATGACAACTGGGGTCCAGGTCAGTAAGTGAGTTAAGACAACAGCGACCGTGATCCTGTAGAGTCTGCTCAGTTTCACTTCTCTGGATTTTTTGACGTGCAGGACAATGATTATGTTGGAACACAGGGTAACACAAATTGGAATAACGTATCCAATTACTAGTAGAGGGATTATAAAACACTTTGCTGTATATACCATCTGGTTCCATAATCTTAGAGCATTTTCATCAGCACAGCAGTAATAAGTTTTACACTGTTCTACGTAGCGTGAAAATGTGTTAATGGTGCCCATGTCCAGAGATTTAAGCGCAATGGCGCTTGTATCAAGATTGACTTTCCCAATATTGAACAAGCTGCATTCGGTTTTACCCTTAGTTTCAACCTCTCCACCTAAAAATATGGCAGGGATACTGGACAAAACAGTTACTGACCAAATGATGGCGCAGATTCTACGACGGGCCTTTGGAGAAAAGGACTTGTGATGCCATATTGGTTTTGCGATAGCCAGAGCGCGATCAATATTTAGGGCTGTAATGAAAAAAATACTGGAGTACAGATTGATAATGGAAAGGTAATTATATATTTTGCAGAGGGACGATCCAAAAGTCCAATTGTTTCTAAACTCAGAGACAGTGTTGAGTGGCAAACAGAGGAGGAACACCAGATCAGCTACCGCAAGGTTGAGGAACCAGATTCTAGATTGACGTTTCTTCATTATGAAACCAGTGACACCAAGAACAACCACGTTGCCAATAAGTCCGACTACACAAATGATCACGGATAAAACAAAGCTGGCATACTGCACAGAGCCTGAATATTTTTCTTCTATCGTAACCAGGTCCGGCCTTTCCCAGCTGAACAAGCAAAGATCTCCAGAAGACCTTGTCGTATTCATTGATGGAACTTGGAAATCAAAAGCGGGCAGAGTTAATAGTGATACGTTGCAGATCTGTCAATAAAAGTTAGCATACTATACACACAGAACAGGGAACAGTGATCCGAAACAAATTGTTGTATTAAACAGCACTCAGGTATTGCTCTTCCATGTAATTTTATCGTAAATGACAGGAATGGATTCCACTCCTTGCTGGAAGGACAGAAACTGGTAAAAACTGGTGAGATGTGGCTAGAAATCAATGGAATTAGGACAGGAGTGTCTGAAATAGATATCATGTATTTCCTCTTATGGAGCCCCTAATAAACTCTAAACAACTATCCATAGCCCAATAGTCAACTAAGAATAGTCTATCCGGTCATTCTACCCTTTGTCGTCAGACCGTTCCATCAAGAATCAAATGTGAAATGCGTACAAGCCCCTACTCGAATCTTCCCTTTATATGTTTGCCCTAAATAGTAATTATTTTATTATTTCACCACCCCAGGTATTTCTTCTTGCAATTTCCTAATACACAGGCAAGTACAAGCTGGCACACACACAAGAACGGGTCTAATACAGGCTGTTTGCTTTTTCTCGTCCTCCAACAAGCAACACCCAAACCTCATTTTAATACAAAGTTACATTGAAAATAAATTAAAAATGTTTTTTTTTTTTAAATTAAGCCTTGAAGGCAATATACCCTGTGACTTGAAGCCTTAGGAAAGGGAGTGAAGGAGCCCCTAGGTCTTTATGGCATCAACCATTTCCTACCTAACTCATACCATTGTGTGCGGGAAGAGGGAGACAGAGGAACCAGGAGAAAGGGCATGTGTGGGGTCATCGAAAAGAAAAGTAGCATATACCCAGGGCCCCTTTAAATGAAACTGGTAGTTTGTTACGAAAATAAAAAAAATAAAAATCTAGAATACATTTTTTTATTTTTTTTTTCTGTATACTTACATCTTTTACAATTTTCTAAAGCGACTACATTTAAAAACACGCACTCAATGCGACTTACCTGGATATGAAGGGCATGGACAGAAGGCTCTGCCGTGGAGCAGCTGGCACATAAATGATCATGCGGTGTCTGGTCTGCATTCTCTCATATTTTTCATATCTGCTTTCAGAAGTTCTATTACAAGGGAGATTTCCCACGAGAGACACAGAAGCTGCAGCAATGTTAATGGACTAACTGACAATTAACGCTTTGATTTCGTATCTTATTACTTACCCCCTGTAAGCCATCGCTCCTCGTTATGGTGTGATGGCTCTAGTCCCATGTAAATAAAATCCTAAAACACATGGGACGGTATTCCAGACACTTTAGATGGCAATTTATGAAGAAACGGTTAAGTTCCTTTGGTTATTTACAGCTCGATTGTTGAAAGTTTAATTTGGAATTTTTTAACATCGCTCTTGTTAAATCTCACAAATCTTACATCTCTTGTGTTCTTGTAAACAATAAGTGGGAAATAACCCTCCTTGTGTATTTGCACCTTTCCCTGCCCCCACCCCAACTTTTCTCTCTTTTGGCCGAATTCACCTCCCTGCATGTAAAATACTTACTCCAGCGCTGGCTCAGCGTACGCTGCGTTTCGTGGGGGTCTCGCCTCACTTTTGAAGATTCGTACGAATTGACAAAATAGACAAATTGAATTAAATTTTCAATTCGCGTGAATCCGAATGCACAAGTCTAGTATGTGATTTCACTCTTTAGTGTTCCTCTCATGCCCAAGCGTAAACGTGAGTCCAGATGTGGGCCTCCTTGTCTACTTAGAGCCTCCAGGAATATCAACTACACCCCACTAATGAGGCCCATGAAGGCCGAAACGTAGGTCTGGGGTTGTTGGTTCCCTCATATAGCGGGAATTTGCTTCGTACTTCAGTTCGGGACTGCTGGTGTGGGCAGCTCAGGCTGATATGTTAATGGAGGACTGGAGTTAATGGGGACGCCCCATAGAGAAGGCTATTAGGCAGCCATCTCTTCTCAGTTGAGTTCTCGGACAGCATCTTTAAATAAACAAGGTTTTCAAAACTATGAGAAAAACACCAAAACACGGGGATACGACTATTCTCCGCAATCAGAGAAACGGAAAAGATTTGTAGTATTAACTCCTGAAGAAGGCATCTAAAGGTCCTACAATTTTGCAATCTCCTCCAGTCATCAAATATATAACATTTACATCACCGTATCACAAAATTATTCATATGCACAGAGAAATATTAACATTTATTCAAAAGGGATAAAGAGGAAAGCTTTTACTTGCCAATCAGTGTACGTTCATGTCAGGGAAGCTGAGATCGGTGGCAGTCTGTGGCAGAGCCAGCCTTAGCTGATCATTGTCCTGTCCGTATTTTTATGTTTATGGCAGACGTCTGCAGAATGTTTTAGAATATCCTTAAAATAATAATAATTTACAGTTAGCGTGATAATTAACATATAACCTACCTGTATAATAATAGAGGTATTATACTTCTGAACTTGCTGCCCTCTTGTGGTTCCTAGCAATATACACCGTATAATATATATATATATATATATATATATATATATATATATATACCATTATATATATATAAATATATATCATTATATAGTAATATATATATATATATACCATTATATATATATACCATTATATATAAATATATATATATATATATATATATATAAACCATTATATATAAATATATATATATATACCATTCTATATTAATCACAATATAGATTTTGGGGGATTTTGGGGGAATTATATTTTTTTTTATAAAATAAATACACATTTTTGGGTTCTTCTGGTAGAGAGGAGGTAGGGATCTACAAACATTGCCCAAGCGATACTCATATTCTCACATCTGGCGCAGGAGCTGCGAAAGCCGGTACCACTGAATAATGATCTGTTTGTGTAACATAAGGAACCCTGTAAGCGGTAATGCTTGTTCTAATAAAGGTTTGTTAATTCACACAACAACCTTCACATGGACTTGCC
The DNA here is from genome assembly GCF_027358695.1 of Spea bombifrons. Classification (NCBI taxonomy): domain Eukaryota; kingdom Metazoa; phylum Chordata; class Amphibia; order Anura; family Pelobatidae; genus Spea; species Spea bombifrons. The sequence goes on from NC_071093.1 coordinate 40,941,357, forward strand.
ACGAGGAACGGTCTTCTGCGGCTTTTAGATCTGATTAGCGGCTTGATTTATGCACATGAAGATGCCAGTTTGCCCGCAGCATGGAAACATCAGCTGTGCCCTTCTCTTTGTTTTATCTAAACTTGAACCCTACGTCCCAGACATTAGCTGGGGGCTCATCACCATAGCAGGGGGCATGGCGGCAGGGGGGGTTACGTGTGAATAAATATAAAGAAAGATTCATTCCGACGCGGAGACATCATAAAGTCCTAAAATTGGAATAATTCGGCTGATATGCTCTCCTGGTAAAAGGAATTTAGTCGATTAATATCCTTATGTTTGAGTGGATAGAAATCAACACAAGCCCCGTTGTTCATCTCCTGCTGGAGTTCACAGGGATTTAGATGATGGATCTCTCTTTTCAGCACCATGGACAGGGCTCCCCGTGGGTTCTGCACAAAACTTAAACATAATAGAAGTAACTTATAAGAAAGGGAAACAAGAGAGGAAGCGAAGAAAGTGGAGGAAAGCGAGGAAAGATAAAAGAGAGAGATCACTATTGACCCTAATATTTTGAAGCAGTTTCTGATGCATCATATTATAAAACTAGAGGCTCAGAGGTCTAGATGTAATATAATGATGTTTTACTTAAAGTAAGGTTGGAAGATATAGTGAAACAGTCTCCCAGCAGCAGCAGTAGACGCTGATACAGGGTTGGAATTAAAACATGCATGGGATAGGCATATGGCTCCTGAATCTAAAACAAGACCCGCGACCGATTAAGGTTTGAGTCTCTTGAAAGCCAGGCAGACTAGTTGGGTCGAATGGGTCAGATTTGCTGTCAAATTCTGGCTCCCAATCTAAGGCTCCCAATTTATTGTATTCTCAATTATTTGCCCCCTATAACAACATTAATATATCACTGATAACGTTTCAGGGGCCGTATTTTGCTCAAGTGTATTTTAAAAGCGATATATTCCTATATATACATATACATATATATATATATAATTGGAGATTGTTTTATGTTGCCAGTCAGCGGGATAAGGAAACCTCTAAAGAAAGAAATATCAGAAGAGTTTACAATCTAATTCCAGAATTACAGAGAGCGCAAGGTCTGTCAAAGACGCATTGATTTACCATTAATCTAGGTTTTCGGGGAATTTATTGGTGAAAACCTTCGCTGTGCTATTAACCCTTTTACGGCATTTACATAGAATCGTGGGATTTGACACAGATACCATTCAGCTCCTCTAATCCCATTCATGTTTAACCCCCCCACACACCTTATTAGCCTTTACCATTTCTGATGGGAGGCTGTTCCATTTATCTACCACCTTCTTGTTAAAATGAAACTTCCTTACATTGTACCTAAACTTCTGATTTGTATCCATCCTGTTCCCTACCAATCATATAACTCATCTACACTGTCCAGACACGACATATTTCATTGCCGTATCCTCTCGCTGAAAACATGTCAGCTCTCATCTGCTTCAAATCAATGAGCCAGGCATCCTGCCATTGTTTTTGTATTTTATTAAAATTACATCAATATACATGCTTGGAAAATTCACCACTTAAGTCTTAAGTGGGGATTTTTTTTTTCTCGCTGGATGGATCGATTGTTAAAATGACAGCATCTGTTTGCTTGTATATATTTACTTATAATTCTTCCCTTGGTAATTATATGTGGAGCTCGGTGAGTAATAGCCAGCTGTTTGAATTAGCGAGCAGTAAACACAGTTATTTGATCTGTGAAGGAGCATCGTAGCCAAGGCCAGAAGCAAGGGGAACGAAAAAATAATAAGACAGCTGTTGGCGATGTAAAAAAAAAAAAAAATAATAAAAGACACAAAAGATAAAAACTGCTGACGGCATCGCCTTTTGAATAAAATGAAGGGCATTGTCCCACCTGTCCATCTATGTGCTGGAATAGAAAAGAAAGGGATGATTGGATTATTTCAAGAAGCTGTGTTTGCCTGCCTGAGAAATGATCAGGATATATACGGATTAAAGCTCCCGTTGGCACTGGAATTCCAAAACAAGGTCTGTTGTAAGCAATGGTTTGGAATGTTCTTCCTGGCCGCTGGTGGTCATGGCTGGAAGTCCATCACAAGGGCTTTAACTATTGTCTACACCTGAAAATGGACAGGACATGCTGGATGTAGATAGAGGTAGACCAGCACGGTTTGGGCAGCGGTAAGTCCCAGAAAGGACTTGCTCTATACTACTGTGTAAAAAGCTAGTGTGGCTAGAGATAATAACCTAATGGGTCATGCCTTCTTCTCCCATCCATACACTGGTTACCCCACACCGAGCCCTTCCTATCTTTATCTGTTGGCATTCTGTAATCTCCATGATGCAACTTCAGGAATGTTCATTGGTGTAATTGTCATGGACACCTTTGGACATCAAAACATCAAAAAGACATCAAAACATGCCCATCCAAATGGCCCACAAAGACCTCCCAAGTGGTGTCCACCTGTGTAACCCAACAGCTTGTTCCTTGACTATTTGTGTGCCTGAATTTCAGACACTTGGGTACCGCTGGGATGGCTCGTGTTCTGCACAAGATCCTATTTAAGATTTCTGTGCTTGGTAGATGCACATCCTTGCATTTTAATTCCATCACGAGTTATTCTGTAATTGCACAGAGCAAGCGTAACGACTGTGATGTCTTTATCAACCTGTTCTGTGCGTTTTGTTTTTAGTACAGCCATCTGCTACTCCGAAAGTGGCAACTGACATGTTTTACAAATAGCAAAGTCAAGTCCTTTTTTATTCAGCACATACTGTAAAGTGCTTGTGTTTGCTGGAAGCGCTTTTTTTTTATCAATAGATGCATCCTGCATATTTTTAATGATGAGATTACACAAAGCTACAGCTTTTCACTTCTTTGATCTCAATTAGATACAGAAAGAGAGAGGCTCTCTAATTTATATTCTGTTACCTGAAATCATTATCTTCAGTGTGTAGTCAAGCAAAGTTCCTTTAATTTATTTGTTAATGTTATATATTATATATATTTCCTGCCTTCTGATTGGTCCGAGTAGCCAACCCTGGATAATTCAGAGGTATGGATATGATCTCGGCAAATAATGTTTTTTTCATATTCCTCAGCGCTCTACAATGAGAAAACTTACCAAGAAGAGCATCATATAACAATATGGACTTACAGGAACAATATGGACCTGCTCCACTGAGCTTACAATCTAGAAGGAGGTAACGCTACAAGAGGTACAAGAGGCACAAGAGGTCTAATTGCCAATGTTTGGGGTGAACCGGCCAACCAGAAATGTGATTAGGAAAGGTGAAGAAGTGTTAGGAGGGAAGTTGACTTGTTAGCTGATCAGTTTTCCTATAGAAGTGGGCTTTAAGAAACATCTTGAAGGACTGGAGACTAGGAAAGGGTCTCACAAGCCAGGTAGGGTCTTCCAGAGGTTCACGGCAGCCCTCTTATATTCAAGAGATGAGAGCGGAGGACAAGGGAAGCTCATCAGATAACTGGAGGGACCAGGCAGGAGTCTATCCTTGAAGTTGTATAGTTTAACATTTTTTAAAGCCTTTCCTAAGCCTGAAACGTATTCGTTATTTAGAGACTGCAGGACGCACTATTCAATATTTGTTTGCTTGGAAAAATTTTTACCGGGAAGAATAGATTGAGATTTTTTCCTTGTTTTAAGAATGTCCTGGAGATCTGCAGGGCTTGCAGATGGTGAAAGCACACATTCTAGATATAACCTTTATCACTTTATTTTATTAGTCTATATTGGTTTGTTATCTAAAATTGCTGTTAAAAATGCTTTTGTTTGATGTGCAAAGCAAATTCCTCTATGTTTGGGATCGTGTAAGTTATTTCAACATTGATATGAAAATTGTATCACGTCTTTTTTATTATTTCATTTATCTTGTTGGTTTCAAGCTGTGCCCCATCTGTTGAGTTAGAGAGAAACATGCCGCTTGGTTTTCATAGGAACGGCTTATTACGTATTGCAATGGTTGTAATCCCAAAGCACTTTTGTACGTTGGAGTTGGAAGTCCTGCTGTGACGATGTACCTATGATGGACGCAAATGAACATGTAGCATGGTGTCCGGGTGTGACATTAAAGGGGGCACTGACCACATCAGCCATGTTTTCCAGAACATATATATAATTTTCACATATTGCTGACCAGCCAAGGAAAAGTGCTGCCCCCTGCAGCATGTGGGGGGTATAACTGAGTAAATGATTGCCTTCCATGAGTTTATACATCCCACGCAGCAGGGGGCAGCACTTTACATGTATCTAAGGCCCTGAGAAGAATCCCGACTCCATTTACCCAACAACGTCTTCTACAGTCGTCGAGAGTCACACAGCGCTGAGCAGGACAGGATCCAATCAAAGAGCAGCAACGGCTCTATGATTGGACCTTGGCTTAAAAGCCCCGCCCAACGTGACCATCAATTCCCGCGATGACATGCGCCTTGAGATCTTTCTTAATCTGTAAACTCAATGACATTGTTCTGTTCAGAGCACCGAGCTTTAAAATGACAGATTACAGAACGCAGGAAAGGGAACGTGCCACGTCCTTGCCCCTTTCTTATAATACGGCATGGAATTTTTATGTTTGATTCTGGTCTCGCTTCCAGCTGGCAAGACGGAGCTACCGTTACATTTAATGGCATTTTCAACAGCCTGGCAACGTCGACGAATGGGTTTACAATGCATGTTTAAACGGGAAGATGTAATCCTATCTGCACGGTATTTTAAGCTCTATGTCTTCGTAAAGCTATGAATTCATTCACTTCTGATTCGGATGGCAACGTAAATAAATGAAAAAAAGATAATATAGTATCTGCTGGGCTTCCACACTGTCTTCATAGGGCGCGCGATCCACCGGTCCGGATTTTGGGGTACAGAATAATGTGTATATTTTAAAGCAATATTGAGAATCATAAAGCCTTTTATTATTTTACAAAAAAAAAATCATCACCGTTTTGAACAATCTACAATGTTTTGAGACGTTAAAAGGACACTCAAGCCATCATATCGTTTGGCCTCCTTTCTGTGGGCATGTGCTGAAAGCGCTCCCATTGATTTTAATGGAAACACTTTCCTGCCACCGATTGACTGCTTTAAGCAGCCAATCAGTGGTGTGAAAACGGGACCACAAAGGGAGTGGATCTGCAGCTTCTCTTAAAGGTTGAACATGAAAATAAGCTGTCCCCTTACGTTCAACCAGGAGTTAAAGGTCGATTTTCCCCTGTAGACCTATTGAACAAAGACGGGATTCCTTTTTTGTCTTAATGTTAATATTTAAAGTTTCAGGTCTTCAAAGTTGGGTCAACTGGTTGAAATTGATGATTAACGTTACTTAGCTTTCTGGATTCTGTATTATATATTTTTTTAACCCAAAATCCACTATTTCACTGCCCAGTTGGCGTTTTAACGCCTGGATAACATTAGGAATTGGATAGAATGAAAATCGGGTTCAGCTGGAGAATGCCGTGGTAGGTTTTATGACTCTTTCTTCACAAAGAACCAGGAAGTGTCCCAGTGACCTTTGAAATAAGTTTTTCAGTGTTCCATCTATGGCAACATCATAGATTTTAATGATCCATTGAAGAAGAAGATGGACAAAAATACCATTAAACCACAAGAAAGAGAGACAGAAGACAACAGTGACCAAGTACGGCTTCCAACAATTGGATCCAATCAAAGATGGTTGAGTAGAAGCTCTTGAACACCTTGCCGTCACTTAACGTTACACTTTAGCTGTATTATTATGGGAGTTAATTTTACCCAAAGCAGTTCCTGCCTTTTTTATTTGGGTTACGGACAGAAATACATATTGTTTAGCGAACGCTTTTAGTATCACATTCAAATGGAAATGAAGATGGAATTTGTTCGGTCGGAAAGGTTCACACGCAGTGCGATCTATTTGTAATTTTTATTTCTCTCCAATAAATGACATAGCAACTTGTAAACAAATCATTTCCTTCTGAGACCAATACAGGTAGCGAATCTTTATTCCCTAAACTCCCCATGAAACATAATAATACCGTGTAACTCCTCTGCGCCGAGATTTTCACATGTCAACATCTGCAGCACTTTTATTAATATGCTAATAATTCTTTTTTAGAAATGCATAGATTAGATAGACAAAAAAAAAAGGTCTTTTTTTTTTCCCCCGCTGTGCGTCGAAGCACCCTTCTGCTTTAAAAAAGAAATACCGAAACATGAATAGGTTTTTATATGAGAAAAGATAAATTTGGTATTCTCAGTAGTGCATCAGTTCTGTATAATGTATAGTTCAACATGATCAGTGAATGGTTCCCATTGATATAGACGAGTTAATGTAGCCGAGCGTAATGTGAATTTTTATACAAAGTTGTATATAGTATTTAAAGTTGCTGTTAATCAGTAGAACTTTTCCATTTATGCCATTTTTTTTAACAAAAACGTGCAGTAAAACCTTTCTACCTGTTGTAATTCCAACTTCCTATTGGAATTTGACATCATTTCCTGTTCCACGCACCACTTATCTGCTAAATGAACAGCCAATCAGGATGCAGCATGCTAGAATAGATCATGGATTTGACATTCGATGACTTTGATGATATTTGAGTTACATCATGGCAGACGCAGACCTACATCATGTTTCCTTATTCATAATATGGTTCATGGCAAATTAAAAGAACGCTGGCCCACATTGCATTTCTTTTATATAGCATTAGCACGGAACTTTATTTTCTCCATTTCATGTAAAAATATGGCATTGTTATTATATATACAGTATACTCTACTGCGGGATGGCAATAACAGGGTGACCCTGGCACTTTAAGGCGCTGGAGTGGCGCATTGGGTGAATATTTGGAATAGTCGGCCCGTGGACCACCGGACATTTGCCCAATGTGCCAGATCCTTGCCTGCTTTAAATATATTTACTAAACTGGCTCACCTTCATCTTTATGACCTAATCATAAAACATCCTCTCTTTTAATTTTAAATATAGTACTTTATTATTATTATTATTATTAATTATTATTATTATCTTCTATTTATATAGCGCCAACAATTTAGGCAGAGCTTAACTTTGTCCCTAATGCTCTGTAAAAAATACCATTATAAGCAATAATTAAGTATATTAAAACATAATGGATTTTAAAAATTAATTCTGGGAAACTATCGCTTTATGATCCATTGGGTAATTTAAGCTGGACCACTCAGCAATGCCTTTTTTTTTTTTTTGCCTCTTTGACACCAATGGGGTTAATAATTCCAACGTTCTACAAAGAGAACTTCAACTTAAACATATAAAAGGCCTCGGAAGTTTGCCGTGCCGTTTTTTAATGTACCGTACTAAAATTCTTTAGAGTAAAGCAAATTCAGAACATAAAGTGCAATGCTCTATGAAATGGCAAAAGGGAAAAAAAAAAAAACATTTTTTCAACAGATGGGGGAAAAAAAACAAGTTTAATATAAAGATAAAAGTTAATAGTCTGTTTTTTTTTTTTTATAACGCAAATACCATGTCAAATGTTAAGAGAATCCATTTCTTTTCCATAAAGTAACTGAACGGTAAACACGCTCTATATTTAAGGCCCAAGTGAACTTTTTCAACGGGGCTGGTAAATTTAAGAGATTAATGTACCTTTTCCTATAGCATTTTCCAGCGTAAATGCGTTTTAGATTGCGCAGGTGTTCCTGTTTACAGAGGGAACCTGCTAGTAACAATGTTTCGAAGAAATTATGGAGATTTTGTTATCCCGATGATCATTGAAGTCATTTGAATGAGCACACGCTGTGCAGCCACCTGGCGCCGAGTCTATTGTAATGGTCCGATCGCAGTCGCTTCCTTATTCTTTTATCTTCCCGTCTGTCTGCGATGGGCTGCCGACCCCATATGGCAAGGGAAGAGCAGTAATGATTCGGTGACCGAGGAGATTTAACAAAAAAAAACAAAATAATAACAGGGAATTCGTGAACCTCGGTCTTAGGAGAGATAGACATGCTATAGCCTCAGAAGAAATTGTCACCATTAGTTTTCTTATTTATAGTTATTTTATATTATATAAAGGAAGGGAAATAAAATCGATGGTAGATACGTTGTTTCTTTGGTCTGATCTGTGGCAATGTGAATGGAGACAGGGGCAAAATGGCAGCCGTTATAGAAGGAGCTAAGTGAGTATGAGAACGACCACGTGTTTGCTGTTTATATGAGTTTAGAGATGGTCAAGCCAGGATTTGGCTTGGTTTGAAAGCCCAGAGCACAGGTCGAGCTGAGAAAGTTTAAGCATCATTGTGGAGATGAAATCAAAGTCAAATTTTCCTCCCCTAAATAGTGGTCTGGATATAAGGACCTATGGTTGCCACCACTTGGCTTTGTCTGGTTTGACTCCAGCTTGACTCTAAACATAAAATGATAAGCCAAGCCATGCAGTCTTTGGTGTTTTGTCCAAATTATAGTAGACATTGCATCATGACCAGCCCTGATTAGTGCCTGTGGTATGACCATACTCAATGTTCTTGAACCGTTGATGTGCGATAGAACCCGTTTCTCAGTTTTCCTGGTTGACATCTTGCTGTTCCTATGGATCATACCTAGAGAAACAAAGACGTCATCCTCCCTCGGAATAATAATTTTAGTGGTAATGACGTGGAATACGCAAAATGAGCAGATATGATGGGGCAGCAGTGGTATCCTTAAGCACAGAACTGATGTGGACCATGGGTTCCTATTCAGATTGTTGGGACTAGGTCGATGATCTGCACTTTTTTCCAACTCATGACAGCTTACTCTTTCTGTTTATGAAAAAGAAAAAATCTGGCTGTCATCACAACTTCAAGAAAATATCGAGTTAAACTTTGATACCGGCTTATGGGGTCTAGCTGTGCAGAAACGTAAGATATTACGAGTGGGAGGTAATTATATGACAGTTAATTTCTACACTGATATTCTCATAACGATAATTGGGTTACATCAATGCAAAACTAGCGGTATCCTTCCCCTGGAAAGAAAAATCACAGACAAAGAGGAAAATCAATATATATATACATATATATATATATATATATATATATATATATATATATATATATATATATATATATATATATCAGAATAGTCAATGACCAGGAAAGTAACTTCCGTGCTTTTACTTTACTAGTCATTACAGCTGTCCATGCCCTTATTCCTTTATGTATGCATGTGTATATATATATATATATATATATATTTATATATAGATATATATATATATATATACTTGGTTCTCTGTTACAGAGAACTGTTCTATGAACATTTAATTGGAAGCAAATTATTGAAGAACAAACACAGTAGTCCGCCAGTATCAGCCCAGCAGGTAGTTTCCATTATTTACTCAGGAAAAAAATATTTTCAGGATTATTAGCATGTAATCTGTGATTAATTCAATTCGTCAAAATTGTATTTAGTGCAGGTAATTTAGGTGTTCCCTGCTGTTCCCATGAACGCCTAGGAGTTTCTAAATAAGTGTGATTTCCAATTAACGTGTAGATGGGTATAACGTTTCATTTTGTGGAATTCACTTATGTTCCACTCAGCCTGAAAATGAAACAGTCATTTCCTGGGTGGGTTTTGTTTTTTAGAATGTTCAGTGGAAAATTTATTAACATTTGCTAAGTTCAGATAAAGAGTGATTGAGCAAGATATCGTCATTTAAGGGGCAACAGTGACTATGACAGGGCACATTAAGGTGAATGGCATGGAGGCTATGGCCCCATGTCTACCAAAACCAATTTAGTGCCAAATTCTTCTTTATTGTGCCCAACTGTAAGATTCTAGATCCATTGTTTAAGTCATCAGAAATCTAGCAGATGTTTGTCAATTTCCAGTTCTGAAGTGGTGCTTGATCTTAATATTGTCTTTAATTTAGCCTTCTACAATAGTAGATAGAAAAAAACCAGTCCATAACATCTATGGGCTATGAAGTGCAAAAGCCTACAGCGCGTAGGCATGCAAAGACGCCATACACACAAAAGGTCCTACTTGGGTGGCTCTACTCCAACTTAGACGTGGTGAGAGCTGCCATGCTAGTACTGCAGGGTCATGTAAAGTGCCCTGCCAAGTGCCCAGCTCATGGCTACAGTAGGCTGCACAATGCCACTACTGCTAGGCTTTGGCAAAGGTTCAGTGGCTGGATCATCCATTAGAGTGCCAGGGGCCCCTTGGCATATACTGAGCGTGTCCCTAGGGAAAATCAAGCAATGTGGGGGGAATCTTACACGCATTGCTTCATTTAACCTTGGGACATTATTAGACACATCATGATAGCTATTTAGGATACTATCACAAGACATTGTTCCAAACCCTTCAATCCAGAAGAGAAAAAAAGAGAATTTATAGTCTTTACAGTGGTTTTAAAGCTATGTGGGTGTAATAACTGCCAGCGTTTCTTTAAATGTCTACCTAATGTCTGTATTTCATTCTGAATGTGTTTTAGAGTCTAATACCTGTTTTCCCATAACTCTTCATTAATTAACTGCTATTTTTATTAATGTGCACTATTTGTTTTGGGGTTTTCAAGCCATATAAATTGCAGCTATTATATTTAATATCTCCACTCAGGATGAGCCACCATAAAATCCGCAGCCAAAACCATATAAACATCGTTAGTAGAATTAATACTTGTTTATGCTACATTTTGCTCACTTTAAAGACAATTTTAACTTCTAATTGAGCGAGATGGTAAAGAAGCCAAGATTTTCACTGAATTATATATAAGGTTTCTAAATGTAGACCAATGAAAATGTTTTTATTAGATGATTATACTGATATGTAGACCTTCTTAATTGGCTGAGGCAGCTATAAAATGAATGAATTGGAAACAGTTAGTGTTTAATTTGGCTATTTTGAATGGAGATTATGTGTTAATGGGAAAAGAAATACAATGGGGTAAAGTTAAGGGTTTTGGAAACATGAGAAGTAGGTTATACAATTGCACTCAATGTCAATCAGCAGCATCAAAGGCCAGCAGGATATCATGTATCAAAATGATTGCACATTCCTTAATAAAACATATAAACAGGTATTTTTTTTTGCCTCAACTTGCTACAGGGGTCCGGTCCAACAAAAATTAATCAAAAACAGATTGGTGTCATGCAAATACATTTATAAAGGAAGCGACTCTCACCACAATTTGCATGACCATATGTGCTGTATTTAAGTGGCATGGAGGGAAAGGGGTCATCCTTAAAGACATAATGACCAGAGTGTCACCTTAATCAGTCCTTGGTCTTGTCTTAGATTCGGTATAGCTTTATGCCTATCCGATGCATGATTAACCCTTAATGACAAAGCCCGTACATGTACAGGCTCAAAATGCATTGTTTTCAATGGGTTTAGGGACCACCCATTGTCCTTAAGGGGTTAAATTTCCTCCCTGTATTAGCCTCTAATATGTACAGCTTGGCAGTAAAGAAGAAAGGAGGACGATGTGATACGTAAAGGGATTTAATAAAGTACAGGAGGGAAGTTTATTTCAGAGGAGAAATGTTAGAACAAGAGAGGTCGTAATCTAAAACTAGAGGGTCAGAAGTGTAGCAAGGAAGGTGGTAGATAAATGGAACAGCCTCCCACCTGAAGTGGTAGAGGCTAATGCAGTGAGGGAATTTAGACATGTTTGGGAAAGGCATACAGCTCCTGAATCTAAGACGAGGCCAACGAATGATTAAGGATTGAGTCCTTACTTTAGGAAAAATGGGCAGAATAAATCGGCGGAATGGTCCAATTCTATGTTTCTATGAATCGACTCGATTGGTTCCTTATAATAAGTGTGAAATTTATACACTGGATACAATGTATTGTATTCACAATAAAGAAGATAATGCTGCTGGGACTTGAATGTGTTAAATGCTAGGATTGTTCATTATGGGAAGGAAACTGCAACTTGGCCAGCAGAGGGCAGTATAGTTAAGCTGATATTTTATTGCGATAAATTGTTTTACTTAACCAACCGCAGACAACAGTTGGTAGTTGTTCACTTATCTAATGCAACAGGAAATGACAAACATTTCCATTAAGAAAACCAAACAAGCCCAAAAGTGTATGCGCATATTACTTTTTGACTCTAGTATTCCAGCACACGCTCCTTCGCAGCATTCTTTTACCGATACATTTTTTCCCTCTATTTTCCCCTAATCTCTTCTTCTTCCTCTGTAGTTGTAAATTCATTTGTGACATTCATTCAAATAACTGAATTGCCAAAGAGAAAATTTGTCACCATTTTGATAATACGCTTAAATATCTTCACTCATTTGCCGATCAAAAATAAGCGGGAAAACCATCAATTTCCGTCCTGAATGCAGTCTGAAGCCTAAAGCGGTCTAAGCGAGCCAGACAGGGTTTAACTATTTTAGTACCAGGTAAGTGATCGCTGCATCACTAATCAACGGCTCCCTTCCCTTTCAAAAAAGAAAAAAATTGATTCAGCGTAGAGTAGAATTTCTGAAGATATTGCAGGTTTTAAGGTCCCTAAGAAAAATTATTATTATTATTATTATTATTATTATTATAATTATTATTCATCTCTTGCCCTTGTTGTATTTAAGAAAATACAAAGGAACACATTACATAAATACAATTATTTATATGTATGTGATGCAAACAGCTGTAAAATGTTGATTAATGTCAGACGTAAGTTGTCTCTGGAGTGTGTCCATCAGGTGCGATGGGTCAGAAGTAAAGACCCCCTTCTATCCCCTAGAAAACCTTCTGTGCATTTAAATCCCCTTTAAAATATTTCCGCAAGACGATTTAACAGCCCCAAAGAAACATTCACCGTGATCTTTCTTAATAGACTTTGAAACGACTCCTGTTTAGACCTTCTAAAAACAGGCTGCCACTCTGCTGGTACTCGAAGGGTTAAAAAATAAGTTTTGCAGAACATTGGGAGATGCCATAAATGAGGCCATTTAGATGTTCCTGTCATTAAAGGATTAAAATACGACCCTTCTGCTGTCGGTAAGAGATATATGAATCTCTTTTTCTGAGCCTGTTACCCGGGGAGCGTCCTATGATGTCACGTCTGCCATCAGGATTCTAGTCACATACATATTTAGTGCGGAGGAGCAATAAGAACCTCCGTAGAGATCTCTGATAATCCTCCGTCACCTCCCAGGTATTGATAACTTTCTCCGTGGCTATTTATTCAGCAGCTGCTGCTCATTTTTCTCAATTGCAAATAGAGCCAAAATCGTACATTTAAAGGGAAAATACACCAATTAGAAGAAAAAAAAAGACCGTGTTGGAGGTAACAGGGTGGATTAGCCAAATCCCCACTAGTCAAACAGGATTCCCATTTCGAATGTTGTTCCAAGTTGCGGGGTGATTTGCATCAGACGCATCAGATTAAACGAAGGCAGCTTTTAATATTGTAGGTCCACAAAATAAGATGAATTCCTTGTTTATCTGTTAGGATTTGGCTGCTGAAAGAAACAATGTTCGTGTGGAAGCCTTAGGTCTTCTACCACGGAAACAGATACTGTCAATTTCCACTTGATGATGTCATGACGCTCGTGTCTTATGATGTCATGAGTCACGATGCTTGTAAAGCAAACGGCAGCAGAGTTTCCACGGGAGGGAAATACTACTTTTTGTATTTTGTTTATATACTGTATCTGGGTTTGATGTTTGAAAATGGAGACAGGTAGAATGTTTCTGCCGATGGCCAAAACGCCTAGCTTATGGTGCCTTATCTTTCATCTTACATTAACAAAAAGAAATTCCAGTTGAGAATCACTGCCTGAAAAGCAGGTAACCTATAGACCCTGTGTATATGTATCTGAGCTTCGACACTGCATGGAATCAGTACTTATGGCTCTACCAAGACTACAACGTTGGTAATCCGGTGCTGCAGGATGCAGTCACTCAATGAAGTCAGATGACTCTTCTAGACCCCTCCAATTATTTTGTCTCCTACGGTACCCATGCAAGAGTGGAGACCCAATCCTATTTTGTCTTCTAGAGATAGTACTTAGCTGGCAACTCTCCAACACTAGAGTTGGGGCGAGCCAGCTGCACCATGGGGCAAGCCAAGTCAAACCTGGTCTTTCCTGCCCTCTTGCGATCGTCACGAAAATACTTCTGCTACTAGTAGTAGACAGAAACGTAACCATGCATTCTAAAGAAAAAATTCAACTTTTACCTTACGGATTCCCCCCCAGAAAAACCGACTACTTAGCGTTTCCATAGCCAGTCACATCTTATGCTTCTTGATGTTTACGTTACATGACACGACATGCAGAGTTCCAGGAACTAATGAGAATCATCGCGTTCCCACCGGAGGGTTTCTCAACAGCGGAAAAGTCACGAAAAGGTCTCAACAACTCCCGTGAAAAGAAGACGGGATTTGCAAAGAGTCAACGAAGAAGAGGAGGAAACGCTAACATAGGTTCAAGCTCACCGTCCTCCCTTTCCATGAAGCCGGTGAAATCTGGAAGCCTCATTGCCCAGCCATTAACTCAAGTTACATGAGCTGGCATTACTACCACCTGAGTACTATACCTTATTATTATTAGTATTATTACATCATGTTATCAATCTAATATATCTCATCAACTCCCCGCTGAGTTACACAGGAATAAAAACAAAAACAGGAATTACGAAATCTCTCTGTTGGCACCGGTTTTATTTAAATCAAAATTACTTTTGTCTGCAAATCTTAAAATTGTTATTACAAGGAATCCGAAACAATCTTTAATCAAAGAGCCAGCAGTAAAGAATTAATATTGTTTATAAATATTATTATGAATATGCTTCTGTCTACTGTTGATCAAATCATATGTATTTTTTTTTCTAAAATGGAAAAAACAATTTCCTTTTTTTTTTTTTTATATTTTTTTTTCAACAGAATGCCTCGCTTTCTGTAATCACTTATGCTTTTAATCAAATGAAAAAGAAATGAAACAGAAAAAAAAAAATATCAAGGATGCTTATGTGGTCTTTTGGCAGGTTGAGTGCATCTTTTTTTTGGAAGCCATTAGCGTTTTATCAGAATTTTAATCCTGTAATTAACATTTGTGTCTTTTGTTTTCTGTTTTTAGGAGAAAAAAAAAAACAATTCTTATCTGAATTCAAAAGCTGTCCAAGTGAACATTCCGCTATGTTTTCTAGCAACAAACAAGAAAATACAAAAAATATAATTTAATTCCTTGTCTTTTTTTTTGTTCAATAAGACCTATGGGCAATTTATAGGAAGCCACAATATCAACATGTATTCAAAAGAGCACAAACTGTCAGAAGTGGGTCCAGACCAGGTAACTGCCTGTGGCCAGTGACCGATAGGGTCGCATATATATTGCCTTCCCAGTGCTACATCGGGTCCTGCTGGAGATGCATGGCTGAACGCTGAGCGGTTACAAAAAAGTGCTGCCATGTTAATCCAGGCCGCATATAGGTCATATGGTGGCTGCCGGATACTGGATGACCATACCAGGGAACACTTAGGGTCAAACACTGAGGGTCACACATTAGGACTCTTTCCTATTCCACACTGCCGTGATCATATCTAAGACTCCCAATTGGTGTTTGGTTCCCAGTATATTAATGGTTGCCATCACTGCTTGAATGACAAGTCGAGTTTTCCATGACGACTAGAGTCATTTGGCGAAGACCTTTGGTGAATCACTACATAGAATCTTCACGATGGGCTATTAAAAGGTTAATATTTCTCAGTGTCAGTATACTGAGAAATAGTCTATATAAGGGAGGCGAGTTGCATGCTGGCAATTGTTCTAAGCAAAAGAGACAAATAAATGGGCTATGTTTTATAATTAATGTTATGTTATTCTATGCAACAGAATCATTGTATTCCAAGTCACGCAGCCAATAAAGGACTCTGAAGCCCAAAAATACATTGGGGAAAGATACCTTGCTGCTTCCTAATAGAACTAAAATATTCTATTATTTAATTCTGTTATCATATGCCTTCAAGTATATACAATAGTTGGAGGGCCTTTTTAATGAATATTCTTGCAGTTTCCTTGGCAGAAATATAAAGTAATTTCGTTCATTCATGACGTGAATCAATTTTTTATCCATGGCCAAGGATAAACTACATGTGATTCTAAAGAGGTTCATGAAATAACTCGGCAATCGGAGCTTAAATCAGTTTGTTTTTCCAGCCAGGCATCTTCTAGAAGTTTACTCTTAGAATCAGCGAATCTATATAAACCGTATGTCTTTGTGGGCATAAAACCAATGAAACGTCACAGCAGATTAGTTATAGTTAAACTGAAATTGGAGCACAGGTCACCAAACTACAGACAGTGTCATATGCTGGCGAAGGCCGACTAGGCTGGCACGGCCCAGGGACCCAAACCTCTCCGCCATACCTGGGAACTTCTGAGCTCCGGCTACCCAGAGACTTCCCTTGCGCGACTCGGCCAAGACTGCCCAATGACGTCGGTGGGCGGTCCCACTGGCATCGGAGGTGGTGCAGCTGACGTCGGGGGCAATGGTGGAAACACCCCCATTTAAAGGGAAAATGGGCGGGAAGCGGGGCGTGCCAAGACCCCGCTCCTGCGAGCCGGAGGCTTCGGGTCTTGAACCGGAGAACCAGAGAAGCGGCGCTTCACCCAGAGATCTCCAGGTCAAACCCGGAGAGTTCCCAGGGGAGCGGGTTATAGATGGGTACCATCCAGGCCTGGACTGACAATCTGGCACACAGTGCACATGCCCAGTGGGCCGCTAGCAGACAGGGAGTCGCAGCCTGCAGCCAGTGCCCTTGATATGCCTGGCCATGTGCTACGTGGGCACGTGGCCGTGCATCATCAGGCTGCTGCTGGCCTTAAAGTGCCAGGGCTGAACTGTATTCCTCTGTCCAACCCTGGTACCAGACTAACCACCTGGCAAATGTCCCGTGGGCTACTAGCCATCATCATATTATACTCACCTGTTCTGCCGTAGTGTGCGTCCACCGGCTGGATATGACCAGCCGCACGTTACCTGGGTTCAAAAATGTAATGATGCGGCCACTCATATTCAGCCATCAACAGCGCCAGGTCTCGTTAATGGCCCCGGGTACCATTAAATCTTTTATCTTAGGACTCTTAATAACATAAGGATACTTTTTGCCTGATGTGGTTTGCATGGTAGACGTCGGGTGAAATTCTTTTTTTTTTTTTTTGCATTACATAAATCAGAAGAATTTCATTTTTTCATTTCTAAAATACCGAAAGGAACAAGTACCGTACAATGAACCTCCAACAATGTAAAGGCATCTGATTAACCAGTTTGATTTCATTTGTGCGAGCTGACACAGGCAAAATGAAATATGAAATTTGCGGCAATATACCGCTGCTATGTAAAGAGGAAAAATGAAGTCATTTAACCCGGCTTTGATAAATGGTTTAAATCCCCTAGCTTGCTTTTGATGGAATTCAGTCTCCAGGTTAAGCACCTATATGGTCTTACAACAAAACCTTAGCTACATAATAGCCGTCAGAAATAATGGTTTGCTACCTGCTATTCATGGTAGAGAACTATTCATTCAAGAACTAATGAAAGTTTCGAGTCTTTACATCAAGAAACCCTGCAGACTGTATGGGCCGATTGGCCGAATGGTTTATATGTTTCCAGTAAATGTGGCTTGGTGTTGACACCTTTGGGGGTTTTGACTAGTAAGTTGTGAGTAAGTTGCGAGTTGCTTACCTATGTATAACGCCACATGGCCTCATGAGCTCGGGAGTAGGTTCCAATGGACCAATGCAAGGTCTTCACCTACTGGAATTACGAGTTAATGGATAACATTTATGTCTATTTAACACAAATTTCTATTACTGGCATCAAACTAAAAATACATTTTCATAATTATTGTGGAATTTCTTTTTTTTTTTTTAAGTTCTAGTTTTTGCATAATCTAACGTTTTGTAGGCAGCCGCAAATTAGCCATCTTCCTAATTTTCTACTGGTAAACAATAGAATGGCTCTATCTTAAACGCCCAGTCAGACACTCTGACTAATGAAAGTCTATGGAGGAACGGACTTCATTGGCATTGCCAAAAAATGATCCATCTCAGTATGGTGTTTGAGGAGAGAGTGTCACCCAAAATATCACAAATGATAACAATGGTGGCCTTCAGACCAGAAAGGAAGGTTATTGGAGCAAAATGAGTTTAACCCCTTCAGGACCGGCGTTGGCAAACTGCGTCTTCCCTTGAGTTTTCTTAATGGGACTTTCCCTTTAAGTATGAGCTTCTTTTGGTAAAAATTCTAGACACAGCAGTCCCTCGTCTGTTTGTTTTAGCACACGATTTAATGAGCAAAAAAGTTGTTCTTTAGAAAACAAAGTTCTGCCGTCGAGCGGCGTCCGCCTTTCAGTCTGTTCTGTGCAGAAAAGCAAATCTAACACGGAATTTGTAAGCAGATCTAATGCGACCCCTCAGGAGTTTATCCTATGTAAAACAAATATTATTTTAACTTCATTAATAATTGATAGCTCGCCAACACGGATCCTCACCGCATTAAGGGAATTGGAAATTAAGGCTAAGACACTACTTTAAGAAAATATCCTAATGAATAATTGATTTAACTTTGGTCTATTGAAAACAAAATGAAATTACATCTTAGTTCTAACTTTCTGGTAATATAATGTATTCCTTCATGACAGAATGTTGGAAAACAGGTTGGAATAACATCTTAGGATCCTCCGAGGATGGAATATAAACCCTAGTTTATTAGCGGAGTGTTTGTATGCGTTTTGTATACCAGTAATGGTGTGAAAATGCGATATATAGACAATCCTCTGATTTAATGCTGTCACAAACACTCCAAACCATTGTTGTTATGGGGAGAGAGTTTGATGGGGAGGTTGGACCTCAACATTCTAGTGTATAATGGTTTCCTTTTTTTTTAATGGTCCATTTGATCGGTATGATGGCTCATGGGCTTCATATCTTCTCCCGTCATCTGTGATATTTGTGAGATGAAACTCAAATCCTGTTCACATCTTATTTTTTCTCATTTTTGTTGAAGGCCGTTCCAATTTTCACTCAACACACTCTTGGATCTAATAATATTATTAACTAATAATATTTGTTTTACATGGGATAAACTCCTGAGGGGTCGCATTAGATCTGCTTACAAATTCCGTGTTAGATTTGCTTTTCTGCACAGAACAGACTGAAACGCGGACAATGCTCGACGGCAGAACTTTGTTTTCTAAAGAACAAATTTTTTTAAGGGTTAACGTAACTGATCAGACTCAACTCCAGATTCATGCCCTTGCATGCTAACACTGGGAACGCAACACACAGATTCACTAACTTATTTGTGAGTGCACGTGAATTTGTGATTTTGCAAGTTACATGCGAGGCCATGCAAGTTCACGTGAACCTACATGTCCTCACCTGAAACGCCCCACCAGTACATGAAATAATAATAATTAGTAATAGATAAATAAATTAAAGTCCTTAGCCATGTCCATTCCCTGCCCAATATCCTCCCCACTTATAGTATACTTCATGCTACCTGGGGCTAGACCTGCCCTTGTCTGCAGCTAATCCCACCCACACAGCGCTAACCACACCCCTAACATGACTAACCCCACCCCCAGAAACAAATCCCTCAAAAAGGCAGAGCTCTGGGTAGCGTTACCTGGTAAATTCCCAGGTATGGATTTCCATAGAATAATTTTTCTCCTGTTCTTCTACATGAGTCCCAATTGGAATCAACAAGGACTTAAATTGGGGTAACCTGGTAAAATTGTGGACATGGCCATACAATGTTCCGTTCATCTCTTGCTCTCCTCTTATCCAGCCATGCATCTTGCAGGGTTTAAGGAATCATTGCTTACAGATCAGCAAAGCTCCTCATTGAACCACTACCCCTCCTGCGTGGAGAGAAAAGTACCCCCTGTTGACCTAGTGTGTGGTGGGTATCCATACCCTGTCATCCTCAACAATTTTGTTATCAATCATAATCCTTAAAATTATGTTCTGACTACCTGACCATACCGACCGTTTTAATGAAAAAAAAGCCCTACCCTAGATTATCCCGATACATATCAATTAACAGACTGAAAGAAATACACTCTCTGTCTTATAGCAACAATGACTTGTTCCCAATAAAGGAATCCACAGGATATCGCAAATTCCGGTCAACGCCGCTCCTGAAGAAGGAATTTAGAAAAAAAAAAAGGGACTGGATGCCTTAGAGAGCCTCAGATGTAAATATTGTTCTAGCAAATGTGGCAATGAAGCAAGGCTAAATACACTGTTATTGGCATTTATACTGCTAGTCGGGAGGTTTCGCTCAGGCACAATTGCTTCACCCACTGTAGTGACAACAAAAACACTAAAGCATATCTGAATCACGCATAATTGCAGAACTCAAAACACCGAGCGCGGTTCTTGCATTTCAATCGGAAAAGAGCGCGGCATTAAAAGGCTGTTGGCGGCTAGCAAGGGACTTGTACATCGTACTAATTGGAGCAGGGAAGAATTACGGGGAACGCTACTTAAAGGCAAACCATACATTAAACATACCTTTTTTCTCACGTGAAAGAATATTCAGCGGAATGAAAGAATATATTTGTATATGTTTCCATACATTTAGATAATTTATATGAATTTTTTTATGTTGTACTTCCTACAGTAGACAATCGATTTTGTCTTCCACTTGATCTTTAGAACACTTCCTAGGCGCTTATTAAGGAGCTGTTGTGTGAGGCACATTAGGAAGTAGATCTATCTATCTATCTATCTATCTATCTATCTATCTATCTATCTATCTATCTATCGCATCCATGCTTTAACTACTCATCACATGCTCCGCCAACATTCAACCTCGTTATACTTATTTTAATCAGATTTTGTCCATTTTTGGAGGCATAATAGTATTGTGCATATTAATTATGTGGAGAAACAGTCATATTGTTTGAACCTAAGGTTTCTTGAGATATAAGTCCAGCATTGCATGGGGGTAAAGGATGTGTGCCTAATGAGCTGCTTCCCTGGCAGGGAAGCAGTATTTGGTCACACACACACTACCTACCCAAGTTCAGCCCAATCCAGTCTACCCTTTGGGGTTTATTCATTTTATTCACTTAACAGAGAGTCGTCAGAAGAGTTTGCTGGAGAGATGAGGTTTCGGCTCCCTCACTTCACTATCCGTTGTGAATCAATACATGAAGGTTTCTCTAGCAAGAAGGGCTGAGCTGGCCATGTATAATGTATAATTCAGCAGGTGAATTCTTACTAAATTAACTATACATTATGAAGGGCCAGCCAAGTTTATCCTGCAGCAGAAGCTCACTGAGGTTAGACCTTTAGAGACATCTCCCCTGCAAACTATTTTCACAACTTTCCCTTTAGTGAACAGACTCATCTGTCCTCTCCTGTTAAGTTAAAGACTAATTAAGGCCAACATCGTCGGTACACATGGTCAACCCTAAACAGGCCCAACCTGGCCATCTGACACACTAGGCAAATGCTTGGTGGGCCGCTGGTTAACAGCTCCACACACTCGGCTGGATATGTCTTGCCGCACTTCGTCACCAGAGGGTCGCTGGCCTTAAAGTCATCACCAGTCCGGCCCTGGTCCCACACCCTTATAACAGTTGAGTGGGAGCTCCAGCCACGCAACTCTGGGAAGTCTCCAGCTATATATATATTTTGCCGTCATCCAGCCGTCTCTTTTGTGTACGTGTTCTCGTTCTGCTAATGAGAGGCCAAATTTAGATCTAAATGCAGCTGAACGCTAATTACAAAATAATGCTAAAAAGAAAGGCACAGTGCGGTGTGCTATATACTCAGCAGAGCCTAATTAGTGCCACACATTGTATTAAAAGATAGGAGCTTTTCATCACTGTCTTTAAAGACTTGGCCAGGCCAATCGAGGTAGGAAACTTTCCAGAAAGGGATGAACTTTTTATTTGAAAATCTTGCTAAGCTGCAATTTTTTTTTTGCCATTTTTTGGTGCTATCCGCTCATATTCCTAGCAAAAAAAAATGTTCTATCTTCAAAGGTTTTATTAGGAGGATCAGCCAAAGACTCTGCATGACCTTTTAGGGGGAAAAAAAGCTTTAACAAGCAAATACCTCTGAAAGCATTTTAGTGATTTTTTTTTTTTTTTTTTTTAGAAAACTGCATCTAAATGGTATTGTATTCTTGCTGGGCTTAAGAATGAGTTCTTAGGGTAGGTACTGGCATGAACGAGAATCGGTTTTCTTTTTGTGGAAGATTTAAGTTGAGTTTAGTCGGATGTATGTCCATGGGTTCTTGTTCCTAACCAGTATTGGTACGGAATGTGTACAATATATATTATATTATCGTCTCACATGGATTAAATACATAAAAGAATATGGGAGCTTTTTTTTCTGCTTTTTGATCTACTTTACAAATTAAGTAATTTAAGTAAGTAGATTAAACCTCTTAGCAAAAAAAAAAAAAAAATGAAAAAAGTAAAAAAAAATAATAAAGAAATGCAAAAAAAAATTGAGATCGACACCAAAGTAACTTCACATCAGATCTGCATGATTTTGATCAAATCTCTTTCTAAATAAAAGATGTTAAGTGCTTCAGGGCAAATTAATAATGTATAATGTTCTATTACACGCAGAGCAATGCCTTTAGTCGGGGAGCGACCAAGGAAATTTGACAAAATCTTTGATTATTGCGGCCGTCGCTGACCGAGGGGTTGCGACTCTCCTCTGGCACTGAAAGGGTTAAAGGGCCAGCCAAGAAATCAATCATTGATAGGCTGCGGACCAATACAAACGAAACACGGCTTTTTTTTTTTTTTTTTTCTGGTTCTAATGGATTTTGGCCACGGCGCATTTGTTTTCGACGCCCGACAGTGTATACTAGAGAGTAAAAAAAAAAATCTTTGTTTAAGAGGTCATGTATTCACCATGCGGCTTTTCCAACAAATACAAGAATATGCATGTGTTCTGATGTATTGTGTAAATGTCAAAGCTTCAAGCTGCTTTTGAGGTCCTTGTGAATATGACACAGTGACATACTGAGCTGTCTAAACAGCATTAACAATGCCCAGCAAAGAAAATACAGACTTTCAAAGCGTATTCTTTTTTTCCCCCCATCACAGAGCTCCCCCCTGTTAACATTTTTTTTTTTTCACCGCAGAAATAAAATAAAATGGAATTTCGAAATTTGCAGTAACACGGGGCACGCTAAAGTAGCTTTTCGTTTCTGTAGGCATCTACATTTATACAGAACGGGCCTGATCTGGGGTGGGTTGGCAACGTTAAGTCTGAGCCAGCCAAGAGGCCCAAACATACAGTACCCCAGAACAAACATGGCTGTATACATACTCTCCAGGCCAGCGCAACATACAGGTACGTTCATTGAGGGGACACATAAAATGGGGTCAAGAACGCAGCCCTTGATTCTTCTTATGCCAGACACATCCATGTGACATATATAATTATCTACAAATAAAACAAGAATCTTTGGACGGTGACCCTATTCAAATCCGAGCAGCCCTGGGAGGTCAGTTGTCCTCCTGCTCCAATTCTTTGTAACAAGAAAAGTAGCAAAGGTCGGATTCAGATTCTATCAGGTACCAAACATGAAATAATATGATTCCCGATCCTTGCCCCCTCAATAGGGGAAACTTCAATGCCTAAGCTTATTACATAGCTTATAGTGATCTAACCTAGGTATACGTGGGGCTAATCTTTTGTTTCTTTGCCTTCTCTGTAGGAGAACAAGTGTTTACTGATTCAGAAATCAGATGCTCTGTCAGAATATCTCAGGGTAGAGTTTATTTATAGGACAGGTGTCTGAGGTGAAAGTGCTTGAATATTTTAGCAGTTTTAGAAACAAAGTGCAGTACGTCAATCGTATGAATGATGGAGAGACATTGATTCTACCGATCTCTGATTATCCGGAAGCTGGTAGAATGTACGGTGATGCAGAGCAAGACACTTCAGTTGGTCAAATGTTCGAGTATCTCTCTAAGCATGTTTGTTGACTGTCCATAGTTGAGGTTGACCAGCTGCTTGGGTGAATCCACACATCCATGACATACAGCTGAGAATTACCAAGGTCACTCAATATTCAGTGACAGAGAGACAGAATTTCCCAAAATGGGCAGAACAAGGCAATATAGGTGAAGACTAATATTTAATCACGGTCAGGTGACTTCTCCAGTTCCCGCATGCATCATCTCTATATCAATAGTGTATCAAGGGTATCTATAGAGTCTCCAACGTATGTGGCTAAGCCTGGCCCAGTGGCTTTTACAAAATTGGAGGTCTTTAGTGAAGGCGCAGGGAGACCTTTGTTCTCAAAATGCAGCCAAAGGACAACCAATTCTCCTATAACTAAGGTGAGAGACACGTGAGGCAGAGGGTCCCTCATTATGTGCCCCTGCCACCGGTTTGCCCCCAGAGAGTCAGCATCACCCAATGACAGTGACATCCATCCAATATCCCTATCAACTACCACCAAAATTTACACTTGCAGTTTGCTTTTATATTCTGCATTTTCTTTTTTCCTCCTCTTTTTAGTGCTATAGAACATGTCACTTTAAAAATAATTGTTACAAATAATACAGCGAGGTAGCATTTTTTTTTGTCCTCGCATCTTCCATCCAAGAAATTATACAATCCATAATACTTAACGACTTTATCTTCTGAATATCCCTCTCACCCCATTGATCTATTGGGTTTCCGTGACACTCTGCGTAATTCTGATAAATTTAGCTTGTTATAATAACTATAGTTATTCTGTATAAGGTTCTTTTTATTAATATTAGGTCATTTTCTTTGGGTACAAATTAAGAAATAATACAAGGCAATCTTTATTTTTTTTTTTTATCCCCGGTCCTCTTAGAACTCGAAGTGCTCTTTAGTAGAACTGAATCCATATTGCTATATTTTTTTCTGTCCATCAACTGAGAACGGGTATTGTGAATTCACACAATAACAGAGTAACGGTGCTCCTTGCTGAGAGATTGTATTACATTAGAATACACATTTCCTAACAGAACAAAATGACATGCGGGTCTTTCAGTGCAGAAAGAAGATGAAGGTAATTACCAATGTTCTTTCATACATATTAATATCTGTCATATACCTGAGAACATTCGTATGCCAATGCACCATGCTAGTAATGTAATATTTTCTGAAAATGCCCTCCTGAAGAGAATATTGTTTCTTTTTTTTTTTATTTTGATTTTCCGTGTTCTAAACGTTAACATCTATAGTTAGGTCTAAAGGTATAAAATATGTGCGTCTGCCCAATGCTTCTCCTAAAAGCCCCACTGTTAGACGAGTCTTGTAGAGAGACAAGGAGGTCAGATAAACAGTTTTTTTTCCAATAATTTTCTAATAATTTGTGCCACGTCTGGAACCACTGCTGTCTTAAAGATTTCATATCTGACTTGGATCTTTAGCTATATGAGAGGCTAACTAAAATCATAGCAATGACCTTGTGTCGGGACTGGGGAAGCTGGGTCAGACTGGAGTTACGCAGGTTGGCTCCTTGGACCTTGTACCGCACAAAGGCTCTCCTCCGTCAGCTGAGCCTCTAACGTTAGGTGGCTACCTGCAGGTAAAGTTTTTAGGCACCATATGCATGTAGGACTGGGATGCAGGGGATGGAATAATTGAGCTGATCACCAACGGACATGTCAAAATACAAAGAATAAAAACCATGTTGGTCTGATGCCGGGGAAGCAATCCACAAATATAGACACATTATCATAAAATGCCCCGGGGTAGGGTATATAATGGTCTCTGATAACAAATGACCATCAGGTGAGCCATTGACCAGCAGTTGAGCCAATAGGTGTACCAGGAGCAAGCATATAGATAATTTAAATACGATGGAATCCTACTTCTGAAAGCCAGTAGGCCTAATGGTTCATACACCAAACCCATGAGTCTCAGGTTCAGTTCCCAACAGAGCATGACCTTATGACCATTATTTTATTTAAGGTAGGAGTTTTGATGTATGGGTGGCATAAAGAACCATTAAGGAATGTATTCAATAGTCTTGCAGATGAATCTGGGTGGCTGTAAATCAGTAAAACATGCCCAGATCCCCCATTTTTTCTATGTCTAGTTCAACCCACCTCCCACCTCACCATATCTTACACTTGGACCATGATGGAGCCCAAGCCAATATACTGAGAAGAATCACAATGCTACACTTAATGCTATGCTCGTTGGCCTACTGAAAGGCTTTGTAAACCTTTTTGGACCATCTTTTCTGTATCCAAGGTTAAATATAAGATATACCTACATCCACTCTGGAGCCCAAAAAGTTTTTTTTTCCTGTTTATTAACATTATGGACAGTCAAGATGTAGAATTCACTACCAAGCGAGATTGTGCTGACAGATAAATTAGATGTCTTAAGAAATGGCTTGGATGCAATTTCTTATAAAGTGGACACGTAGGACTATAACAATTAAATTAAACACAGGTAGATCTGCTGACTCAGGAAACATTTTTATTGCTTCTTGGAGCCAAGAATTGTCGAGAAGAAATAGGAAATTGCCTCAATGCAGTTTTTTTTTAATCTTAATAAATTATGTAACAATGTCTAAACTGGAACCGGCCACTGGTGAGAAGACAAAGCACAATATTAAGGTTGTGAATAGACCTATAAGGTCCAGTTTATCAGTCACTCGATGAGCTATAGGAAATTATCTTTGTATCGTCTGCTGTAATTTATATTGTTTTGTGCAGATTTCAACTTAAAATAGTAGGGGCGGTTATCTCAGCTGTCACTCAGCCCATGTCCTGCCAAGGCTGGCTTTCTACCACTCTGCAGGGACAGACCGGTGATGTTCGGTGGGTCCGGCGCTTTAAGGCCACCGGCCACCTGATGACATTAGTGCGGCCGACGGCTGTATATGAATAGTCGCACATTGAGACACATTGGTGATAACCCGACATACCTCTGTGTCCTATTATATTTAAAGAACTAGTGTCTAATTAGAGCAAAATAATGATTAAAAATAAATGATTACTACACATTATCAAAATATGTAAAAATATGGCTAGACAGAAGCGAAGATATATACCGAAACGAGGATATACCGTCATAATATCTCTTCTGTCTGGTCTTGGAAACATTCCAACAAATATATTCGTTCAATTGATATAAGGATTGAGTTCATCTACTTAATTCAAACTGGGATATATAATATCTTTCATTTAAAATTATTATCTGCAGAGTAGTTATTCATGAAGCCTGAAGAATTTCTAGGGCAGACCATTCTATCATTTGTTTAAATTTCTTCTCTCTGCCCCAACCTAGAAGCCAATAAAATTCCGGAGCCATTAAAAGCATACTCCGACAGAGAGAAAAGGCTATATAAAGTATTAAAGAATGAAAAGAGAATTCATTCTTTCCTCCGTTGAATAAGCAGCTGCATCTTATTCCTTGGTGATCCATGAAATAAGCTGTCAAGGAAATAGGAAATGTGCCATACTTTCACACGTCCATTTAATTCGAACTGCCGTACACGAGTCGCAAGGAATTGGGATAATCTTATTATTTAGCTGTCTTCATTTATTATTCCGCTTACTAATGAAACAAGGGGGTTGAAAGGTGGATGTAGAATGCAGATTGAAAAGCAATGATCCCACAATCATTAATATGAAAGGTTACTCCAAGGAATGGAAACTGTATTCGGAGCGTCACAAGGTTTACAGAAAGAAGTGTAAGCCTAGGAGGGGGTCATCTAGGAGGTTGTGTCACGTCGGCAGAATGTGACTTGAGTTTCAAACTAAATCAATTGTGTATGTACTAAAAGAGGTTTAATAAACTCTTAGCTGACATCAAATGCACCCTAAAGAATACAGTGGTCATGAGGTCACTTATGACTTAACATGAAAAAAGTGAGTAATAATGACTTATTAAAAGGGGAATGCCCACCATTTTTTGTTACTGGTATCACATTTTTTTGGAGATGTTAAAACTATTGTGCTGTTTTCTTTTTTTCCATTTTCAGTTCTAGTTTTTACAAAATAAAATGTGTAACGCACATAATATATAGAGATGTAGGTGAAGATGGGAAACAAACATTATTGACCCCTTATCATAAATTCAACAGTACTAACAAATATGAAAAAATACCTTCAGAATGTCTGTGCGCTAATGTGAATTGTTGACCTTATTTGCATGCGCCTACCCAGAATCCTTGGTGGTTGTGGCAGCACCATGAGATTTCTGAGGGAACAACAAGCTTTCTGAGCTTGTCTGGTGTCTGTAGATGAGTGTTTAATAATGCTTCTACTGCCCCTAATCTTTAGTGGAAGGGCTTTCCATCTCCTTTACCCACCATAACTTATGTAATGGTATTTCAAATGTGAACAAGTGATCCTATAATGGCTAATAGCATCTCTTCCATGTAGTTGTAATGGGATTGGGGAAGAAGGGTGCGATGCTATCCATTTGCCAGCACTGCAAGCAAAAGAAAACCCTAAAGAATATTTTCCAAATAATCTCATTCAAATAGTGTTTTTAAATATTTAAAGCAGAATTGTTCATGCAGGCAGACTGCCGAGTTAATCTCTTGCATGTTGTAAACTCGAGTGTTTTTTAGCGTCCCTGTTTATCACCGGCACGGGCGCTTCTCCCGTGGGAATTTTCAGGGGATTGACTTTTTCAATTAAATGAATCTTCAAATCAATATCTAGCTGGATAATCTGTCTTTCAATATACACCCTCCATGGACGTTACAGATTAGTTTCACAGTGCAAGAGTCTACGTCCATATAAAAAGGTCACTTTAACACACCAGCAATAGGGTCTTGATTTATTATGAAAATCTGTGTTAATTAATAAGAAACTAGCAAGAAGAAATAAACATCTCTGTGATTTGAAGTTATCCAGAATTGGGAGTTGTCAAGATATTATTTGTAATTAATATCATTATTATTGTTTTTAAAATTAATGTAATATATATATATATATACATTAAATATAATATATATATATATATGTATTTATATTGTTCATATATATATATATATATCCACATATACTACTTATTATTCTATAAAATGGGTGCAGGCTAAAAAATAATGTCCACTGTTCTGCGCTACAATTTCTTAAGCAACTAGAATGGAAAATTATAGACAAGCTGCTTGAAAAATATTGAATATATCTGCTAAGCGGAAAGCTTTTAAAAATAATTTCTCCTCAATTATGTCACTGAGATATTTGATTAAATGGGTTGATTATATGGTTCCCTGTCAACAAAGCTGTAAAGTTGTATAACAAAAAAAAAGATAATCTAATTACGACCCCCACACGTTATCCTTTTTCAACAAGTATGAGTCACTTAGAACTATTAATAAATGATGAAATATAAAAAAAACTCCTTTGACATACTGCAACATTTTGCTGTAAATAAGCACATCAAAGGCAATGGGATGATGTTTCTTGCTTCAAACTATTCCTATATGACAGGTTCAAGAAGATTCATGGTGTATAAAATTTTTACAAATAAGGTCTAAGAAGGAGCTATTGTCCCTGCATGCAACATTATTAACAAGTAATTGTTAATGTTTAACATGGTTGATAGATTCAGAGCAGGGAGATCTATACGTAAGACAAATTATATATATGGGTAGTAGAAGCATTATTAAACACTCATCTACAGACACCAGACAAGCCAGAAATCTCATGGTGCCGCCAGAAAGCCAGGGCCCAGCAGTCCCCCTTGAGCTGCTGTGGAAGACCAACCCAATCCAGCCAGAGGCCATTAGTTCCCCTTTGAACTGCTGTGGGGGAAAGCCCAAATCCCACCAGAATTAAGGCCAGGGCACAACAGTTCCCCCTGAACTGTACAGACACCTGATGCAAAAGTCCTGATTTTTCACTTTGTCAAATAATGATAAAATCAGGCAGTTTCACCCTTAACAGAATTTATCAGCATGAGATTGTGATAACAGCTTAATACTTGAGACTTGAGACTTGGGGTAGCCAAGAAATACCATTACGTAAGTTATGGTGGGTAAAGGTGATGGAAAACCACAGGGGATTCTGGGTAGGCACATGCAAATAAGGTCAATAATTATCACTAGACTTGTGCATTCGTCTTTGGGCGAACATGAAAACATGAAGAGTGCATTTTCGTGTTCGTTCCGATGACACGAAGAAGAGAAGAGAGCGGCGGTAAAACGTAGGCAAAGATGAAGACCCACACCACGAAGAATCTTCGTGATCGTCTTCATTTACTAATCTCCCTGGTCCCTTTCCCATCTAGCCTACCTTATCTTCGAGGCATCACGGGACTTGACGGAAGCAGAAATCCACAGGTTCGCCGTCAGAGGTTACAGGGCAGTGCAAGTTAGCCTATTGGTCGCCTGCAGGGACCTCCTCTGGCATCAGCCAATTGGTTGATGCCAGAGGGAGACCCTGCAGGTGACCAAAAAGCTCACTCGCACGCCCTTTTCAACTCCTGACAGCGAACCTACGGATTTCCTCTCCCGTTAACCCCTGCGATGATGTGTTAGATAACGGGAGCAGAAAACCGTAGGTTAAAGGTTCATGCAAGCAACCAATAGGCTCAACCCTTACCGCTGGCTGCAGAAATAAATAAATAAAACAACCTGGGACCCTGCTGCAACAGTTAAATGTCCATACCAGTGACCATCAAAATCGCTGTTACGGACATTTAACTGACACAGTGGAGACAACGCTGGTCTCTCCGCTGCAACAGTTAAATGTCCGCAGTTAAATGTCCGCATTAATTCTGTCAAACTTGGGGTTTTGTTTGTATCACACTGTTAGAGGAAAGAATCATGGGAATATATTGTATTTGAATAAATGCAAATGAGCACACTACCATATATGGCTAATAAATGGCAGCATTCTGCCCGAAGATATATTGGTAAGATACATTGAGTAGCATATTAACTTTGGATTGTTCCATATGCTTGAAATCCAAAGTTATTATGCTACTCAATGTATCTTACCAATAGATGGCAGCATTCTGCCCGAAGATATAATTGCCATATATGAGAGTGTGCTCATTGGTTGCCAGCAAGGGGCCCCCTGCTGGCGACCAATAGAGTTGCTCATACGGACATTTAAACTCCTGGCGCCGGAGCTGCTGCGGTACGCGTTAAACCCGTATTAACCCCTTAACCGGGAAAAAACGAAGAAAAAACAAACACGAAGAACGTCCACGAATATTCGCCCCAAGAGAAGACAGGAACGGGCGAATATTCGCGGAATACAAAGATTTTTTTTTGCCAAGTCCATATGATTGTATCAGTTTCAGTGTATCCAGATACCGGTGATAAGCCTTGGCGCCAGAAAAAAAGTAACTTCTTGCATTAAAATGTCTCTTATGCATCCTCCACCGTGCCTTATGTACAAAATGTGCTCGTCTTATGATATATGCAATAACGTGGTCAGGTGGGTTGCACATCCAGCCTCAACCATTACATTTAACCAACAAATGTACCTTGGAGAGTGCAGAAGAGGAAAGAGGAATGCCTGCGAAGCAGAGACGCAGAAGCGGTTATGGGAGAAGGTAGAGAGAGCTTGGGAGACAACAAGAAAAGCAATGAATTTTGGTTCCCTCCCCAAAAAAAGTCTTCAGAATTTCATCCAAATCAAAAGGGCAGAAAACAAAACTCATTGTCCAAAAACAAACAGATCAACACGAAACTAAATAGTCGATAGAATCACTTTTTCTGACTATCTGAGTCTCCTTTTATACTTAAGGATGCTTTCTCAATGTCTATATATGCAAATTCCTGCCAATACCGTGAGTATTACAATAACGCATAGAAAACGTACGGTAAACGAAAGACATTTTCACTTTTTCGTACGTGTGATTTTTGTAAGTACGTAGAGCCGTAAAACTTATCGCACTGAAATGCAATGAATGGCTTAACCAGAGTCTAATAAAATCATAAGCATATATCAAATGGGGGGGAAAAAAGAGCTGATGCTGCTATTTTGGTGGATACATTTTTAATGCTTCGAATAACTTCTGGCGCAAGCACATCCAATCACAAATACATTCTGCACTCACTTTATATAGCGTTATAGGAATGAAAACTACCAAGTAATCAGGAAAATAACATCTATTTTTATTTAACTGCTCTGTTAGTAAAATTTGGCCCGGTCAGATATGTGGGGTGGGCATAACTACCCAAGCCATTCCGCCATTCATCAAGGACAATTTATGTGCATGCGCATCGACTGGCAGGCACAGTAACATACATGCTCCCCCTCCTGACCATTTACATACATATTCCTCCTAAAAATGTAAATGGCCATGTGGTGGTATAGGGTCATTCATTAAATCTGCATTATTATCAATTTGAGATTTTCAAGAATTTTTTCTAAATTATGCTTTTTTTTTTAAAAATAATTATGTTACAAGATATATATATATATATATATATATATATACATTTGCCAATTTCTTCTACAAACATTTATTATTATTATTTGCAACCATAAGAATACCATCTTTAGTCGTGATGTAAAAAATCTACTTTTTTATATTAAAGTTTTTCAATTTACCACTTTTAGAAATGAATGTTGCATTCGAAAGATCATTCCAAGTACAATCATAAAAAAGCAGAGAGTCGCAATAAATATACTATAAGTACAAATATAATATTTAATAAATAATTAATAAAAATAAAATCAATATCCCAAGTAAGAGTGCACTCTAAAATTCACACAAAAAAAAAAAACAATAAAAAAATATTAGCAAATGTCAAATGATGAAGTCTGTAGGACACTGTCTCTAATGGATAATAAAATACCCCAATGTTTACTAAGGATCAGATTGATATACCTAAAATAGGAATTAAATGTATTAATAAATAGCGGATCTTTAGGTAAATCTGAGGCACTTTTATTATTTTTAATATTCTTATTATAATCATACCTGTCCTCCATATCAGTTTTATACAAAATATCCTCTCTTTCAGCACCGGCAGCTCGTTTATAAGATAAGCTGTATATATGAAAAAGAAAAAAAAACTAAGAAATAACGGTTTAATTTTGTAGCACACTTAATTAAAGCATTTGTACAATTGTGGCCTGTATTAGTAAGAAGCAATGCGTTAAACCCCGTCTCAGTCTAATAATGTACTTTGTAACAGTATGGAAATTACTTCTACATACTTAAGCTTCTGTGCCCTTTTCTCCTTTATAGTAATTAGAAGTGATTGGAGGTGGGAAACAGTCTGTTTTTCACAAGGATTTAATATATCATTCATTGTTGAGTCAAGGCTTCTTTTCAAGTGTTTTTTTTTTTTTACTTTGAAAGACGTGATTTATGTAGTAAACCAGAATATGTCTAGCCTGCGATGCAAAAACACGAGAAGCGTAAACCAAAGACTGAAGAGATTGTGTTGATAATTCATGGGTTGAAAAAAGAGATAAAGCTTTTGGAACCATACTTCACTATGAGTTATAAAAGACCAAGCCCAGTGAGTTTTTCCACCCAACGTTGAAGTGGCCTTCCACAATGTAGAATTAAATCTTCTAAGGAATCTTGGTCTCTTCTAAGATTCTAAGGAATCTTCTAAGGTTGTTCTTGCAGCAGAAGCTCACTGGGGTTGGCCCACCACAATGGATCATCAAACATAGAACTTGATGGTTGATGAGAACCATTCAGACCATCGTGTCTGTCCATTTTGTCTGATGTACAGACTCCAAGTTCCATTAATTGAGGCCACCAGAAGTACTGATGGCCTAAATAGTTTTTGTATCCATGTCCACAGTCGGCCCTGTGCTGCCAGAAGGATTGTCCTTACAAAAGAGGAGCATGTGTGTGTTTCCATGTATCAGTTTTCTTTGCCCTGGTCATCTTACGTCAAAAGGTCAATGAAAAAGAACAAACAAGAGGCAGCGACCGGGTCCCGTTTGCCACGTCCAAATTGTGGACATTCAGTAGGGGTACGTGTAAGACCTGTGCAAATTTAATATTCAATAAAGCATTAATGAATCATCAAATTATTTTCAAATACCAAAGAAAAAACTTTGGTACTGTATGTTCACAGGCTTTCACATATGCTTCATCAAAATGAAGCATATTCTAATTAAATTTTCCCTTCAACATCTGTTGAATTGTAGTGAAACTTCTAAGTGCCAGAAATCCATTAAATGAACATATTATTATTTTTCAGGGTTTTTTTCTTAAAAAAAAATTAAGGTGTTTTTCAATTCATCATCCAATGCAGAAACTAATATTCGAAATCTTAAAAAAATAAAAAATTTAAGTAGTATTTTATTAGTATATAAGATGATTTCCAAGCATATACGGAGAACATGTATATTGCATCTCTGGCATCTAACAAGAGACCTAAAGGCACAAAGATCCCCTCATTCTCCAATACTTGTATATAAGAGGCAGAGCGCCGTTAAAACATGCAGAGCGTTGTCTTCATATAATGAGCTATGGCCAAGCAGGTTCAAGCAATGGAGGGATGGGGATAGCTCCAAAAGAGTGGGGAGCAAGGGTGATGACCAACTACCCACCTTAAAGAAAGAGGTATATGCGGCGCTTGGCTTCAGAGCATTACATGTTGGCCAGGTAGAAGTTATACCTCCAGTATAGACCTCTAGTGATTTTACACCTACCAGAGCTGGTCAGAGGAGATCCGAGGATCTCCCCCAGTGGCCCATGATCCTCAATGCCCACAAAAGTGGGTCAGTGGAGCAGATACCTGGGGCAGCAGGACCGCCCTGCGCAAAAGTGTGACTGTTGGGAGGTATGCACTCTGGTTATAGTAAAGGAGGAATCCATATCAACTCAAAGTCCAGAAATCCAAATATAAGGAGTCTCTAGAACTAAAAAAAAAACATATCTACCAAAATATCATGCCAGAGGATGAAATCCATAAATACTACAGTTTTGATAGGCCCTGAGATGTTGAAGTGTGTTTCTCTCTTGGAATAATATAAGTTAACGACCATACCAAGTGCTTGGGATAAGGAGGCAAATCGCTAAGGTGACAGCATTATTACAGGAAAAAATGTTTCATTCGTTTAACGAAACCCACAAATGAGGCTGTTATTTTTTTTTTTTCAACCTAGATGTTGTTTATCTATAAAAGTGGCATTTTGCTCACTGCGGAATGAAAACAGCACAGCATGAAATAATATATAAAAATGAGACCATTAACTGGAAGTCCATGCTCAAGGTGGATTCGGTATGAAAATTGCCCGAGCATGAAACCCACGTACTGATGCTGTCTCACAGTGGGAAATCTGTATGTGACAACATTAAAAGCTGTAATATCAAAATAAAATGCGAATTGTTTTTTTTTTACGTAATCAGGAGAATGCAGATGTAAATATCTATTCTACACCAAAAAAAAAAGCTTTCACCATAACTCAATTGCCTTCTCTTATATCATACCTGGGATACTTTTAGGCTTCGGCTACTCGGAGCCCCCCTTGTGGAATGCGACTAGGACTACCCGCTGTTGCCCATTTCCCCCATTTTAGAGGGAAATGGGTTGGGAGTGGGGCCTGTCTGGACCTGGAGAACCGAAGCTTCACCTGGAGCCAACGGGTGAAACCTGGAGCGTTCCCAGGTATGCTTATATCCAGGGAACACAGAAAAGCTTCGGTCAATGACTAAATTCTACCTAAAGCCCTTTTACTATAGACACCCCGGTGGCCATATCTGGAATTGCAAGTAAAAATAACTCAATAACGCAATATAGCTTCAGGCAGTGACCCAAGCTGGTGTTGAGCCCAAACATTTTGGGACATGGTACCTCCGCTGCCAAGTAATACCCATTTCTACAGTTGTACTACAGCTGGAAAGAATAATCGGATAGTATCAAAGCAGCGCAGTTCATGAACAATTCTGTAACCATCTGGATGATCTGAATGAATGCGTTTAGACAGAATCCTCAATTGACTTTCGCTTAATAGGGTTCATTTTATTGAACTGTAAGAAAGAGAAAGAGTTTTATTGAACTGTAGTTTATTTATCTCAACCCCTAACTAGATTGTGGGACCAAATGGAATATGGATTATTGCGCGAAAGCACGTGGTCTCAGACGTCTATGACTCACACCGAGAATATTAATACTTAATATATTAATTTTTAAATGATCTGCCCCTATCGGGCTTTTGTGACATATCTGTTCCTTCGTTAGGAAGTGGACTTGTTTGTACGCAGTTAAATTCCACCTCTCTTTGACAGTCTGTGTGGGAGTCTTTATATCGAGATGGTTTTGCTATAGTGATTTCCTATGATTGCCTTTGAGTGCGGCATAATAATATAACTGAGAAAGGAACATTTGTTATTTCAACCAGAAAATCTATAGATTGCATTAAACGCCTAACGCAGACAGGCATCTTATTAAATCTTGATTTTTTATTTTCGGTTTTTATTTTATGAGGAGTTTACAACAAAAAGCAATAATTTTTTTATATGGACGGATGTTAAACTAATGACAAAACGGTTCTTGCCAACATGGATGGATTTAACCAATTAGAAGCAAGAAGCCACCGGGTCTACGGTTTTCACGGGGTTTAACAGACCGTAGTTGGTCGGTGGATCCATTCATGAGTTTTATTAACTAAAGACAGCATTTGTACAGACTTACTAGGTATTACCACTGTAAGCTTCTACTGCAATAATAGTTTGCCAGTCGGACCCTGGCACTTTAAGGCCAGTGGCCGTCTGATGACGCAAATGCTCCGACGGCAGGATATGCATGTCCGCAAGTGTTTATTTTAATGCTCATGCATTTGCCCGTTGTGTCACAAGCCCTGTATGGGCCTGATGGCTTGGCTGGCCCTTTAAACCTGCGTACCTAAATGGACACTCCAGCCATCGCTTGCATTTTCCCTGCCTGCTGTTGTTTGCCGATCAGGAGACCATGCAAGTGCTTTCTCCATCAGCTGATCCTCAAAGGAGACAGAGGCTCTTTGGAGTTTAGCCAATACAGCAACTTTTTGTTTGGATACTGGTTGGGTTCTAGTTTGACTTATTTTGTGATGGGCAGAACCGTATTTATCTTTTATACCACTCTCTCCTATTTTAGTGCAGGGAAGATCTACAAAAGTAGCTGGAACTGGGTAGAATGAGAACGTAGTTTTGATTGTACCGTCTGTCGAAGCCATAGAATTGCTCAGAATAGAGAATACTAGTGTGTTGGTTTTACAAATTAATACTCTTTTAGATTCACATCAATTCAGCTACAGTAACAGCCGAGGTGCCGAATTATGGTAATTTACATATTTTCCACCTTCTGCCTTTACTGGGAAATCATATGCAGAAAATACACTGTTTTAATTATTTGCTTATTCTGATACATGACACGGGTCATTGACTTTCTAATTAAACTCAACACTGTCCATTTAACTCGCAACTCCTGGATGCTTAGTCCTGAGGCAGCAACACAGAGCACGAGTATTACAAATTAATTTGGAAGAAAGTTTGATACAGATATATTTCTTTTTATTATGAGTGAGCTTTGGAAATCTTGAAAGGAAATATTATTATTATTAGAACCAGAGAACTGAGCTGATCCAAATATAATAGTAGAATACACGCATAGTGATTTCTATTAATCAGATTTTTGATCCCATGTAACTATTTAATTTTGGGTTCTATATTACAATCAGCAATATTACAATAACTTAAAACCAATCATTTTTATGGGAACAAACACGGTATAGAACAGTCCTATTATCTCATCATATATATCACATCAACATCTATTACCCTATAAAGCTGTCAGTAAGAGAAACATCAAGGCGAGTCCTTGAACGATATTAAGAGGGGATATTAAACAATGAAAGAACTATCCACAAATCATAGTGGGAGGATAGGAAAGAATCAATGTAAGTTAAATAAATGTATTGTATTTGGGTGCCGGAAGGCATGAACAGGAATGGAACGCTTGACCCAAACAGGCCTTTGTAAAAAAGTTTGTTACTGTAACATCATAAAACAAATGGAAAGTTTTATAAGTTATTTAGAGGTTATCCAACATTTAAGCTCAAATGCAGGACCGTTTTAATCGTGTGAATTTTCCATCCTCCTTGGCCAAATAGGAGGCTTGGATCTTCCTTTGGCGGCCACCAGCGTTTTGGAAAGGAAAAGGATGGGAAAAAAACTACAATGCTGGTGGCCAAAAGGCTATAACTAACCATCCACCATACGCCTTGGGACACATACCAACTGTGACACCCCACTCAGTACTGGGACATTCTATACTACAGCTTGACCAAATCAACAAGAAAATAAACCTGTTCTGAATTCAGAGCAGGTTGGTTTTCAGATATGTCCATATTGACCCTATTGAGATGATGATGAAGATTTAGGTGATCTGGTGATTTACTGCTCCTCCTGGGCACTTTGTTTAATGCCCAGCTCTCCATGAGAAATGGAACAAAAAACAAACACACATAAGACATAAGTAAAGAATGAGATGAGGAGGTTGCATATCTCCAAGGGAGGTGCGGCCCTAAAGAGGAAGATTTGGGATCTGGTAATCCACTGTTGCTCTCCCCTTCTCTTCACAAGAAAGGTAAAAAACACATTAGTAAAGAAGGAGAGAAGGGAGTTGGATATCCCTGTGGCGGAGAGTGGCAGGGGATATAATGTTACACTGTGACCTTACGATAGCACTTGGACACCTTCACCTTTCTTCACTGATATTGGTAGCACAACACCACAGACCTTGAAAAACAAAAGAGGACCCTGCCCATGAGTGACCCATACCAAGAAAACATTCCCATGTGCTATAAAGTAATTTAAAAAAGATAGACCGCAGTATTTAGTGCCAAACCAAAGCTGAAGTTAGTTACAAGTTAGCCAGCTGAAGGTCATTGTTTCAACTGGCCCTGGATACAAGCACCCTGTAGTTAAGGTCATAACGCACACCTTAGGCTTTCCTGTTAATGAGGAATAAGGTAACCCTCTTTGAGACAAATGAGAGCAATGAATCAGAACAGCTAATAAGAGGTTTCCATAAAAAGCAATTTTATAGGCAATTAACTATGTAAAAATTGGTTAATGTGCATGTAACGCCAATCGCAAAATCAGCTAACAATGTTTGCTGACGTACATGCTAAATAAACAAAGAAAGTAATAATAATAAAGCTTGCGAGTAAAAAGGAATGATTGGCATCGAATGCCACTATCTTGTATTTAATGTTAAAAAGACAGCTGTGCTGTTACCTGGGTAAAATGGTTTGTGTTCAGTGCGCTGTAAAACAGTATTTATTTACAGATTAAATATGTTGTTTTATTCCATGAATCAACCCTGTCCACTGTTGGAAGGCAACATTTCAAACAGCATGCATATGAGGGAGCCCAGGTAACAACATCTACAAGTGGTCTCCACAGCTTTGCTGTTGTGTTGAAGGTGACGGTACCATGTCTCACCTCATCGGTTTGTGTTTTTTTTGTATATAAATCTTTGCTGAAATCCTCAGATGGTCCTCAAAACCGTATTGAGCAGAGACAAGAAATAAATCTGAGCAGATGTGTAAGAACTTTAGCAGAGCTTTGGGTGCAAAGGTCAACTGCGGCCAGAGACCTTGCTGTTTGGCTACTGAGACATGACTTCTGACCCACTCCTGTTTCCAATCAAGACAAACTTCTTACCGATCTTTGTAGTCTGGTTTGGCGCAGACTCTGCAGCCTTGGAGAGCTGGGAGGAGAAACTTGCAGAAGTAAAGCAGATCTTTTAATTGTGGAAAGAACTGGGTCTGAGAAACCAGATTCTTCTCATTTTGCAGTACGTGGTTCAGGCCTGGTCCCTGCTGGTCATTGTTTGCCAAACCTTCTCCAAGTCAGTTTTCCACTTCATCTGGGGCTCCAGAATGGGCAATGGAGTAAAGCACATAGTGATGTACAAGGACCCTCATGGCAATGCCATGTGCCGTGTCTTCCTACTGCTCTCGTGGAGCCAATTTAAGTGGGAAAGGTGAGACAGCTCCATCTCTTTGCTTTGATTCTACTTGAACGTGGACAAATTTGTGAGGGAGCATCAACTGCAGGGAGTAATTCTCAAGCTCATCAGAGCCAAGGATTGAGAGCATTCCAGTGCCCCCTGGGGCCATAGTAAGTGTGGCATCAAGCAGACTGACCAAAAGGGACAAGGAAATTGCATGGATGGCCATTCAGGGAGGCCTCTCCCTAAGAACATTTATGCATTCTAGGGTGCTGTCTGTGAAGGTAAAGAGACTACCCAGAATGCATTGTGGAGGAAGAGACATCCCTTCACTTGCTCTTGCCGTGCCCATTTGCATGGGGTTTGTTGGGAGCCCTGGAGTTGGAACTTTATAGACTTTTTTTAGAAACACATACACAGAGGGCGACATTGATGATGCTTGGCGTCTCATGTCCTGTGTAAAGACTCACAGTCTGCTGAGGAACTAGTCTCTTATGGATAGTCTAGAGGAGGAGGACTAGTCCCACTCCCCTCAACCCCCTTATTTACCCCACCTCGCTCCAAACCCAATGTTCACCTTTGTTATAACTCAGGATAATATTTCGAATAGGGAGAGCATTTATATTATGTTGATATAAGAGTCTTATCTTATACCTCTCTGAGATGAAAAAAGCAAAGTACTGATTTTACAGCAAATGTTTCATTCGGAATGGAAAATGGAAAAGGAAGATAAGTGTCAATCTCGTCTGTTTTCCCCAGCCTACAATTACACTTATAAAAAATAAAAGGTTAATACATCGACCAGCAGAGAACCTTAAGTGATTAGTGTCCTCTTTGGCGCTCATCTCCAAATCTTGTTATAACGAGCACCAGAAAATAAAACCCTTTATATGCCAAGCTGGGTGGGAAACACGTCATTAGTCAAGCCAATGGAACAATGGAACTTCTTGTTCTTCTACATGGCCCAGAGCTGTTATGGTGCTATCTTTTCCACAAGGGACAGCTGTTCAAATGG